>NW_005054301.1:8652240-8659080 GCF_000277835.1 Geospiza fortis
CAGGGCTTCTTGGTCTAAATCCATGCAGAATTTGACTTAATAAAACATGCATTCCTTTTCTGCCCCCAGCAGCTATGGTACAGCCCAGGATATTCTACTGAACACATTTCTGGCACTGCCTCAGCCAAGCAAGGAAAATGACACTTATCTTGTCTCCTTACACAGGTCATCTCCTAACACAGATTAGCTGGGGATATTCACCATAAATCAGAATTATGGCCCTCTGCTTCCAGATGTCAGTATGATGGGCTTCTCCCAGTTTCTGATTTCCTTGAACAAAGAGCACTGTTGACTGTGGTGGTTCTACAGTATCCAACATGACATAGGCATTCTAGAGTAAGTGTGTCAAATGTCACTGGTGTATTGAAGAAATATCTGTTCTCTGATTGTTGGACAGCAAACCCAAGTGGTAAGGCAGAGTTTGTTCAGTCACTGCTGATTTCCCTCCCCTGGGAGTTCCATATTTTAGTCATATTTTAGCCCCTTCTGCAAAGTGTGGTGATGGCAAACAGTAGCCTCCTAAGCCTGTTGCCAGCTCATCAAGTACATCAATACTTGGAATAAGAGAGTGGCAAGCTACTTTTAGTGCACTATTTGCATTGCTTTTTAATCCTATGGAGCCAAATATGTGGACAGAAAGTATGATTAGGAGGAAGAGATGTCAGACTTGGACTCACTTGAAGCTTTTTGGGCTTCCTGAATCCCTGGTGTGGTCAGAGCCAGCTGGAGCAAGTGTCCAATGGGGGAGGGCAGTGTCCCTGTGCTGGGCACTGGAGCAGCCTGGCAGGTGGAGGGCTGCAGCCTTTTATGTTCTGCCAGGGTTTGGAATGGCTTTGTTGCTGCTGCAGTGATTCAGCACTTTGCACTGAAATCCCCTTTCACTGGGAAGCTGCAGATTAATTCTAGCAACAAGTGTCAGTAAAGGTCTAGAGAATAATTCTCTTGGGAATTTTGAGCATAAAGCCTTTTTGTTTTGTTTGTTTCCCAAGTCTTTAATGAGCCTTAATATAATTAATAGATTTGTAGTGAAAAAGCTTGTTGCCTTTGATTCTGGAGATGAAAGTCCAGATATTTCTGAAACATTTAATTATATAACAGATGCTTCCCTTGTATTAAGATTCAATAATGTGGTTTTGATTTAAAAAAAAAGGCAATTTCAGGACACATTTTCTGAATGACCTATGTTTTCTATAATTTCCTCCACTCCCCACAAAAGGTACTGGTTTTATACCTACCCATATTTGACTGTGATCACTCTTACAAACAGCCTCTAGAGCTCACAGTCTCTTCTAGAGGCTGAGTACTCCCTGGAAACAATCAAGCAAAGACCAAACTGAGGTTCCTACCCTTCTCTAATGATGCAGGTTGCAGCCACAGTGAGGATGTCTGCTCCATTTCTATTTTTATTGAAATCACATAGTAAGGACTGATTTTAAATTTTTTATTTCAGGAAGATAATGCTATAAGATCAAGGCTTTTTATTTATCTGAACTGCTGTAGAGCAATATATGATTATAGGCCAATAGGCATAATGAAATAATTCTAATAATTTGAAAGACATTTCCTGAATTTGTTGAATTCTTTAATGTATTTTTCATTTACCATTCCTTTACATGTTTTGTCATAGCGTTTAGTTACACGATGAGAATTAAAATTAGAGGTGTTTAAATTTGGAAAACATTGGCAATTTGTCATGTTATATAAAAGTAACATTTCAGAAATTTCCTGGGAAGTTGGAAATTGATTTAAATGTTTTTGGAAAAGTTTTTTTAAAAATTCTATGAGTGTACTGGCAATTATTCATGTCATTTCCGTTTTACAGTTTACATAATCCATTTGAAGAAAACATCTGCTTTCTTCATTTCAGCCACCAGGAGACACTTGCTGTACAGAAGTGATAAGGTATTTTAGTTAATATAAAGGAAAAGCTGACCAGAATCATTTGAGGAATAAAATACAGCTGACAGCATTGAAATTGTTATAATGGGCTGTATTTTAGCCACCAAGTCAGCTGGAGGGAACCTGCAGAGGTCATTTAAGTCTGACACGCTGCTTAAAGCAGGGCTGACATCATGAGTATCTCAGGTTGCTCAGCCTGTACTGATCAAGCATGAACATCTATGCAGAAGGAGATCCCACAGCCTCTCCAGGCGGCCCTTTCCAATGTGTTACTGCTTCTATTGATGTTCTTTCCACCCTTATACCCCACTGGTATTTCTCTTGTTGCAGCTGGTGACCTTTGCCTTAAGTCTGTTACTGTGCAGCTCTGTGGAGCAATTGACTCTGTCTTCTTGAGCTGCTGTAGGTAATGGAAGCAGCTAGAGTGCTGCTTTAGCATGCCAGGAGGAAATGTCAGATGGTAGTCCTTGAGTGCAACCAACAGGAGGGCTTCTCTAGGGTAACATTTTGAATGAAAATTTCCATTTCTGAAACAATCTTTACTTTTAAATTCTATTTTAAAAAAATATGAGTTGGAGTCTCAGCATTTCTGAATTTTCCCCTGAACGAAAAAGAAAAACTTTTAACTTTTTTGAAAACAACTCATTCCCATGTCTGAAAATCCCCAGTATTTTTCAGGTTAGGTACAGACTCTTTTCTGCTAAGGGTGGTAAATGAGTGTGGGGCAGCTCTTTTAATTCTTCTTCATCTTCCTACCCAGGGTCTGCAGTTACATTACAGAGCCAGACCAGCCCTGCTGGGACCAGAGCAGGATGGTTATGCCCTGACAGAGCAGTGCTTGGCCACACACCTGCTCTGTGAGGCCAGGCTGATGGCTCCCGTTGTCAGCCAGGGCTGAGGAGCTGGATGCAGCCCCAGTTCATGCAGCTGTGATGTTTCTGCAGCTGGGCCAGTGTCTGTGTGTGGCAGTGCTCTTGAGCCTGCACATGGCTCCCTTCCTCGGGGAGCAGTGCTGCTTGTGAAATGGGGACACCTGAAACTCTGTCAGAAGCTCTGTGTTCTGCACTGGGGATCCAGCTTTTAGGGAGAAGAGCCTGTGACTTCAGGAGAGCACAGCAGGGCTGGAGCCAGCTGGCAGTGCTGCAGAATGGTGATTTCCCTCCCAGATTCCTGTCCCAGAGCCTGGAATTGCTTTTTCCTGCCCAGTTGGTGGCTGAGCTTTATTTCTTTACTAATTTCTCTACCAGCAATGGTCACGCTGCTGCTCTGCTCATGCTAGGGACATGTGTGAGGAAACACACCCAGGTGAAAGTGTTGGGCTGCTCTCTTGCAGGGCACTGGGGCTGACTGTGAGGGACTGGCATTGAGGGGGTTTGGGAGCCCCCAGCCTGGACCAGAAGCTGCAGGGGACAGTTAGAGAGGGGAAAAACATAAAATTGTCACCCAAGAGATGACTTTTTCTGAAACAGACTTTGAAGCAAGTCTTGCTGATGTTTTCTTCAGCTGGTCTTTGCTGGGTGTTCTTCAGTTCTTCTGGTGAACTTTCAAAAGGCCTTTTGCTTTCTGAATGACAGCCAGATGTTCATTGCAAGCTACCTATTTAAAAAGCAATACTGAGAGATCTTCCCTGTGTGGCACAGAAAAGGGAAAATAATGCTACTTACAGGCAATAACACTTCCGCAGTGAAAGCTTCACTCTGGTTGGGGGAGAATCTTCAAAGCATGTTTATATTTGTGTTTCTGTCTAAGCACTGTGGTTTTGCCTGCAAAGAGATTTTGTTCTCTTTTTGGCACGAATGCACCAGTTTGTTCAGCTTCAAGCAATTTTGCTGAGCTGCAGCACAGGTTTGACTGACTCTGTCCTCCTACAGCACAGCTGTAAATCACTGTGAGATGCTACTGAAGGCACGTCAGCCATGCAGAGGGCAAGTTCTGCATGGAGAGGGGGGAGAGGAGTTCTCTTTGATCAGTCTGCCTCCAAAACCTGAACATGGCTTCAGCTGGGAGGCCACAGCCGTGTGAAGGTGGAAGTTCAAATTCCTCCTTCCAGAGGATTGCTCTTGTAGCTGCTTCACGAATGTTCAGTGTTCAGTTTTTAAAAATTTTACCTGCTGCAGCACTGCATAATTTGGGATTTCACTGGAGATCCTAAATGTCCTGTTAATTTATGTACCAGCAAGCACAGTGCTGTTGTGTTAAATTCAGAATGAAAACATGAATGGAAACATGAACCCTTGAGATCAGCATGAATCAGATGACCAATAAAAAGAGGATTTGATTTGTTCCAAGAGATTCTGTGAATTGGACTACATCTGACACTGGTGATATAATCCAATACCTTATTGTTTTTTTCAGTGAATTAAATAGCCAGTTTTAAAGAAATGAATGTCTAAAGAGGAAATACTGCTCTTAACAGAGACTGATACCTAAGTGAACTAATTAGTAACGTGATAAAGATTTGACATGATATCTTTTTGTATTTAGCAGGGGAGGAGAAGTAAGGCCAAATTCTCATGTGATCTTCATCTTGGTTACTACACTTTGTCTCTTAAGCTCTTGCATGGGCTGGTCACTTACTGTTTGCTGTCAGCCAGTCAAAATGCAGGTGCATTTATTTATTTATTTGTCATCTTTTAGCAGGAAAGAAACATCACAGGGAGGAGGCAGAACTTTTGACAAATACTTGAACCCAAGGCCTCCAAAATTTCAAAACATAACACATAGAAAAAATTGGTTTTCCTTTTCTCTCCTACAATTAGATGACCAGCAGAGATGCAGAAACATCCATCAAAAAGTTTGTAGCTCCTGTCATATCCCACTGTTATTCTCCCTGTTGTCTTTCAAACAATTGGCATTGGCAATGGCCCAGGAAAAATGGTAAGGACAGGAGATGTGAAAGTGCAATTTTTTAGTTGCGTGAAGAAGCTAGAAAATGTCAAATAAAGTTGACGTTCAAATATAGCTGTCTGTCAAACAAGTTGGACTTGTTTGTGTTTAGAGGCAGGTTCCTTCCCCTCTGTTCCAGCCCCACCTTCATGCTGTGATGTGCAGGTCTCCAAATCTTCAACACTGTGCCATGTTCTTATACAGGCACTTTCTAAACCCTAGCACTTAATGCCTTAAAATGATCAACCTCTGCACGTTCTGTTCCCAGTTTCCACAGGATTTGCATTCCTTAGTGATGTGTTTGTTTGGTTGTTTTTTTTTCCTTGGTATACAACCTATTGACTTTTGTGCTGGTTGGTTTTAATTGGGTTGTTTGATAGCCAGGACTATTTAGCTTCAAGTACTTGAGCAGATGATTGGATTCTTTAAAGGTTAAAGAATCCTATTTGTTCCCTTCCACAATAGATTTAAATCTTTACTCTTCTTTATATAACCAAGAAATTGTTTTCTAAGAAGCAGTCTGTGGAAAGCATTATAAATACTCACCAGGTGTGAAACATGAGGTGACAGCTTTGTTCTTTTAGATATATGTAGATGCTTAAATGATTTCTATCACAAATGAAAGCATCAGTACTGGCCTTTAGGTTTTCAGCTTGTTATTTTAGAATGCCTAAGAGAAATAAAAACAAGACAAGGAAATCTTTTAGTGGGAAAAGTAAGAGACCTCTCTTAATTTTGGCTCAGCACTTTTGAAAAGTTTTTTTCATCAAGAAATTAATTGCTTGCTTTAACATCCCCTGCAATTCTTTTTGGATTTTTCAGGAGGGGAAGATAGTGTGCTTAAGGAGTGGTGTTAGGTCAGTGGCTTGATGCTGGTATCTGTAGCAGTGTGCATTTTGTGTATTCTGCAGAGTCTTGAAAGTGTGCTGAGCTCCTGAAGGGATCCAACATACATATTCCTTGTGTGTTTTTCTGCAGGAGCTCAAGGCTAAAGCAGGCATTTAGGAGGAGCTAGAAGACAACCATATGAAGCTCATCAGACAGCCAAGCTGAGATATTTTAATATATGAGAAGGAAATGACATTAAAGATTGCTAAAAAGGAAATATTTTTCACCAAGGTATTCTGGTCCATTAGAGCAAAGGGAGGGGCTGTTTATTTTGCAGTTCTGCTTTTTTTCCCTTAGAAGTACTTTGTGCACGGGGCTCTCACTTGAGAGTAATCTTTATCATAACTCATTAGCTCTTATCTAAAATCAAACTAATATACTTGGTTTTACATGTGTAATGCCCTGTTTTTAATATTGTAATGTGGTTTCATTGGCCTAAAGAGCTGGAAAGCAGGAAAGAGGAGATAGTGAGAACAGAGCTGTGTGAGTGCCTCCACACACATGCAGAGGGAGAAGCCAAGTCAAAACTGGGGTGTCTTTTTATTGCCTATGTGATGTATGGATCAGTCCTAGAGCCTGCTGTGATTATTTATTTATTGACAAAGAAACACACTGGAAGACAGAACTGTAAATGGGCTGGAGCCATGCTTGGATGTGGAAGAAGTTTTGGAAACCAAATCTGACTTTGCTATTAATTCATGCAGAACTGAGCTTTGTTTGCTGAATCGTTTGTTTGAATGCTTGCAGGCATGGTTGTGTGTAGGTACAGGCTTCAGGTCTCTCTGTTCAGGGAGAGAGAGACTGGGAACTGCCAGTTTTCTCAAGGATTTCCATAATGAAGGTTTTTTGCTGGAAAAGTGTGCAAACTGCATGAAATTGCTGAGATGCCATTTTTCTCTGGTGCCAAACAGCACAATGACACATTTCATGCTTTGGAATATGACTAAAAATGTATGTCTCATTAATGAGATTGTAATGGCAGTTTTTTCTGGCTTAGGACAGAAAAATAATAAAAAATGATGTGAGGATACAGTATTAAGAGTCAATATAAGGAATACCTTTTGAAAAAAATGTCTGTTTAAAAGCTGCCCACAGAATTCCAAATACTATCCACTATATAATATGTTGTTTAACAAGAAGCAGAGTTTTAAAGTGCACTGACAAGCA
>NW_005054301.1:8659139-8672293 GCF_000277835.1 Geospiza fortis
ACCCCAAGTGGTCTGGAAAGCCAGAACTTTGGCCTGCATTGCAGCTGGGAGGCACATGAAGATGTGATAATATTTACACAGAATATTATTCAGTATCTAGTTATGGGAAACGTATTAAACAGCACTCAAATCCTTCTTACCTGTTTCTGGACTCACCTGAATGCCTCTATGGCTTATACTTTGCTAGACTTGTTTGGCTCCATTCCTTGGCTCTAGATTTCTAAGTGTCTAGAAATGAGCCTCCATTTTGCTGGAATACTGATCATGAGAGAATCGGGGGAAGATTTCCAAAGTTTGCACTGCAAGTGCTGCTTCTAGATGCAGCATATACTTGTAAGTGAAGATACCCCTGTGCTGTGGCACTGCCTGCTGGAGTCCTGTGCCTGTGGAAGGACTGTGCTTTGCAGAATGAGAGCAGCACCCCAAGCAGCGAGTGGACACAGCTGCCTTTTCTGTGATCCTGGAGGAAATATGTTTGAGGTGATCAAGAGGAAGGTAAGTTTAAAGCTGAGATCTGCAGGAGATGAGCAGCACCTGAGGCAGGAGTCAGGTGCTGAAGTCCTGTTTTGGGTCTCAGACTGAAAAGTCATTTTCCTGTGTTCTCTTTACAAAGCCTGGGAAGTGTTGTCTTCCATGAAGCATCAATTCCGCTGTGCTAACTGTTGGAAGGTGCATAGTGGATAAATCTTACATTATTCTTGTGTGTTCTGTAGGGGTGTTAGCACTGTTTGCCATGAGCTGTTCATCCAGGCAGTGCTGCTGTTTGATCTATTTTCTTCTGCTGAGTTGCTGATAGAGGTTCAGAACAAATGGCTGCTGTGCAGGGAGCTACACAATGGATGGGGGAAACAAATCTGTTCAGCCACTCCTGTAAATGCTAATGAGTTCAGCTAGATAATACTCTTGGTTTTAATTCAGATGGACTGCTACATTCTGGTTCCCTGAGCACTACTTGTACAAATTTTATCTGTCTTGGTAATAAAACAGACAGTAAAATGGGTGTTCTACTTGCTGAATTGCTGCAACTGCTGCTGTAACAACTGAATTGCAGCAGGTACAAACAGTGGTGTGTGCTGGCGTGGCTACCCAAGCTTTAGAACACTCAGACACAGAGGTGAGGTGCCAGAGAGCCAGTGGTTGCACTCACTTCTGCAGACTCTAATAAGGTACCAGATACACTCTTGTTATCTAAAATAGAAGTATAACAATGTAATTAAAAGGGTTATTGAAATTTGGCACTGAAATAATCCAGCTTGGTTTATCCCTCCATATACATATTTTTAAATAGAATCGTACAGTGCCATGCTTCTCATGGGAGGCTTGGAAATGTCATCTTCCCCTTTGTGCTGCAAAACCTCAGTATTAGAAACAAATCAGGGCAAGGCAAAGAAGACCAGGACACAATTCCTTAATGTGCCCTGACATAGGCAAATTGTTTAAGTCAAGGTTCCTGCTAGCTGCGAATATTTTAATGCTTAATTGTCCAGCCAGAGATGTCTGCAGTCTGCTAACAGCAGTTGGGTTGCAGCATTTTGGCATTTTCTCTCCCATTCTGCAAGGAAAAGATTGAAGTGACTTAAATTAGATGGCTTATTTTTTGTGTGTTTGAAAGTTTATTCTCTGAAACACAATGTCTTGGTCATTATAGATTGAGGATGGAATTGCCAAATTGTAATTTTTAAATTTTTTTTCAGCAAGAAAAAGGTGGGGGGATGTTGTGTGGTTTTTGGGTTTGTAGCTTGATGCATAGCAGCTTCTCCCCAGTGTCCCTCTTTCACATACTTACTTGATGAAGTAACAAAGTAATAATTCTCTGTACATAAAAGCAAAGCAGCTCCAGCTTCACTTGCTTTCAGCTGGAGTGCTCTACAGCTCTGGAGTACGGATGTGCAGGAATTCCAGGCTGCAGTGGTTCTCCAATGCATCTCACAGTGAGCCTGCACAGCTCTTCCTGTGTTTCCCTACCCATAAAATGAAGATAAGGTATCATGAAGATGGAAGAGCATTTTTGACAGCTTTGAACAGAAAGCAGTCATAACTGGCAGTGTTTCCTACCTTTATTTTTTTTCTACCGATTGAATCAGAGGGACTTGTTTTTGAACCTGTTACCTAACTTTTTTTCAAGAATTTTTACTCTTCTCAGCTGTTTTAGTCTGAGCATGGAAGAGACAGGTATAACAACCTGTCTAAAGTACTTTTTTAACCATATGAGAAATAATGTTGAAAATTATTAAAATTAAGGACACACATTGTATACCGAGCTGCCAGGTCAAGGCCAGAGCTACAGGAAACTTTAACATAAATATTAATATAGCAGGCACTTTAATTAGCTGTGCCCTTCAATCACTTGTTATTTGCCCCCTTGGTCTCCATCTTGAGCCTTCATAGAATACGATGACCCCTACTTGTCAAGTCAGATTTTGTTCAATTTATCTAATTACTTTTGGGACCCTTTTAATACATGCTCCATAGAGTGCTAAGATTGCCCAGCTCTGCCTCTATTCCTGGATTCAAATATATAATACAGGATGCAAAATGCACATCTGAACTCCTGCTTAACATATGCACAGCCTGCTTTAAACTGCACTTCTTATTAGCGATTCCTTGCTTCCAATCAGCTGAAATAGCTGGGAGCAACTCTACTTCATTTTCTCATGTTAATGCTTTGCCTTTTTATATCTATCTTTTTCCCTTCAAGGCTGTTTTTGCTCCAAAGTTAATGGAAGGAGAACTGAAAAAACTGTCTGAGAGCTTAGCATAGAAGTGTAACCTTTAGGGAGGTGTTGGTAGTGGTGTAAAAACACTTTGGTACGTTTTGCCACATGGCAGTGGCTCCCCCATGATGATGAGCTGCAGCCACGGTCACATTGGTGGTCTCTTCCAGCTTGTGGATACCTTGCTGCTCTCAAGCAGCGGTGCACATTTCAGCTTAAAAGAAAAAGAATGGTTTTTTTTCTTTTTTTTTTTCCTTATATGTTGCACAAATTCCTTAGGAATAATACACAGACCTCAAGCTTTCTGCAAATTGTGTGCTGAGTCTGATCTCCTATAAAGTTAAGTACTAGGGCCTTATGTAACCTTCAGATTTAAAACACCATTTTCTGACTCATTCCTGGATAAAAATTGATTTGAATCATATGCTGAGTTTTAACAAGTAGCATCCAAACACAGCTGACTTTAATATGCAGCTGACAGACCCACCTTTGACTATTTTCTAATCTTCCTCCTTACATGGTTAGAGCTGTTTTTAAGACAAGCCTAGTGTGAGAGGCAGAGGCAGACATAGTGGCAAGGTGAGTCAGATTTACCACAAGGATTAAAAAAATAAACCTTGAAAGCAAGGGTAGTGTCTTGTGATATGCAACATTTATTTTTTTTTTAATCCAAAACCTCTTGTTTCTAAAAATAACAAGTATTGGAAAGAGAACAATCTGCTTGCTATGAGGGGAAATGGGCCAGCTGCTCAACAGGACACAGCAATTCTAAACAGTCCTAATCAGGAGGGGAAGCAGAATGTGCTACTCAGTTGAAGTTCAAGGGCAATTTATACAGGCAGAAAATAGTATCTATTACTCCAGATAGAACATGACTAAATTAAAAGGGATTATATCTTGAGTGTGTGAAAAAAAACTCAGTAGAATTAGTAGCACCTGGTAGTTACTGGCTGGAAACCTGTAGCTTTTGTTCTCTGGATCATTTTGCATTTATTATCTTAAATTGTAAATTTGGAGGGTTCAGTTGCATTGGGCAATATCCTTGGGATGCTGGGTTTGCTTGGGCCAATGAAACCTGGGGAGGTTTCTGCAACCCATTACAGGCCTATGCCATTAGTAAGGTTGGATGTCTTCACCTCTCTGGGCATTTTGATTCCAGTCATAGTTTTTACTGTAATTAAGAGGAAACAGCAACATTTTAGTATGTTTATGGGTCCCTTCTTCCAAAAATTTTGCTTTTTGGCTCCTTTCCTATTTTTCTCGCAATCTCCCACCCCACACACTCACACAGCATAAAAACAAATCTCAGCACTTATTTTCTTAGCAGCTTTGGGGAGTGGTTGAACATGCAGGAACTGAAATTCAAAGGGTACAAATTCCTGCAAGTGAGGCACACTGCAATCTAAGAAATCTCTGGCAACAAAGACATGCTCTCTCAAACATGGTAGTAGTTAAAGTTTCTTTTGATACTTTACATTACCACATTTTCTAATGTGTTAGTTGAATGGAAGAAACAGAGCAACATCTAGGAATAAATTGTCTTCAACAGTCTTTTCAGTTTCTATTTATGCATAATGTGTTTTTGCTGTGAAGATGCTATTTTATTTTTGTGACATTTAGGCCTTTTTCTTAAGTATGAGTATTTTGCACAGAGCATATTTAAATGTATGCATATTTATTAAGACATGCCAACATTTTATGAAGTAGTTTTGATATTACTTTCTGCATTCAGACAGTCCTGCTGGGCTTTCTAAGGGCAAAAAGAGGTGGTGGAGGCATTATTGTGTTATTGTGTGGTCTTTATAGAGAGATGGATGGATGGATGGATGGATGGATGGTCAGTCTGCAGCTGAAATTTCTTGAGATATTTAAGAACTAAGTAAAGATGGTCAAATGTTCTTTTTAACAAAATAATGGCTTCCCAAGGATCTGGTTAACCCCCCCACCACACCCTGTTTTCTGTGGAGAAGTGTTGCCTTTTTAGAATTCAACAGAGAGCTTCTTTCTCTCCAAAAAACTAGAAATATTGCTATGTTGTCTTATGATGTTTTCTGAGCTTCTGTTTTGTCCTCTGTAAGTCAGTGCCTCCTCTCCTGGCTGCAGCTCTTGCTTCACTGTGGTGTGAGTGTCTCCAAGTGGAAGGTGCTGTCAGCTCAGTTGACAGGGAAGATCACAGAATACAGACTTGTCATCTGAAAGATGAAGGGTACAAAGAAGTTTCTGAATTGATCACTGAGGCAGTATTTCCATGCCACCTTTTTTCTATTTGCAAGTGTTAATTTTCGGCCTAAAACTGAGAATATTTTTGATTGATGGAAACTGAATGTCTAAATGCCCAATGGTAGACTCATTTAGGCTCCTACCAGAGTAGTGGTGATACCTTTGGACCTTCCTGAGAGGCAGGTTTGGTAGGGTCTGATTCAGTTTATTTTGGAGGAGCTGAGTCAGGCCCTTAATTAAAAGCACTGAGAGACTTTTTAGCGCTAAGGAGACTGGTTTCCTGCGAAGAGCTCACAATTATACTCCAAATGTACCCTGCACAAAGTGTGTTTTGCCTTTTCTTCAATGCTGCAAGTCAAACCATCACGTTCCAGTCACAAACAGTTTCAAAATTATCCATCCTTCTCTGCCATTTTGTGGAGCGCTGCTAATACGATGGAATGGGCGTGAGAGGACTTCTCTGTGCCAGTTTGAACAAAAAAGGTTTTGGCTGCCTTTCAGACTGAAAATAGTAGGTGCTTACATGTTTAATCACAGCATGAGCAGGAGCTCACGTACACACGCACACACAGCGCGCTTGCTCTGACGTGCGGGTGCGGGTCTGGAGGCTTGCTGTTGACAGCAGGGTCACATTCAACAGTGGCTGTCTGGTTAAACAAAAGTAGGCTACAGCATGGCAAACAAATTGTGCTCTGGGTTTCTGATCTATCAGCAGCCTTGCCAAAATGCCAGCTAGCTGAAAAGGAGATTGCATTGTTTCTAATGAAACATGCTACGCTCACTTGTCTTTAGGAAGCAAATGCTACTGGTCCCCTTTCATTTGCACAGTTCCTCTGTTGCTGCTGCCTCCTGTTCCTCACACATTAAACAACTGCATTGGGTCTTTCCCAGCAGCTTTATGTGTAGTTTAATATTTACATGGGGGGAAATAACTTCTCTATCTTACAGATAAGATGTGCTGATTTCTGTGCAATTTGTGGTTACAGAAAAGCTATGCTTTTGGGAAGAGAGAAATCTAAAAAGAAGCAGTGTCCTTTTAAGTGCCTCATTATTATCTTAAAAACAATTCCTTGCACACATAGAAATAAATCTATGTGTATGGGCTTAATGTTGTAAGATTCCTAAGTAGTATAGAATGTGTACAGAAGGTTATTGTTGGAATTGTGTTTGTTGTTGCCTAATTGCAAATGAAATAGTGGCACTTCCTGCTACCATAATGTACAACTCCCTGCCAAGAGACCTGTTGTAGACCAAAACTCTTATGCTTAGTACAGTAAATGAGAATCTCGTTGGTTGAAATTATTCTTATTTAACTGTGGAGTATATCAGCTAACGTAAAGAAGGCATGATCAAATCTCCCAGTGGCCTCCAGGCTCAGCTGACTCATTTTCAAACACTGAGAATTCTAGATGGGGAAGTAGATAAGGAGAAAGCATTCATGAACAGTAGATGATACCAAAAGATCTTGCAAGCAGGGTCTGTCCCTGTGTGTGCTGAACAAATGACGCTTGTGGGGGACGGTCAACAATGACTAAAGAGGGACAGCAAGACCTTTCAGAGGTTCAGTAACTATGATTTATGTGGAAATCTTGGAAGAACTATCTAGTCTAGAGAAATGAGTAACAGCCTTAAAGTAGATCCAGCATGGTAGGAGTGCGGAGGGGAAGGACCTTCACATGTCCCTACCTGTTGCAGCAGTGTGGCTAAAACCCAGCAAGGGGGTCTTATACAAGAAATTAAAGATGTTTTTCAAGCTATGTATTGGAATGGATTCTGTGCAGTCCCTGTCACTGGAGGTTTTACTATTTTAGAGTCCCTTAGAGAAATGGATTGATTATTCTGGAGGAGAGGAAAGCGTGGAGTAAGAGTCCTTTTGAGAAGCTCCTGGTTGTGAGCAGGGGTGTGATTTATACCTGGCATTTGTGTGACTGCCACAACTGTTGCTGCCACAGCAGAAGCATCAAAGTCAATTTGCTGTCCCAGTTGTACCATAGATGTGTTTCCAAGTCAAAGAGCATCTTTAACACTTTGCTTCAGAAGAATTACAAATGCTGCTCAAAGTGACAGCCTGTAGCAGATGGTAGGTTTCTAGAGGTGACTGCAGCAAGATCAACTTCTGTCTTTAGTGGAGGGGCTTTAACAGTTACAAACAAATCAATTCCTAGTAAACATTAGTGATGTGGAAAATGTACATATTCAGGGGTCACCTTTCAGAATTGTTTTCTTCCGGCAGGTGGGCATCATTCTAAGAAACCTTCTAGTGCCTAGCTAAATTCACAGTGACAGCAAAATATAACACTCTTCTAGCTATTTACTTTACTGATGGTGGTTTCAGCTGATGCTCTTGAAGAATCTTCCTGTGATTTGTTTTAGGACCAGGTGGATCTTATCAGGATAATTGCAAAGCAGTTATTTTGTTAAGATATAGTGCTATTTTGTTAAATGCAATATGTTCTTCAGGAGTGTATTTTAATAAGGCTGGAGAGATGAAAACTTTGACTTTTTCTAGTGCTTTATGCTCAGGTTATGAAGTCACCGGCCTGCCATGATACCATTTTTTGGGAATGAGCTGCTGAGACATGAAGTTGACTTGACAACTTTACAGGTCAGTCTCCTAAGCAAATATATTCCTCTGTGGTTTTATTCTTGGTGAAAAAGACATCAAAATATTTCGTTTCTGCAAAAGGCTGTCAACCGTGGTTGGTTTTTTTTTCTTTTTTTTTTTTTCGCTTCTTTTTTTTTTTCCCATGGAAGAGAGGGGGGAAAAGAAAATACCTTGAAAGTTACTGCAAAAGAGAGGGAAATTTTTTATTTAGCAGCTTGTGAAGTACCTGAGGTGCTTGCTGCTTTCCCATGACACTGTATTGCAGTGCTCTTTATGCTTTGTTACTGTGTTTCTTTGTCCTTTTACTTTGCTCAGGTGTGAACAAAGATGGTGTTTTAGCCTTCAGGGTTGTGCAAGGCAGATAAAGTTACTGTTGTGCTTTTCCTGGGTTGCAAGTCAGATAGACTCTCCTGACTGATAACTATATATAATGTAAATTAGCACTTTGCCGTAGGGAGAAGCTGACCATCCCTTTTATTACTCTAGTAATTTATATTAGGCTGTTGGCCCATCTTAAACCCAGATCCAGCTTTTCCTGGACTCTCCCATTTCTACCCTCTAATCCCTACTTTTCTGTTACTGTTCTTGGATTATAAACAGTAATACAATAGAGTAAGGGTCCTCTATTTATTCAGTAGGTGTGAGGCCCCACTGGTTTACAGCAAAATTATATCAGCTTCCACATGGCAACTTGGCTAAAAGCATGTGGGGATGGGAATAGGACCATCCCTGATGGGACTAGGATGGATCCCTGTCCATCCTCCCATCTCACATGTGATTTATGCAGTGGGTGTCAGAGTACCTGCTCCTAATGCTCCCATAGCTGGACTGAACTGTAGTCTGGACTACATACTCCACAACATATTAAATAACACGTCATAGATTCCTGTTTAATTAGGATAAATATTTTAATACATTTTTTTCCTGTCTTTATCTGAGAGATAGTCAGTGGCTGTATGGTTGGGATGTACTTTGGCACCTGACACAGCTCAGCAGCATGTGTGGAACTGGAGGTGAGAAGCAGCAGCAATCATGCCACTCTTTGACACGACTTTCTAAACTCCCTCTTAAGGGAGGGTTTAGGGCACTACCTTTCTGCCTGTATCAGGCAGAAAACAATCTGCTTCTTACCTTTATTCCCTGCTGATCTTGTTTTTAAGCTGTGGCTTTTTAGGAAAACAGAAAGTTCTTTACAATGTAGAATGACTAGACATTATATATTATACTCTGGGTGTGTACATGTAAAACTATTCAACTGTGTTGTTACTTGGAATTCTGAATAGTATTCCTTCATTAATGTGTTTAGAGAGCTTATGTTTCACACTGTGCTGTAGTGTGCTGCCACAAGAAGGATTTTATTATTTATTGAATTTCTTCCTGAATAAACATAAAAATCCAACAAAGGAAGTATTACTGTACAGATAGGCAAGTGCTGTTAATAATAAATATACTAACTGCAGATCACCATTCAGGTCACTATTTTACTGTTATATTTTCCTGACCTCAGGAGCAAAAGATTATTTCAAGAAGCTTTTAAAATAATTTTCTTTATTTCTTTCTCTTATCACATAGGGCTAGTCTACACACAAGTTGATACCAAGAATCTTGAAAGTATTTTGGTGTTAAGTCTGCTCATAGATTGGTCTTTCCACTTAGCTTTGAAGTCTTGCCTATCCAAAGAAAATCACTACTGGTGGCTCTGAGCAATGAATGCAGTTGAGCTGGTAATGAACATAACTTGTCTGCAAGTGTCAACCAAGATAAACCATCTTTTACTCCTTGCAGGAATTGTGGCTGAAATACAGTTAAATACAGAGATTTCTTAGTACAGACTTTACAAGCTTTGTTTTCTGACTGCAGACATTTGAGGGTGGTCTGCTTTTCCCATGAGTGTTGCCTTCTGCTTCTTCTCGTGTTGTTTGAGAAGTGCGACGGTCTCCAAAGCCCTTGGGTCCTTCCAGGCTACACCAGTGGCAGACTGGGATGGGAGGTGATGCTTCTGGCTCAACAGGGGGACATCCCACAGCTGATAAGGACCATGTTCCCTTGAGACTGCATGCACGTTGTTTGGGCGATCCATTTTCTAAGGTTGCTCTCGCAACCCAGGTATGCACGAACAAAATATATGGTTATTTCTTGTTAGACATATTGGGTTGCCTTGGTAACAAGAGAATAATTCCTCTGAAATGCAACTGGATAGGATAATTGATATATTTTGAGGAATGCCTACAGGCAATAATAGGGATTTGTCTGCCACCAACGGTTCCAGACTTCAGAAAAAATAAGGTTAGGCTCTGAAAGAGGAACAAGTGTGTTTTCTATGAGCCTGGATATAAAGGTAATACTGTTCTTCCTTATGGCTCTGAGGGATCCTTGATGGACTTTTCTGCAACTTTAGTGCAGATCAAACTGCATCTATGATTTCTTTTGAATATTTATTTTACACAATCCAAAGAGTTTAGAAAACCTCTGAAGTAATGAGCTCCCACGATTGTTTTGTTTCTTTGTTCTATGAATGAAATGCCTTGCAGCAATCTTGGAGGCTCCTGTACAGAAAATTCATATTGACACTGATGACCCATTATTACAGATACTAATGACTGACTACCAGGCCTTAAAGGCATTAAAGCCCCTGGTTGCTAAGCTGGCTCACTCTACTCCAGTCTTCATGGAAAATTTATGAATCTTGATCATCCAGTATTTGATGTTTACTTAAATGGCCTCGTGTTTTCAACACCTTGTTAAGTGTCTTCCAGCCCCTGTGCAGGACACAGTAGGACCTACTCCCCAGTGGATGAGAGGTTAAAGTTTCATCCCTGTTTATCTCCTTCTGCACTAAGGCTGACAGGAAGGGGTGTAAGAATGGCATGGGAAAACAGATGGGAAGAGTGCCTGTGGGAAGACTGAACAAAATGACCCTGGGGTCCTGAGACTTGCTGGGTACATGCTGGAGCACAGCTCTATCTGACTTCAGGTGGTTGATTTTCTTCTTGTAACACTAACCTTTTCAGAGGGATGATTTTCCTGCTAAGCTCTTCTGCCCTAGGCTTTTTCTCTCACTTGACTCAAGAGTCTGTCCTCCCATGACAGGTGTCTTGTCCTCTCCCAGTAACTTCTTTTGCTCCCAAACAAGATATACAGCTGGCAACTAACTTAAACAAGGAATGTTCAGCCTGGTTTTCAGGCTACTTATGTGAATTCATCAGAAGCTTGACAGTTTAATAGCATTTCTGGAATATAATCTCAATTTTCACTGACATTTTATTAATTTCACCTTTTTCATTCTGGATATGGAATCTGATACCAAGAAAGCTCTCTATTCATTTAAAACTAGCTCTGAATCAGGTAGAGCTCAGAAAGATATCTGCTTTCCTGGAGAGGAAAACTATAGCTTCTCAAAGTTTCCCAGGAATATAAATTCCAGCAGTGACAGATCACAAGGTCAGTATGATTAGGAAAAGGAAGTGTTTACTTTATTATAGCAAGGCACCAAATGGTGTATGCTTTCACCTTGAGGACCCTAGAAAGAAAATGTTTCCAGAAAAAGAAAGTTAGAGCCCTAATGAAAGTAGAAATACCTTTCATTCCCTCAAGACACTGTTTATTGTGTTAGTATACAATCCATCAATGCAGTAAATAGAGTCAATAAATAAGGTAGTTGTCTAACATACTTCAAGATTTTGTGCTAAGGGAAATATGATTCTCTTTCTAGCACAAGATCTTCCTTTAGCCAGAGACAAGGACAGTCTGAATGGATAATGTCTGTACTTGAATCCTTATAATGAAATTTGCAACTGGTCAGCCATTGAAAATCCTTCTAAATTTATCTGTGCTGTAAACTACTTGAGCCTCCAATTTTTGACTTTTAGAGTTCGCAAGTAACTTTTCAAGCTATGCAAGGTAATATTCATTCCTTTTTCAAGGAAAATGTTCAGTTCACTCCGGTTGAACAATTACAAGTATTAAGTCCATAAACAAAAGGGATAAAAAGAAGTATCTCAGTTAAGGAATTAAAATACTAATGCAAAGATGGTGTTATGTTAGCACTTGTTCACCTCTCTATTATTGTATCTGATCTATTGCAATCTTTTTATCCTGCGAGAAATAAGCATCTTAGTCTTCAATTTTTCTGCAGAAAAAAATTGCTTTTTTTTAGTTGAGATAATCTCAGCCTAAAAATACTCAGGGTTTTCCTTGTTTTATTTGGCCATGGGCAATCTTTATGAAAGCTTACCTTGACTATTTGCTTGGGAATGAAAACTGGGACATCTTATCATACAGAAATCATACCCTGAGAAATTACATCATGCTTGCCTCTTGAATAAAGCTGAAAAGTACTGTTCTTCCTCCTCCTTTGGCAATTTCAGAAGAATTCCTGACATCCAAACAGCTGTCCAGCTGCCACAGGATGCCACGGGGCAGAATCATTTAAAGCTCATTAGCACAAGCCCAAGTTTCAGTTATATCTTAGAAAACATTTGACATACCATCACAGACTATGGTATGGTTCCCTTCACTGCATGTTTGATAAATTGTAATTTGTAAATGGACAATTTTAACACTACTTTCAGTTTATTCCTTCTCTAAAAGAGCATGTAATAGATAATGCGGGGGAGTGTGTGGTATGCTAACAACATACTTGTTATTTTGTCATTATCTTCCCCATCCAATATATTTGAGAATGATAACAAATTTCTGTAACAGCCTCTTACATAGTATGGGATTTCCTGGGAAGTTGGTAAGGCTAAAGCTTACAGAAACTTACAGCTTCTTCAAAGATGAATAGTAAAACAGTTATTTTGAAGTTTGGTTGTACTGTCTGCCTTTCTTATCTCTCACAGTGGAAAAAGCCCTGACACTCTATGGGGATTCTCTTCAAAGAAAGTGGAACATGATCCACACATGAAATTGTAGCCTTCATTGAATTATTAAAAGTCTGCTGCTTTCTGGCAGCAGGGTCAGAAATCTTCAGTCCTACTCCATATTTTACCTTTCTAGGCTTTCTGTCTCTTACTACAAAATCTGCAGCTGATAAAATTCAGTACAGTCTCTGAAAGGATTCCTGAGCAGTGTTATTGTTTTCTTTGACTGCCTTGGAGATATTGTAAAAGGAGAAAAAGGGACAAAATTAAAAAAATTACTAAAACAAAGTCAAAGGTAGCAATTTGAAATGAGAAACTCCTTGACTCTTTTCCAAACACCTTTCAGTGTTTCCATTTTCCCCTCTATAGTTTCCTACGCTGCAAAAGCTGTACATTTCTTTAGGATCAAGAGAATGGTGTCCATTATTTAATGGGAACTGGTTTCTGTGCATTAGAGATAGAAGAAATTCACTTGCACTACAAGGATCTTTTCTACAACACTGCAAAGCAAGAAGTGTAGAAAACATCCTGCCTGTGGTTTGCCTAGTTCTGGAAGGTCAACTCTGTTTAAAAAGAATATACAGTGTGATGAAATGACAGCCATACTAATGTTATAATTAGGAATGTTGCTCTGGAGGGGAACTTCTGAATCACTGGAAATGCTACAGCCAGTCAACCAGGTCACGTAAACTCTTCCAACAGCTGATTGATTTCTGTTTGAATCTAGTTTTTCTTTGTGGTTTTTTATTCCTG
>NW_005054301.1:8672303-8707835 GCF_000277835.1 Geospiza fortis
CTTCCTGCTTTCAAGGCTAGAGGGATGATCCTCTATCACAGTTGACTTCTTATGTGTTGTTTTGAAATTTATTGCTAGTTGATTCAGCTTGGTTTTGTGCTAATATATTCTTTTTTTTCATGGCTTCTTTTCCTTTGTTTTTTTCTCTTTTCACCCTGCTGCCTAACTGTTTTATAGACAGTGTACCTCTCAGTCATCAAGTTGTTGGGCAAAAAAAGTAATCTCTCAGGCAAAATGTGTGCTGCTCCATAGGGTATCTGCTGTGCATTTCCCTTCTCTGTTCAAGCTGGGAGCCAGTTGCAGTATGTCTTCCCTCTACCTCTCACCTGAGTTGCCTTCCCATGGAAACTGGGGTATAAGGGAGAAAGAGGGCAGCAAGGTCTAATGTGGCCTTTTCCTCGTGTGGAACTGAGACATGAAGGGAAAGACCTTACAAGCTAAAGGCATGAAGCATGCTTTGAGGTCCTGCACTACAGCTGCAGCTTGATTTTCTTTGAACAGCTTGAATGATAAGGTGATGGTGAAACTAATATATAGCACTGGCTCTATCTGGAGTTCATGTTCTTCAGACACAGAATGGATCAGCTAGACCTCACTTAGTGCTTTGTAAGTGATTTTAATAATTTTTTGCATCTCTCCAAAAATCTTGCCTAATAGAATCCTTGTCTACAGTCTGACTCTTTCACATCTGAATTATATTGGTAGTTCATAGTTGTTCAGGAGCCTCCATCCACCTCAGGCTTGTTCCTTCTTTGGTTCTTAGCAATAGATATATTTATAGCAAGAACGCTTGACCTATGTGTAACCTTGTGCTTGGTACAAATGACATTTTCATCCCATGTGTCTCACTCCAGCTTTTAACATATTTCAATTTTTTTTCACTGATCTTGCTCTGTATTGGAACCTTTATGTTCTGAGACAACAGCAAATTTTAATGCTGCAAACCCATTTTTGCACCATATCCATTTAAAAAAATATAGGAATCAAACATATTCTAAGAAAAAGTAATGAGACATTGCCTGTTAATTACCCTTCATCTCCAGGCTTCTAATTTTGCTGCAATCTCCCCTTTAGCCAGTTATTCTCCTAATTTATACGCTAATATTATATTAATGTCTAGTTTCTGACTTAATGATTTCTCTCTGATGCCACATCATTAAGTATTTTTACCTATGTCCACGTAGATTGAATCAGCTGCCTCTCCTTGGTCTTAATAATTATTTACTTTCCTATTTAGTCTTGCTTGTTCTACTTTTAATAAACCTGTGCAGCATTTCTTTCCACTTCCTTCCATGTCTTTAATTATTCTTTCCATCAAAGTTTGCTCTAAAAAACTGTATACAGTTGTGGTCAGACTAATGATCCTCCTCTGTGTTTCTTCCTCTTTGCTGTCCTCTGGCTGTATGACGTCTTGGAAGATTAGACAATAAATTCTGTGGAGCAGACCTGTAACTCCAGAAGCTATTTCTTTTTGAGGCTTGGAAGTAATCCAGGCTTTTGCAAGGTGGAATGTATGGAGGCCTTCAGCCTCTTTCTGCTCTAACACAGTATTCATAGTTCCTATTTTTGTTCTCTTTAGCCATTCTTCCTGTGCATCCCCACTCAATATTCCAAATATACACGAGTTAACTGACATAAAAGCACTTGGGTTTTGGTCTAAACTGTAATTGTCTTTAATCTCTATCTTACTCCACCCCGATTTCAGTTCCCATCTGTACTTTATTTTTATTTATATTATTGAGCTTTCATTGCTACCTTTTGGAATGTCTCTGCACGGTCTAATTCTGTTTGACTGCCAATAAAATTGCTAGCAGAATTATTCCCATCAGGGTTTGACATCAGTAATTTTCAGATTTTACCTCTTAAAATGCCTGTCAAAAGAAAGAACATGGCATCAAAACAGCACTTGTTTATTTCTGGTCAAAAAGATACCACATCAGATCACTGAGTTTTATCTTCTTGGATGTTGTGTAGGAAGTGTGTAGTGGTTTTGGTTTGCCAGTTTGAGATTTCCCAGCTAATGCACCAATTCAGTGCTGGCCAATCACCAGTGCACTCTCTAGAATGATTTTTGTTTTTTACATGGGTGTTCACAGAGGTGTATTAGCTTTTTTTTTTTTTTTGCATTACTTTTGTGAGTGCCTCCCATACAAAACTACTACAAAGTGGTAATAGGTTGAGTGTTTCCATTCCCTTCCTTGAATTTTTTGAGAATTCTTTGTATTAGCTCATAGGTATTTTCGAAGTGTTCTCAAGCATTTTGTTGAGGGGATAGAGAGGAGGAAAATGTAATAAACAGGATTTTTTTTGGGGGGGAGGGGGGGATGTGTTCTTTGCCTGCTATCAATTGTGGCACAAATCACAAACCTATAAACAATTGAAAAAAAAAGTTAGTCAACTTCCTTGGTAGGTTTTTGCTATATATATTCTGTTTCACTATATATTAAAATTATTTTCAAGGTAACTGTGTCCTGATTTTTAATGCAAAAACCAACTAAGAAAAGGAGAAAAAATAAGGGCATGATTTTTTTCTTAAATCACAGCTAAAGCAAGCTTGACAGACTAGTCATTGTTTGGGGTGGAGGGAACAGGAGGAAGAAAGACGTGACAGTCATAAGTCTACCTGATCAGTTTGGGAACAAAAGCTTTTACCTGGTCTCAATCCATCATGCTCTAGTTTGGGACACTGGAGACTTTATGAAATGGCAAAATTTTCCCAGGATAAGAAAATTTTCTGCTCAGTTCCATTTATCTTATTTGCACCTCTTTCCAAGCTTCACAATTAACACTGAGTTAATTTTGAGGCTATGGTCCTTTGTTTTATGTCTGTTACCTAAGAACAAATGCTGGTTTTGGTTGAGGCTGAGTTAATTTTCATCACAAGTAGCCAGTGTGGGGCTGTGCTTTGGATTTGTTCTGGAGCAGTGTTGGTAGTTCAGGGCTGTTTTTGTTACAGCTGAACAGTGCTTACACAGAGTCAAGGCCTTTTCTGTTCTCACCCCACCCAGCAGTGAGAAGGGTGGGGATGCACAAAAGGTTGGAAGGGGATGCAGCTGGGACAGCTGACCCCAGGGATATTCCATACCATGGGGCATCATGCTTGGCAATAGGGCTGTGGGGGGTAGGCTGTCTGGAGACCACTGCTCAGGGGCTGGGTGCACACTGGTTGGTGGTGAGCAGTTGTTTTCATTTGCATCACTTGTCTGCCTTGGGTTTTATTTCTTTATCTTTGTTGTTTTCTTTTTAAATAATTTTTATAATTTTCTGTTTTTAGTATAATCCATGAGTTTTTTCACTTTAACCTTCCAATTCCCTTCTCCCCATCCCACTGGGGGAGCAGCTGTATGGTGCCCAGCTGCCAGCTGAGGTTAGAACATGTCAGCCCTTGGCACAGTCCAGAGGGACCCATGAAGACACAAGAGGAAGAAGGTGCAATCCCTACCCAAAGGCCTCAGGAACGGTTGAGGGAAGATTTCTTGACTAATGTCTTTAAATGCAGTTTTCAGATAGATAGACACACACATACATATTGGTGTGGTGCATAAATTATCACAAAGTCTTTATTTCTGCAAAAGGGCAGGTTTTAATTTACATCAATAGCAGTCAAAAAACTCAGCCCATAAAGGAGGTAACGTGGGGTTCTGGGCCATGACTGGGGTGTGAGGAGCCCCAGGAGATGGGCAGGGACATTCAGGCTTGTTATGCCCTCAGGGCTGTGAGGGACGTTGAGCCTGCATGTGTCACCATCCCAGGCGTGCTTATTTGGTTATAGCATTTGGACAGATACTGCATATTTGAAATAGAAAGTAAAATTGGGTTAATTCAGTCCTATAAATGTAATTTACGTAGTTTAGCCATCAGAATTTGGTGTAGTTTCCTGACCTCAGAATGATATAGCACTAAGACTCATCTAGGTTCAGAAACTCCCATGCAAAGACTCTGATCTGTGGTAAAAGCTATTAACAATTTAAATGAAATATAATCAGGATTTGGACAAAATGCCATGGAAGTATCAGTGAGACAGAAGCTCCAATTACAGAAGCCTGTATTTAATGTTGTAAGGGACTTAGAAATATGTTATTCTAAAACTGAACACAAGAGCCATATAGCTCAAACAAAATTATTTTTTCCTAGCTTATAAGGATCCCAAGTTTCATGAAATTCAGACCTATCTTATTATAGTTTTTGATCTTTCAAGAAAAAAGTGAAGAGAATGAGAATTCTTTTGCTTCCTCTTCTTGATATGCTTTATCTTGCTTGGCTTTGAGTTAAAACTGTGACATTCAATTAGGTGCTGAAAATGTAGTCATTGATTTGACACAGAAAGAAAAAATATGAATAATTTCCCACAGAAATACAATTTCTGCCGGATTTCAAGTCCCCACTTAATACTATAAAGCAGTCTTTTTTCTTTTCTCCCTCTCCTGCAAAGATTTTGATGGGAAAATTCCAATATTAATACCTATAAATATAGGTATTCAACTGAGCCAGAGGAGGGAGCCTCTAATTGTCCTATGAACACAATGAAAACCTGTTGAGAATAGCAGCAAAGTGAGAAACTTTTCAATTAAAGAAAAAAAAAGCAAGCAATCAGAGGCCTTTGTTGATTCCTATAGTTTTTAATGAAAAAGCCCTTCATCTAAGCACATTTATTGTAGCTATCTTTTCCAGTGACTCAGTGCCATGTCTTCCTGAAATCCAATCCATGAAATACTTGCAGCTGGTGCTGCAAATGCTGCCTATACTGCCAAAAAACTCTTCCTGTCTTCAGACCCCAGCCTCCCTCCTTCCCCTGTCACAGCAGAGTAGTGCTGCTCCTTTCCAGCTCAGGTTTGCTTTGCTTCTCCCCTCCTGTTGTCTTCCTTTCTGCCCTTTTCCTCCTTCCAGTCCTGTCCTGATCACAGCTCCTGCTGCCTGCTTTATGCTGGGGTGGGGAGCCTGGCAGTGGGTGCTGTTGGGGGGACAGCAGTGAGGTGGAGGCCGTGTTTTTATCACCCAGATAAACATGCATGGAAGCAATCCACAGCAGGATTGTGCTCGTGTGGGTGAGTTCAGTCTGCTTTGAAGAGTGCAGACAGTGTACTCTTCACATCCTGAAAATGATCTAATCTATAGCTGATGAGCAGTCACTGCAGCTGTTGATTCCTCTTTGAGGCTTTACCCAGTCTCCCTGTGCTGCTAAAAACAATTTTTGAGCAAAACGTTAGTTAAAATTACAAGCATTGGAGTAATTCAGAATGTGGGTATACTTTCTGCCTACTGTAGCATTCTGAATCTTCAAATTGCTACACCTATACAACCCTTGTTCATGTTTCTTTCTTCGGCTTCCCGAGTCTGGGCACACAAAACAATATAAAATACAAAATCAGAAATATCTGAAATCAAATTGCCTGTAGGTTTGAAATTGCTGTCTCTGCATATGGCTTGCTGTGGTTAAATGCTTAAAACCCCTCTCTTTCTTGTTCTGTTAAACAAACCACTCATAATTATCTGACCATATATAATCATGATTCATTGAGCAGCAAATGAACAGAAGCCTTCTACACCCTGGCTGAAAGGACTCCTTCAATCCTCCTCACCACCACATGAATAACTTCCAGGAAGAATGAGCAATTACAGATTAAGCTAAAGGGTTAAGACACTTAGGTTCAAAAGTGTAACAGCTATTATTAAGGGACTGGCATTGAAGAGGGATTATAATCTTTACCAGTGAAGTCAGTTTTTTGCCTTCATTTTGCTCTGCAGTTCCCACAATGATGAGTTTTTTATATTGATTATATTGTTGAATTTGTATTTGATTATTGCCTGTGGGTATGGTCAAAGCCATAGTGAGTGAAAATTGTGTGCAAAGATTCCTTCCATCTGCTTCTGAACACTTTCCATTGTCTATTTGATAGGAAATATTTTCCAGACTTTCTTCTTGCATGTGAGAGACACATGATAGAAAAAGCTGGTCCCAAAACTTCCAGAGGAACTATTAATTTAACACTTGTTCATTTTGAGATTACAGGTGCCTGTTTAAGTTCCACCACGTGTGGCTTTAGTTTCCTTTAGTTTGTTTTAAGAGGTACATCCAAGATGTAATGTTCAAATCCAGATCTTGGATCTTTCCAGAAATTGCAGCTCAAAATTTTGCTTTATTCCACTGCTGAAATGAAATATTTTCCTGAGTAAAATGTGAACAAGTACCCTAAGGATAAGATATCAGATTTATAGCTTCAAAAGTATGCAGTATGACTAAGTGGTAATTTTACTTAATTTTAATTTTATATGTAATTATAGTTGTATATAACTATATCTTTTCCTTTCTTTCATTTTTTGGCATTATATCTCAAATAATCAGGTACGAACTGGTTCTCAAATGTGAATCTCCTCTAGCTGCTGTAGATAATCAGGCTTCAGGAAAAAATTGTGGCATTTCTCATTTTTATCCTCTGAATCTGTCATCTGATCTTCATATGCTTAAAATTCAAAATTCAACTCCTTCCAAAGGTCCAGTGAGATGTTCTCAGTTTGTTGCAAGTGTTACAAGCCTTTCACTGTAGATTGATTATGATTGTTTTGCTTAGCTGGTGGCAAATATCAATTAGTGCACGCTTTTCCCTAGATGATATGGCTCTTGAATGTAAAGGAAAGGACGGAAATAGGCATTAAAATTTCACCCTTTCCTCTTCTGAAAATAGTGTATGAACATGTTTGTGTCACACAGGCCTGAACTGCCACTGAGTTTCTCAAAACTCACTAGAATTATTTTAGCATGCTGTACTGCATACAAAGCTTTCCAGTGTTCAGTTCTCTCTGAAGTGTTTTCCTTCCTTGGCCCTCAGCCACAGATTAATAGTCTGTAAGCAAGATTGCTCTCAAAAATGTCAAATTTAATTGAAAAAGGAAATCAGAAAATAAAAAGTTGTCTGGCCTGGCTCCTCTGGGCCCCACTCCTGACAGCCTTGCAGCTTTCTCTGTTTCATTGACCAGCTCAGGGTTGGAGGGTGGGGCCCTCACTGTCCCCACTGCAGCTTCTACCTGGGGCACATCCAGCCATGGTGACATCAGAGGGACACAGCTAGGTTCACAGCCTGTATAGAGCAATAACAGGCCTTTTGTCACCTCCTTCCCTTCCCTGCTTTGCTCCTAAGCTGAAGGAAAGCAATAGCATGAGCTGTCACATGGCTCAGGACAATGGGCTGCCACCTGCACCTTGTTATTTCTAGGCCCAGCACTGTGCATCCCAAGGGGGGCTGGAATGGAAGCACAGCTCTGAAAGGAGACTCTGGATAAGTGGGCCAAAAGTTTTCCTAATAAAGCATGAAGCATTTGGTTTAGAGCCTCTGGTTTGCTGTACTTCGTGTGAATCAAAGGGAATTGTGAAAGAGCTGGATGTCTGTCATGGCATGCTAGGAATCTGAGAAAGTGATGACCCCAGCTCGCCACATAACTCTGGAACTGAGAGCTGGGATGTGCCAGTCCCTCTGGTCTACAGAATTGCCTGCCTAGTCAGTTTAACTGTGTGCCTCTGAAACTGGTGGGAATGTCTGAACCACAATCCTACTCTTGTGTGAATTTACTGAAAAGCAGAACACTGAGGTTTTGGCTCCATTTCCTGATGAGAAAAAGCTGTTGAAGCAAAGCCTTCTGTCTAGGAAGCAGCTGTTTCTAGCTGTTGTGGATGTGCACCACTCCCAAGTTCTGTATGATAGATAGCATATGCCCTCAGCTTTCAAAGCTTTCCAGTCTTTTTCTTTGGTTTTGAGTCCAGCAGACTAAAGAAATCTTGTATCTTACAGGAAGAAAATGTGTGGTTGCAGGAACTTGGTGTTATGGAAATAGCACCGGGACAGGAGAGTGCCACCATGCCCTGGGAGGGTCTCTTCAAGTGGGCATCCATCCTGCCAGGTGCCAGATGTACCTCTTCCGGTGGGCATCCATCCTGCTGTATTTAGATGCCAGCAGAATCCAAGTGACCCCCATTTCTGGCCTACAGGTAGAACACTGTTTTGATGTAGAAAGCAGCATAGTGTTGATTATTATCCATTCAGAGGGAGGCATTTCAGTGTTGGGGTTTTGCCTGTGATATCTGAAAGAATTCTTACGATTTCTCTTCTGTCTTTTATCTTGGAGGAAGGTAAAATGTGGCAGGGAAACAGCTGCAGCCAAAAACCAGAGTGCTCAGTCCAGTGCAGGTGTGCAGTGAGTCCTCAGTATTCATGTGTCATAGACTTTTTCCTGCCTTCACACAATGCTATAAAATTGCAGAAGACAAATTTATAGCAGGAACCATTATTAGAACTTATGACTTGCCTGTTTACTGTTGAAGATGTTGTGCAGTACAGGTAAACTTCTAAAACACTAAGACTTGTGCATGTGGGGATTTTATTTAAAGAGAATTGTCAATTTCCTTAGAATATATTTTAAAATATATTTATTTTGCAGCTTCATAATCTGATATCTGTTCTCCATAAAGAAATAAGAACACTTGGCACAGATAAATGAGGTCACTCTTAAGTAATGCATTCAGAGATGTAGTCTCCATTTTCCTCATGATTTCCGTGGTTTGGCTCTGTTCCCCAGGCAGGCCTGTGGCAGAGTGAAAGGCTGTATTTGTGCTGAGAACCAAAATTGGAGAGGTAGGGAGTCCTCAGCAAGCAGGGGAGTCCTCAGCAAGTAGCCTTAGGACTTTCTCCAGTGCTGTCTATAGCAAGGAGACTTGCCTTGACAGGAAATGGGGGTTGTAGGGTATTTTTGGTGGATGGAAGAGTGCCACAACAGAAATGAGGTGCTCACCCATGTTCTGTATTCTCCAGCTGTATGATGGAGGGCTAGGCTGCTCCCCTCAAAATACCTTTTTCTATCGGGACTGAAGGCTGTGTTGATTAATGACTGGAATAAGAGTGGGGATAGTGAAAGTCTCTCCACAACTCTTGATTTACCTTGGGTTAATTGCCTCGCTGTCGCAGACATCTCTTTGTGAAAAAATCCTCTCTTTAGGATTTTTCCTTCTGAGAGTCTGTGGCCTCAGAACCAGATGTAAACAATAGGTTATCTGCTGCTGTGGAATGCAACAGGTCCCTCTGGATTGGCCCAGCTTGGATGTTTATAATTAATGGCCAATCCAGAACTGAGGTCTCTCGGACACAGTCCGAGAGAGCAGTGTTTGTTATCATTCTTTACTTTCTATTCTTAGGGTAGCTAGTTTCTGAAGAAACCTTTCCTTCCTTTTCTTTGTAATATAGTTATAGTATATGTATATATCTTAAAAGAATAAATCAAGCCTTCTGATCATGGAATCAAGGATCTCGTCTCTTCCTTCACCCAAGAACCCTTGTGACAACCACCGTCACACCTCACCTTCCTTATTCCTGAATTTCCTAAGTTGAAGACTGTGAACAGTCATACCTGTGATTTTACAAAGTCCTTTCACTGAGTTAAGCAATAAAAACTGAGCAATATCCATGAGGCTAGTCTAGGGCTGCCATCGTGTAGATGCATAGTGTTTTCCCCAAGCATGCCAAACAGCTGCAGCCTGTAATGGTTTGCCTTTTTTTTTTTTTGTTCATTTCCATGTCGAACATTTCTTGAAGAATAAGTAGGTTTGCAATGTTCATTTTTGTTTAGCTTTGAATGTTATAGCCTCTGTAGGTGGTTATTTGGTCTCCTCTCTGACTCAAGGGTGGTACTGATGAGTGTTGCTAGGAAAATCAGACTTCTGCTTTTTATTTTTGTCACAACGGTTTAAAGCAGTTGTTCTCCAGGTTTCTTTTGTGAGAACAGGAATCAGACAGCACCAGCACCACTTTTTATACAACACGTTTTCATAGCTGGAGAGAACCTGGTGCAAGCTCCAGACAGTTGTCAATCATGGAAAGCTTTGCATTTTCAATCACTTCTGAGAAATTCTGTGTTACCATCAAACAAAACAATTCAGCCAGCATTCAGCCTTTGTCTCCTCATACTGGGGGGCAGCTTGTGTTTACATTAACAAAATTAGGATCACTTTTACAGAGGTTTGTTAGAAACTGTGGGAATACTATCTTCAGTAAAATAATTATCCATCTCAAAGTAGAACTAGATAGAAGTTGGAAAATAGCAAACAAATGCTACAAAAGATGAATAAACTCAGGTTCCTGAAGAATACAATGTATTTTCGAAGTTACACTGGAGGGAATTTAGTGCCTACAGATAATTTGCAAATTGAATGATTTCATATAGGCCATGAGAACATTCTTCAGACATTTATAGAGAAAAACCAGTATGCAATCTCTTCACAGATTGAGGGAATAACTGAATAAAATGTATTTACATGACCTACCTCAAAAACTCTTTATAGATTAAGTACCCTAAAATTAATTCGCAGTCTAGCTCAATATTGTGTTTGTAAAAATCTGTGATTGATTCTAAATGGAGGAAGGTAGTTACCTGAAACTAGTAATTGTTTCCTAATGAATGAGGAATGCAGCTGACTGAGACAGTGGGGCATCTCCCTAGTGTTAACCAGGTGACAGCTGGAGAAACAGATGCAGTTTCAAGGTGTCATTTCAAGAGATGATATGGTTATGAGTTAAGGCAACGTTTTGTGGTCAGCAGGTGCACTGATACATCTGTATGTTTGGGTCTATGGGACAGTGTGAAACTGACCTCTGAAGAAGCAAGGCTGAGTCATTAAATGTTGCTGTGGATATGAGTTGCAAGGAGCATTGTAGTTTGAGCCCTCTCAATTATCAAGCAAAAATGTTTCCTTCAAGTTGCAATTAATATTGTTTTTTATCGGTGTGTTGGACACAGAATGATTTGAAATCTCTTTCAAAATTGCTGGTTACGGTAATAGCTACTTTATTAATTTTTTGAGAAATAATGAATTAACTTCTCCTGCAACTCTTTAATAAGGAAGTACCAGCTGTCTTTGAAGTACTAGCAGCCCTGTTGTTCCTGTGTTATTCTGGCACATGTAATTATCTCTCTCCAAGACTTTAAGCCATCATGTTTATCAAGAAAATCAGCAAGTAAGTCAAAGTACAACTCTAAAACTGAAGCAGCCTTGTCTGCAATGCAGGAAATAGAATTCTGCTGCTATTTTATGGCACATGGGGCTTTCCAAAAATCAATCTTCATCCAAATCAGATAACTTTTACCAGTAGATCAACTAATAGAAATTATGGAGAAAGGTAAATATACATGAAAGTAAAGAAGTCCCAGATTTCAAATCTAATGTGCTTCTGCTATAACAGGTTCCAGTCTGAAAAAGAAGTTTGTTGAAAGAGCTGAATGAAGACAAATCTACCACATTGCTCTATAACCCAAATGGAAACAGTATTTACAAATCTTCAGGTATTCATAGGAGAGAAAGTATTCTTCCTACTGAAGTGGAACAATGAAAGTAAACAGGGATAAATTATGTTCTTCAAGAAAACTCTGAATTCTTGTCTACGTAGAATGGTTTTGCCTCTTGAAAAAAATTACATTTATCTATTTTTTTTTCCAGTGATGACATTATTAGATTTAAAGAGTCTGTTCACTTTGTTTACATTGGGTTAGTTCCCAAAGAATAAGAGAGAGGTCTGTAGAGTCCTAGACTTTCTCAAAATACTTGTGTACCATTCTGGTTGCAACATCCATCCAGTTTTGCATTTTGGGACATTTTCTGTTTTGGTTTTCTACTAGAGTCTGCTGTATTTATCAATCTCTTGGTCAAATTAAAAGATTCTTTGATTCCCCTGATACCATCTCATTGTGCATGTGGTTTCAATGATTTCACCACCAATTTCATGTTGCTTGAAGACACCACTGACCACAGGAAATCAGATAGCTGTTACTGCAAACCAGGTAAGCATGAATGCTCTTGTAGCATGGGTGATGGTCCTTCCAACAAAGTATCCTTTCCCATCATTCTAAAAGGTTTTCATACTCATACATTCTTTCTTCCGGTCAAGTAATATGGATGATGAATGCAAGGCACAGGACTGCCTGCAAAATGACAGTAACCAGAAGGGGCTGTGGAACAGCTGGATCTGGAAGGGCCTTTGGCTGTGTGCAGATCATCAGTGGGTGTCTGCAGCACAAGGCTAGTTCAGGTTCCCTTTAGGTAGAGGGGGTTGTCTGTCATCACCTAATTGTTGCTCCTGAGAACTGTTTGCTGGTTTCAGACCAGTTTAGTGATATTTTTTTAAGTGTGAGGGCTGTAGTCACTGGTGATAATGCTATTTAAAAAAGTCCTCTGCCCTCATTTTTCTAGCACCGAGTGCTACAAAGGAGGCGAAATGACAGATTTGCAGGACTGTCATTCCAGTGAAACACAGAGGTCACTGATGGGACCTGGTTACAAACTCTCCAATGTATTTAAGTGCTTAAATCCCACTGAAGTTTTCTGCATATTTGTTCTTATGAAATTCCAGAGCATAATCTAAAATTAAACTTTTGATTTTGTCTGTAGGGGAAGTTAATTAGCAAATCTCAACTTGCCCACCAATATCACTTCCATTTGGCATTAAGAGCAAGTTTAGCACTCAAGTCTCTTGTTGTTTTTTCATAGCAAACAGTCTCTGCTTATTATCATATTAAAGGAATGCCACTGGTTAAATCAAGCAATGAATATAAATAGCTGTATTACTGCCATCAGGCATCAGTGTTTATTTAGTGGATGTGAATCATACGTGCCTCTTTGATCTGGCTTTGACTAAGCCAGTGCTGTTTTCATACAAAAGAGGTTATTTGCAAACAATTCAAGAGTACGTGTATATTAAACATGGAACTAATCAATATGGAAGGGTCTTTGCTACTTTGCCAACCCTATATGCTGCCACAGTGTCTTTAAGTGTTTTGAATTTCTCTGTGAGTACCTGGGTCCCTGAAGACACTTACAGCTCTTTTCTTTGGACTAGAGAAGATCAAGATTGAAATCTGGGCCCCACTGAAATCAGTAGCCATATCACTCTCAGGTCCCTGTGAAGGGCACATATCTGGCAGCAGGGAAGACAAAAATAATCAAGGGCAACACTGATTTATTTGTGGACTGGTTTGATTACAGTGCATGCAGGAGAGTATTTGAAAGAGAAATTTGTTTGTGCACAGTCAGATAAGCAGATAGACTCAGACCTACTTGTGCTCATTACTCGCACTGAACTTTTTATTACTTTTTGCTAATGCAAAGATTCCGTGTTGAATTTTAAAGCTGAACCCACATGCCTTCCCTTCAACAAACTATATGCAGACTACTGTGTGCATTGGAAAAGCAAATAATAACCCATAGGTACTGCCAAAGTAATGCTATCACAGTCATCGTGATAAACAACTTAGAACAAGACTCATTCTGATGCCAAACATTAACCTGGGCAAAATAGCTGACAGGAATGGTGTTTGTTCAATCATGGGTCATGGCTGACCTCAAATGCTCTCCACTGAGGGAGCTGGGGATGACAAATAAGTGATAAAATTGTAGAAATACCCAAACCGTTAGGTGATTCCTGAGTCCAAAATGAGCATCCCTCCCTCCCTCATTTTGTTACTTCTGCTATAATACAAGGTCATACCTAAGTTTAAGGACTAAAAGGAAAGCTGGACCTCAAGGATTTGGGCAAATTTGGTCTTCACTGCAAAATTTGTAGCAAAGTTGGATTAGTTTTGCATCATTTAAGATTTCTTTTTTATGACTTGGTGTAATTTTGAATGTTAATCTTCCCTATGTTTATGGGGTGTTTGTGTTAGAGGTGTTGCAGAAAAGGAGTTTTAAAACAATTTGGAATTATAACTGAACTAGGAAAGCATAGTGGACCAGTGAAATATACCTTTCAGTCTTGATATTTTGTAATCAAGTGAATTACACTTTATCTAACCTAAGGGAAAGGCTGAGAATTTTAAAGAAAAGATGGTGATCACTTTGAACAGCGTAAAAGGAGAGTTTTGATGTGTTATTTTGTAAAGACCATATGCTCTTCATGGTAATGTTATGATGTTCTTTTGGCTGACTGTGCGTTATTACATCAGAAACTTTGTCAAAGAAATTCAGTCAGAAAGGAATGACCCCAATGATACAGAGAAAAGTCCTTGAAGGAACGGCAGACATACAATTATGGGGGAATACCTTCCATCTGGCCTCTTCAGACTGGAATGATTTATTCTTTGAGTTGTTGGAGTGAGTCTAGAGAAGGGCAACACAGCTGATGAAGGCTCTGGAGCACATGTCCTATGAAGAGAGGCTTAGGGAGCTGGGAGTGCTCAGCCTTAGAAAGGGAGGCTCAGGGGAGCCTCTACACTCTCTACAACCGCCTGAAAGGAGGGTGTAACCAGGGGGAGGTCAGTCTCTTCTCCCAGGAAGTGACAGGACAAGAGGAAATGGCCTCAAGATGTGCCAGAGGAGGTTCAGGTTGGATATTAGGAAGAATTTCTTTACTGAAAGGGTGGTCAGATATTAGCATGGGCTGTCCAGGGAGGTGGTGGAGTTGCCATCCCTGGAGGTGTTCAAGAAACAACTGGATGTGGCACTTAGTGCTATGGTTTAGCTGACAAAGACTGGACTTAGTCTTGGGATTTTTTCCAACCTAAATGATTCAGTGGTTCTAGTCCAGAAAGGAGAAATACCAAGGCTTGAGGTAAATACAGTGACCAGATCTCACTTATTTTAAGGGATGTCCTTGATTTCCTTGACTCTTGCATGAGTAAATGGAAGGTGGATCAATCAACCTTTTGTTCTATTGACCCAATCAAAGCCATGTAAGTGTTGATTGAAGCTGTTTTTCTCTCCACAGTTCAGCCTGAACAAATGCAATATTTTAACACAAAGTTAGCCAAAGCTTTAAGGTATGCATGGAACTGCATGCCTTAAATGAAAATTGTAGCTGTGACTTCATGGTGAGAATTTAGCCTCTATACATATATATATATATATATATATGCATGTGTGTATATATATATATATATGACCTTACCTCAGGCTTCTGCTTCTTGCACCTTTACCTAGTGAAAAAAAGGCATATATGGAAGAACATTTAAAAAAAAGAATGAATTAATAGATATATAGTTTTTTATCTGTGTTAGTGAACTGTTTCACTGACTGTGGAGATTACAGGGTCCCAAATGGTGTAAATACCTCCTCACCCTGACAAGTAGTCTACTGCTGTGCGTTGGAACTGGGTGTGCAGGCAGACTTTCCTGTACTATATTTGAGAAGGAAGTTCTTCAAAGTCAATCTATTTCTCAGGAATTTTTGACATCAGTATATATATTTACAGTTTGTTCACTTAGTCAAAAGCTTTTTCTGATGAAGAAAAAAATTCAGTTCTGAGTATTTGTTTCAATCCTTATTATGGTGGATTCCTTCCAGAGCTTCCCACCATGGTACCAAATTTCAGATTACTGTCTTAATGGTCGCTTTAACAAGTGAAGCTGTTACAAAAGGCACCTGAAATAATACCCTTTTTCCTACATTAGTCTCAATGAACAAACTGGTGATATTGTGAAAGATACCTTCAACCTTTGCCCCCAGCACGGCTGACAACCCTTCCATGTGCTTTGGCAGCAGCTTCAGCAGGGTATGTGATGCAATGTGAGCACATTTGTACGTGGGCAATAAGCCTGCTCACCTTGCCCCAGTTCAGGTGCAGAGCCAAGTATTCTATAACATCATTAAACAAACAGCAGAAACTGTTGGACACACAGAGAAATATTTGCTAAATTACAGAATCTTATTAGAGGGAATGTGTTCTTGCTGTTTGTTGGTGGGACTTTCCAGGAACTGGAGATACACAGGGTCAGAAATTCCTGGCAGCTTCAGTGCAGCTGAGTGCACCTTCAGTGTCTATTTGAGACCACAGATCACATGCTCTCCTGCTCTCTCCCTCCATTCTGTTTGAATTCTCTATCAACTCTAAGCTGTGGAAAAGATACATAAATTTCATTTTGATCCATACCCACTGTTTTTTTGGCAATGCTTTTTAAAAAAAGATATGTGATGCCTTGTCTCACGATGGCCAGTAGAAGTCATCCTGATCCTGTTGAAAATTAGATCCTCTTTACAAAACTTTTCCAATCCTCTCAAGAGGACCTGATTATTTAGATGGGAATATAGGTAATATGGATTACCAGGGCCCTAGCTCTACAATATTCTATGTGTAAGAAAATAGTAAAGAAATCTCTAATAGTGCCTTGGAATCTACAGACAGTAACCCCTTCAGCAATTAACATCTTAGTTTGACCATTTTTTAGTAGAATTAGCCTAGATTTCTAACGTGAGAATACTCAGTAGATTTTGAACTGGCTAGTCACTTTGAACAGAGAAGTGTAGAGCTTTAAAGATTATTAGAGTCCAAGAGAGTCTTATTGATAATCCTTCAGGAGAAAATATTGCAATATGAGTCTAACAGTATTCTACACCAAAGAATCCATCTGTATGGAGGATTTGATGAGTATTAGGGCAAACTCTGCAGGCAAATATTAGACACAATAAACTCGAGTCAGGAGCATCTGCACCATAGGAAGCCAAACTCAACTTTTTTTGCTGCTTGTAGAGCTCCATGTCATTACACACATAACATGTAAATATGATAGGAAGTTTGTGTGTCACTTATGCATTATGTCTCCTCATTACCACAGCATTTCATTTCCTGGTAGGTGAGCTGCTTGGTTAAAGAAGAGTTTAAAAAACTATATTTCAAGCTGAGCACACACAACAATCATTAAATTGGCCCTCAGGTCCCATCCCATAAAACATTTCTGAGTCTGTGGGTCTCCACACACATGCACAGTCCTGCCTTGCCATTTTTTATTGAAGGATTACAATCTAACCGGGTAACTAGGCCTTGCCTAAGGAGCCTATTGAGCCAGTGTAATTTTCAGATAACAAAATAATGCCATTTTATTTGGATAGCTGAATATGGAATCAATCAGTGTTGCGATAAGGGTGTCTATCACTAAAACATTTGGTTCTGTTATTACATTAATTCTCCCTAATAGCCAGCGTTTTCATTATTTATTTCTGAGTGCTTTAGATACAGTTCTCAAAAAGAATTTAATGAAAATGTCTTGTTGTATGTAGGTATTTAATTAAAAAAAAACCCAAACCAGAAAGGTTTCTCATTTAATAGTTTTTAAAAGGTGTATCTTTCCTCTTTTAGTTTGCTCTTGCAAGTTAAGTTCTTTGTGCTTTCAGCATGAATGAGGATGTCTCTTAAATGTTTAGCATGTGTTTGCTCATGGCTTCTTGATCATCTGATTTCCTTGTATCAGCCTCTACTCTCTGCTGTGGCTTGGGTCTTGTCCCAGACTGAGGAACATGCAGAAATCTCATAATGCCTGACGCTATTAGTAAATCTCCTGTGATGGATATGGTTCTGATTGTTCCTATCTGGTTTCTGCTCCAGTGAAGACAGAGCAGTCTTTATTTCACAAAATGATTCATATGGGAAGTAGCCTCAGTCTGCAGTTATTCAAACTTTCCTGGAGTGGTTTGCTAATATTGTATGGAAGAAAGTGCTGGGATGCTGCTGACTGTAAGCAGTCTTGCTGGTACAGATTTTAGCACAATATTCTGATACAAAATTAGCCCTTTTACCTTAATTAGGCCTGAGCACTGCTCAAAATACATATCTTGTTATTAAGGGATGTTCTTGCTACAGCTAAGCACAGACATCGCCAAAGCCTGGTTTGCTCCTGCAGAAAGGAAGCAGGAGAGGCTCTGTCTTTGTAACTGTGAGGCTGTTACTGCCTGTCAGGGTCTTCCACTGATCTGGAGCTTCCCACGCCCTCCCCTACAAGTACAGTCTCTAACCTGAAGAAAGCAACAATTTTCAGAGTTCTGAAGGCATGGTTGTTTGCCCCAGCACGACTTATATGTTTGATCTTGAAGCTGGTTCTCATGGTCATGAGCTTGAGGTCCTGAAGCCCAACTCTTTGGCTGTTGCACCTGGGTATTTAGCAGCTGTTGGGTATGTTATATAGATGCATCTGGGTTTTTTTTAACATAGGCATGAAAATATGGGGTGCTGATGAGGGTGATGAGAATTGTTCTGTCACAAGGTGTGAGGGGGAGAGAGATGCAGATAGAGTTGTCTGTTACCAACAGCTGCTTCCTGGTTTTGTCACACATTGCAAGTGTCTCCTGATGTTGCAATGAGTAAAAAGGAAAAAAAAAACCCAAACCCACCTGATATTCAGTTCTGGAGAATCATTATGGAAAATCTACAGGAAATTCTGTGAATGAAGGAATGAAGGAATGAAGGAATGAAGGAATGAAGGAATGAATGAATGAATTTGTTTGCTGTCTTTATTGTTGTGAGGAATTGAGCTGTATTTTGCAGTTTGAGATGCCTACATGCTACCTAGACCAGAGCCTGCATGGTGAATATTTAGTGGAAATAAAGGTCACTCATGGATTGGAGGCTGGAGTTGAAGGGCAAAATGTGGGTTATGTACACAGCACTCTTTCTATTTTAAATAGCTGTTTTCCTTGGGAAATAAAATTCCATTTATTTCACCATGAGATATTCTGGGAGACAAACAAGACCAAAAGAAAAAAGTAATGGGTAAAATATTTTATCTACTTCTCATTCCTTTTTTTTTACTAATGTTTATTGTCTTTTGTTCAGTTTTTTTCCCCTTGCCCTTCTTTTTCTTGTCAGGCCCAGTTTGTTAATTTCCATTAGCATTTCCTTCAACTGATTTTCCCCCTTTTTTTACTGAAGGTACACCTCAGTTTTCTCACATGACTATTTCCTTTTCCAGGCTCTGGGCTCCCTTTCTTCCATACTGAAAGTCTATTTTGTTCTCCTCTCTCTCTCTCTCTCTCTCTCCCTTGCTCTCTCATTTACCACTTTTCCATCTTTTGATTAGCATTCTAGCACTTACCTTTCTTGACCTTGCTCTAATACCCCCCAGTGCTCTTCTTCCTCATCCCTCCATTCTTTCTTTCATCTCTGTTTCCTTCAGAGCAGTGTGTTCTTTTTCTCTTGCCTTTTTGCATCTAGGGAAAAAATGTTACAGGCAGATGCCAATTGGCTTAGTGGCTACTCACTCCTTCCTACCTGCCTTGAGGTTTCACCCCAAGACAAACACAGGGAGCTGGGCACTCTACCAAGAGAATCAGAGATGGGAGTAGCCCATCCCATGTGGGAACCTCCTATTCAAACAGCAAAGAAATTTGACACCTGCTTCAAATACATGGTTTTGGTCAAGAACGTAGCTTTTTCATAAACTATTTACTGTGAAGTAAACTGAATTCTGTGTCCAGCATTACTCAGCCAGAACGGGAATCTAGAATGTTGTAATAAACTTCCTTCCCGAGAAAATGCCTCAAAAGGGCTTTTAGTAAGAGCAGTATGATAAATTTTGGAAGTTTAGTTCTAAGTGAATAAACATGTTCCTGAGGGACAGGGAGAGGAGGAAGAGGCTTATTTTCTCATGTCTCATGAAGGCACTGAAGGGAGGTAAATATCTCATGATAACCACACCCCTTGTCATACTCTATTAGTCACATCACACGCTTCCTGAGCACAACACTTCTCTATATTGCCCTGACATTTAGCACGTCTCAGCAGCACAGTGACTCGTTATCGTCCTCAGGGCGAGCACCCGCTAAATGCAGCTCAGGGAGCCTTTACAGGAGCCTCTCATTGCCTACAATGTACACTATGCTAGGCTTCGCAGAGGCTGTATTTGCTCCTGCCAGAGAGAAAGTGCAGTTGGATGTGATTAGTATGTTTTGATCTTAAAGTTGTGCTAAATGAGTAAAAAAGGAGCTGGAAACCTTTCTGCATATTACTACAAACCTTGAGGATTTCATGCTGTGGTTCTGCCAGGCGGCACTTGAAGCAAGTCTGCAGGGTAGCATGAAGGTGGCCTTGTCCTAACTACTGCTCCTCGCATGCTGTGGGCCCGTAGGACAGTGGTCCTGCCAGACTCCAGGAAAACAACTTCCCAAGTTGTGCATTTGGGGATTCTAAGACAATAGGGTTGTTGTCTGGAGGATAATTCCAGTTATGGGCATCCTTGTCTGCAAAAGCTCGTGGCAGCCTATACAACTTTGCAGTAACTTTGTTAACCAGGAGCTACTTCAGCCTATTCACCCTGTCTCTTCTCCTTCAAAGCCATTGTAGGTAGGGGAAGCAAAGAGAATTAGACATTGAAATCCCTTTGGTTTGCTCTGTGAGTTACCAGGATTCAGTAACCACAATGTCCAACTGTTTCTTTGTCCTTGAGATTTATATCTCTGGTATGACAGCGCTATATTGTGATCTTGTTGCATCAACAAAGTAGTTTCAGTATGAGAGCCTGGCCTGGAACATCAAATAAGCGAGTTTTTGTTAATTTTTATGTAATGCCACATTATAGATGAAAATGCACAGAGAAACTGGGCGAGGTTGGGTGCTCAGAGCACTATGACTCTAGTCCTTCCTTCATATAAATGTGGATAAAGTACTGAAATCTTCCTCAAAAATTTCTCTTCCTCTTTGATGAGCTTGAGTTAAAAATAGTAAGTTAGAAAGGGCAACTGCTGCCTATGAGAAACACAACCAAATGCAGTTGTGGTTCAAGACCTGAACAAAAACATTATGTCCGTGCATAAGCCAAATACCTTTTCCTGCAGTATAGGATGCTTCCTTTTGTGTGTCAGGCTCTGACCACTGAGTCACTTCCTGTGGGTTTGCATTGTGCAGATTAGCAGGTGCAATCCTAAGCACGTATAGAAACTTCCTTTCTTACTCTCTCTCAAGGGTTGTCCTTGGCTTCCTCTGAAGTTCAAACTTCTCTACTTCCTTACCCACACTACATTTCTCTTCATCTCTGTCTCTGCCCCCACCTGTCCCTGCTATCTGCCCAGGCTTTCTTCCTGGCAGCTTTCTTCCATTTCTTTCTTTGGCCAGTAGTCGTAGAGAAAATGGCCAAACTACTCTGTGGACTAGTAAAGCTAACTCTTCACAAGGAAGTGTTTGTTCTTTGTTTTTACAGATACAATCTGCCTGCAAAATCTGGAATTCCTCTGGAACTGCATTTGGTGCATAGGTTTTTGCAAAGGAAAGAATGAGTGGGAGAGTTTGTTGAAGATGATACAGTCACTGAACTGCAATGGCTCAGGATTCCTACTTTTCCCAAATCTTGTGCTGCAGCTATGGACTACATATCTTTGTACCAGAGTAACTATTTCAGCTGAAACGTGGAGGTTTTAATCAAAATGTCTAAGCAAGTAAAAGTGGCTGTGATTTTACATGTCCTGCTCCACTTTTGTTTTGTTCTGCTGCCTGCATGGGAGTAGTTATGTTGGGGTGTTTTTTTAACTATACTAGAATTGGTTTTTAATTTAACATTTGTGTGTACATGACCTCTCTGTCTCATATCTGCTTACCTTATGAATCAGTAAGGGTGTCCCTTGTGAGGACACATGTTATTTTAAGGGCTGAATGTCTAATAATCTGCCAGAAAACTATGAGAACATGGTGATGCATTTGTTGAATGAAAACATGACAAATAGAAGGCAGGAACCTATTTTGAAGAATGGTGCTGGGATTTTGCTGATATTCTAGAACTACAGTGTTTAAAAGTACAATAGCAGAAGCAAATGGTCTTGGACTTTGCCAGTATAATGAGAATAGGGTAGAATCTGAGAACAGTTGTGCCTGTGTTCTTCACATTTTCTAGAGCTTGCCTCTGGCTAGGGTTGGGTGAGGGATGAGAAAGAAGGAAGGACCTAGACTAAGAAGTGTGCTGAATGTTTGTTTGTTTTTTTCGGAGGAAAAGGAGAAGTGATTGAGATGATGGTGCTTCACACCCCAGAGGGAGTTTTGCTTCACAGATAAGCGCCCTGAGTCATGAGCTGAATCCGTGCCAGAAGGTCTCAATGGCAGAAGTAAATCCTATCAAAGTTTGCTGTTGTGGTTGGACTGCCGGCTCAAAGCACTCACTACGTGAGCTACCAGGGAGAGATGGGGCTGGCAGTAATTAATGCAGTGGCTCGTGTGGAAATTGGGAAGCAGAAATTGTTCTGCACATGAACGAGAAACAATCTGGGTATGTGAAAATGTAAGCTGTTTGTTTCAATCAAGAGGTTGGGTTTGGCTTTACTCCATATAGTTATTTGAAGGTTATTGAGAAATGCAAATCATGATTTATTTTTACTGTGCTATCTGATGAGACTCATACTTCAGAGGCAGAGAGACAAATTTCTGGAATCTGTCCAGAAATTAGCCAAAATGATAAAATAAAAGAATCACACAACTTATTCAGTTTGTTTAATATGATTATGAAAACTTGGGGGAAAAAACCAAAAGGTAAATGTGATTCACAAAGGACAAAAGAAGGTAATTGTCCCAGGGGCTTGTTGCAGAAGGAGATACATTTTGGTCTAGTGGCTTAAGAACATTGGCTATCTGGGGGCTTTAGCCTTTTTCATTAATTCAATTTGTCTCTTTAGGGGCTTTCTGTTTCTCTTGTTTTGTGTTAACTTATTTAGGTAAAACATGCTCAATGTTTTACTCTTAGCTGCCAGACACCTCACATAGTCTTTTGTATTCTGTCTGTGGAAAGGGTTGGCACAATTTTACAGAGACAGCATGGAAGGATTTTACAGATTACTTTTAGAATATAGGTTGTTAGCTATATCCTGGTCCTGAAAAATGTTTTTAAATTATCCTAAACCATTTATTCTGATGAATAAGAATTGTTACAAAGAGTTGTACTTAGCTAATAAGTTAAAATATTTCCTTACTTAGTAGATGCTGACAAATATATTTATAGGATCATTCTGCTGTTTAATACTTTTTCCTTCCTTTTTACTCCACAGAACCTGAACAGTTGTGAATAAACTTGAGACAAACTGGTTTGAAGACAGAATTTATAAAATATCACAAAATCTGTGTCTGTTGTATGATCGATTCTCCTCATTAAAGTGGGTCACCTTTAAATAGAAATATTTTAACCTTTCTGCTCTCTCATAATGCCTTCCATATTGACACACCTGCCTTTTCTTTGCAATTTCAAAGACCTTAAGCACTAATGCTAATGACACTCCTCTTTGGAATGTGTTAGACAGAAATATTCTTGACTGAGTGCAGCAGGAAATTGAAATGGTGTGATGCCAGAAACTGAAGAAGACTCGTGTTTGAGCAGCACTGGGAAATGGAGGGACTTTGCTTGCAAAAGTTCCCTTTGGGATTTGCTCTCCTACTTTCTCTCAGCAAGGGCAGATGCACAGGTCTAAGTTTCAGCCCAACACTGACTGTGAGAACAAATCACTTTTTTCATAGTACAAACACAACTGGAGCTATCAGACCACCCCTGAACCAGCCTGGGATCCTTCACAACACAGGTACAAGGTTGGCTGCATCTGGGACCTTGCCATTACTTGCTTATCTGTGGATATACCCATGTTTTCCAAGAAGAATGAACAAATATTCTATACTTAATATTGGCATCAAACAGCTGGTAAAAGTCCGTAGGTGTGCCAAAAATAAGCACTGCAGCTTTATACGAAGCTGCACTAGTGATCCTGTTTTTCTAAAGTCTTTTCTAGAAAAAGCTTCCCTAGTGGAGGAGTGGAGTGACAAAAGAGAGCCTGAAGAAGTTGCCCATGCAAGAATTATGATCAGTGTTGCTGGCCTTCCAAAATTGTGAGTTCTTAATCTGAATTAGAAAGTGCCACTAATAATCAAACAAGGGTTCCCGAAGTCAAGGGAGAGAAGGTGACGGCTCGAACAGCTTATTGGTATGTGACCCTTAATCATGTCCTGGGCACCTAGATTCTCATTAGGGGTGAGATAGGAATGCTTAATAAGAAGATCCTTTACTCTTGACTACTCCCGATGATCTCCTTTATTCTCTGGGAAAGGCAGTAATGAGCAGCTCAGGCGCTGTGTGGGGCAGCAGGACCACTCAGTCCAGGCTGTAGGCACGTTCAGTTCACCAGTGAGTCGGCAGCTGGCTGGCACACACCCCCAAATATGCTGTATTTCTTTATCAAATCAACAATAAGTGTTCGTGTTTGTTCTGGTCTGCGTGCAGGAGCTCACGTATGCCTGCATACCTCATAACTGCCTGAGCAATTACATCCCATACTTCCCTTTTCTGTGTCGCTCTATTAAGAGTTACAACATTACATAGCTATACAGAGATTAAACCTATCAAAATACATACCAATAAACAGCATTTCCTTTCCCACTTATGCTGGACTGCCAAAGCAATAATTTCTTCCCTATTCTTTTTTCTTGCTCTTTTTTCTTTTTCTTCAGCTTTATAGCATCTTCATTTGTCTTTACAGTTATGCCTTTTCCCTGTCTGCTTGTGTTCTGTCACTTGACTTTGAACTCTTCTCTGTCTTATTGCAAGTTCAACAGTTAATGGTGGAGAGTTAAAAAGTCTTTTAATAAAACAGAAACAGAAGAAAGGGGTGGACAGAGGTAAGAGTAAGTACTACCTGATAAGCCTCATAGGTGTGTTGGGGTTGATACTGAAATGTCCAAAAGTCAGTCCTCATGGTTACTGTCATGGAGCCTTAGCAAAGTAGGCTAGAAATATTGCTTTTACTGGTTCTAATGACATCCTATTTTAAACACAGGCTAGAATTTGTTTAGCTCCATCTCATCCTTGCATTACTGCTGCGTGTTTATTGTGCTCTTCTTAAAATCAGTTGACATCTCATTTCTGTTCTTGTCCACCTTTGTTCTGGCACCAAAAGAGGTCTTCTTTCAGTAGTTTTCCTTGTTAACCATATGACTTCTCAAATTCACTCTGTGGGAATTTTCTGTTACCCTATAATTATCTCTATTTATGTAATGGAAGTTTTTTGCATGTCCTATTTAGTTTTTGCTAACTGCTGTTTGTGCTTGCCTCTCCCTACTAACAATGGACTTTGGATTTATTTTTTTTTCTGTATGATTAGGACGTTTTTAACTCTTGCATAGTTGGACTGAGCTATTTAGCAAGTACTGAATGGGATATTTCAAACAACAATTCTTTGCAAGGCACCTCTACAAGAGTACAAATTGAGAGTATTAATTAAGACTGACCTTAAAATTATAGGCAAGACTGAAATCTCAGGCTAATTATAAATGATGTGAAATGATACTATGCAAAACTTTTTTCTCCTTTATATCCATGCCAAATGGAGAATTTGTTGAATCTTTGCCCAAATCATACCAAACTTATTTGCAATAAAAGCAGCTGTTGTTACTGCAGCACTGGATGCAGCTTCAGAATTTCTGAGATGACTGTACAGTGGTGCATATTTTTCCCTACCAACTGATCTGGGGTGTTTTCAACACCAAATAGGTGAGTTGGGAGGGGGAAGATGATTGACTTCTTGCTGAAGTCCAGTGCTGGAGTGTGTAGAAACCAAGGAGGTGAAATACACTAGAAAGATGAGTGTTTAAACAGGATAATAATAATAATAATAATAATAATAATAATAATAATAATAATAATAATAATAATAATAATAATAATAATAATAATAAGTAATCAGATCTACATGGCCCTAAACATGACAGTTCATCTTAAATATGTTCTGTAACATGTTCTGGGTTATTATGATTAACTAACATTCAAAGGATCTGATAGAAATACAGCTGATGGGAACAAGCAGGCAGTTGACATAGGGGACACTCAGTGTGGCATTTTCTCCTTTCAGATTTGACCACTAAGAATAATTAATCTAGGTGTGAATAGCCCAGAATGTGCATTCATACTTAGCTCCAGCCAACAGGGAACTTCCAGTGTGGGAACTGAATTTAGGGATTTAGGGATTTAGGCTGTACTAGTCACCAGGAGCTGTGGCCACACTAGCTCTTATTGCTTGGTCATTTTGACTGTTAAATCCCTGTCTGCCTGAGGTGGCTCTAAAGATTTCTATTACCTTGAGGGAGAGTTTTCACTTTGGATAGTCAGGTCTTGGAGAGATTTCACAGGTAGGAACAGCAGGGATAGGGCTTAGCATGGTGCTCTGTCAGTGACATTCAAAAACACTTACATTAAATTAGTGCAGTTGACTGGAGCAAGTCTTATCAAAGGAGTGTTTAACGAGCACAGTATTTTATCAACATGTTAGGAGGAGTGTTTGTAAAAAAGATATATTTCTCTAAAGTATAGAAAGTTTCCGAAGCTCATTCTGAAGCTGCATGGAAAACATTTCAGAAGGTTTTCTGCATCCTTGAGCCACTTTCAGTACCTTTTTGAGAAAACATATTTTCAAACTCAATTCCACTGCTTCCTGTAGACCAGACTATAAAGCGAATATGCCTGTTTATAAAATCTCCAAATTAGAATGGTGCATGAAAACCAGTCATAAGCAGAGAACATTCCTCCTCCAAGTTGAGTGTTTCTAATCAAAATGAAATGACACCAGCAAAGAGAAGAAGTTAATCAAGCTCTCATTTCATATAGATTGGGATTCTTCCTCTTGTATTTTTATTACATTTTTCCCTTACAAATACCTATAAGAGGAAGTTAACTTTTTTTCCCCTGCACAACTATGATAGAAGACACTTTAAATTTGGTTTTGTTTTTGATGACGACAAATATTTTGCCTACATTAAAAAGGCCATCCATGCTGATTCTTAAATATAACAGTCATCTTCTACTTCCAGTGAAGCATTAGGTAACTCAAATATCTGTAGAGGTATTGGATTAGCTGAAAAAATAGGTTTCCTATGGCAACCTGCTGAATAGTTCTTAATTATATCAATAGTCACAGATTCCTTAAAAAAACCCCCAAAACACAAAAAGAAACAATCCAAAACTTTAACATTTGCAAATGAATGATCAGAGTTCTGAAGTTTGATTAAGGTTGAATTGCCTTGAGTTGCAGCAGAACATTAGAGAATATGCTGTGTATTATATTTTAAAAAATGCATTCATGATTTTCCTGCTATGTTGCTTTCATTTGAAATAAGAGCATAATCCTGTGTCCTTACTTCTCATTTGGGCTAATATCCTTCTTTTTGCTAGCAAATAGAAAGCCTTCAGATATATTCTGTTGAATACAATGCTGTGAGACTGCAAATGTGATTAGGTTCAGTAATGGTATTGCTGCTACTTGTTACTGTGACAACAGTGCTACAGTGCTCTCTGAATGGTAGTAAATATCCTTATTTAGAGTTTTTAGAATCTTGATACCCTTGGGCTCTTTACTGTATCAGTATAGAGTATCAGGAGTCCAAGTGAATGCTTTTTCTATCTGAATCTTTTCCCAGCTGTGTATCATGGTAATAAGATGTCATTGTGCAACGATATGGAGCCTTTCATCCCAGCGAGTTGTGAACAAAATCTTCAAGGTATAAAGTCAGCCACTGAGGTTCAGAGTGGGTGGGATAGGAAGGTTCAGGAGCCTCCCTAACTCTAGAGCTAAACAGTACCATGGTCACTTACTCAGACTCTCTGTTTCAGGAAGGAAGGCTGCTTATGCTGCTTCTTGAAAAGGACAATCATCAGTGACTATCAGTGACAGCTTCTTTTTAGTGGTATGCATGTAGTTCAACATCTCTCTGGCACAAGGTGGAGTTTTTAAATTTAGTAGCATATCTTACTGAGAAGATGTGAATTTCTTAAGTTTTTCCTACCTTTATATGCTACTGCAGTCACACCTTTGGAGTATGGAAATAATTTACCTCAAAATAGGGAACAGGTTACTCCTGACTGTCTCTGGTGTCCACTCACTAATGCAACAGCACTCTACTAATGCAACAAACTTCATTTACAGACAAGAAATGATAAATTTGATTTTTGAAACTGGAGAAAATGCTTTTAGGTCAACTGGTAAACCCATTCATGACAAAGTATTGGTTAACCTCAGTGAACAGCATTTAATCCAGGGGTGTAATTTTTTTACATGTTAAACCATTAAGACTTATTTCTGTTTCTTATCATACTGCTTTTCTTGTTTTAACATGGTGGGTACCAATTTACTTTTTCTAGGTATGAAATGTAAGACAATATTACACCTGAGATCTTTAAAAAGAAGAGCACTTCCCCATGTTCTCTTCCAGCCAAAGCAGGATCCAGTCCAACAACACTGGTACATTGCTGTAGTTTTGTTTGGAATTCAAAGTAAACAGAAACACCTCACATCAATTTCATAAAGCCATGGGCACTCTTTTTACATTAAAGCCTTTTTGCATTAAAGACTCCAGAGTTTAGCATTTGCAAACTTGATAACAAGCATGGCAAAATTAACTACACATAATGTAAAATGTTCTCTAAACCCACATCCCTCTCTATTTAACTGTATACAGTGGCAAAGAAGGAGACATATGAAGACTCCTGAATTCAGAGATGTTTTACCAAAATGCTGGTAGGAATGGTATCCCACCAGCTGTGAAGTGCATTAGGAGGAGCAGATTACAGAAGGACAGGTGTTAAATGCAAATTTTCACCTGCTTGATATAGTTTCCCACTGCTCCACTTACAGCATTCTAGAATATAAAATGTTTGATCAAAGCCTTGCTCAAAGGTGATTTCCACTGATGTCAGCAAGACTTTTTGCTTGAACAAGGACTATAGGATTTAGTACACAGGATTTTATAGAAATTATTTATTTTAGTGGGAACTTTAGTAGTAAGTGCAATAAGAGAAAAAGGGGAAATAACTTGGGATAAGGGCTTTGTAAGAAAGTTCCTGTGTTTGCATAAAAAAAATCTCAGATACTTTTTAATGTTTTGGGTTGTTTTTTTTTTCCCTGTTGTAACACCTGTGTTGTAAAAATCAAAAACAATGTTGCATTTTAAAGTTAGCTCCTTTAAATTTTTTCTCCTTCCTCTATTACTCACATTTCTTTTCCGGTTTTTATTATCTTGCCCCAGTGGGGATTTTCTTTTAACTTTGTTATATTATAATAGGTAGCATGTGTACATGAAAAACCCACTGACCTTTTTCTGACTTATGAGTCACAGGATTAATAGCTGTGCATATGACCTTTTGAAAATAGGAAAAAAATTCCCTTAACCTGGTTTGCAGGTGAACAAAAGGTAAAATTCCTATTCTGTATTTTCTCCACATTTATTGCAATAGGTTTCTTCTTTTTTATAACTCAGATTTTCAAGTTGTATATTTTGATTACTAATCTATAGAGTTATCCAGATAATAATATAGGTAATAATATAGTTATATATATTCTGTGTTGGTTTTGAAAAGCAGATATTTTGTGCATTTTGCAGTATGTAGCTTCCATAATTGAAAATATTTTGAATTAGTTGGTTAAGGTCAGTCTCTAAGCTCACTATTATCTTCACTCATGAATAGTTTCAGAAAAATTAGAGAAATGCCATAGGAAACCCAGAGCCAGTCATTCCAGTGGTCATGCTGCTGGAAGCATAACAGCAGGAGGGGGAGAATCTTGCAATTATGAAGGAACAAGTTGGTTATGGCTTTCCTCTGTAATTCACCCAGCAAATGCCAAGAGCAGCATTAGGACTTGGGATTTGCCTCATGCAGTGACCTTCAGGGTAAAGAAGATTAGTGAAAATTTTCAGAAATCCCAGTTTCAGAAGTTATGACTACCAGTGGCTTTCTCTGAACTTCATGGGAACCAAAAACTTCATCCTAAAGAAGTCACCAGTTCAGATACCCCATATGGAGACATCCAAAAGTGGAAATCACATGGGTAAGTTCTGGCCTTAACCTTTGTGTCTCTAAAACCATTCCATGTAACAAGTAGAGGTTATGAAAAGTGAGAGGGACAGGGAGATATCGTGGGAGAAAGATAGCTGGCAGTGGCATTTGCTGCAGAGAAAAAAAAGGGACACAAATAGCAAGGAGCTGTTTGGACTCAATAGAAGGGGAGCAGGATAAAAACATCACTTTGCAAATGGAACAAAGTCCAGTCTGTCTCAACATAAATTTTCCAGGTGCATTATGCAGCCTACAGAGAGCACTCTGATGGTAAAGCACCCTATGCACTGTCTGGAGTGTAAAGTAATATTTAATTTGCATGTTATTTTATTTTACTACATTTTTGACCCTTCTTACATTGTTTTCATTAGTGTAGGGCTTTCATTATTTACTGAAAACCAGACTTCTTGTGAGTCAGACTTGCTGAGAGCATGGAAGTATGTATACCAAGGAAGTGTTCCCTTAGCAACAGAATGCAAGTTAGGGTTCCTCAAAACTTCTCTATTCATGTTTCTGTCATTGTTAATAGATCTTTTACAGAGAAATTGGCTCACTCTTCATTTGGAGTGCTTTACATCCAAATGTTAGTCAGGTTTAATGAGACAATTTTGGGAGTTTCATTTGCTGCCAGACAGTGAAAAACATGTACAGGGTTGCATCAATTGTTCCAGAGGTATAGACCTCCTCAGGAAAAAGGTAAGGGGAGAGAATTATGTCACTGTTTTTGTAGGTATGAGCTAATCTACTTAACAAACATAAACTGGAGACATGGTACATTTTAACCTAGTTTGTCTTCATGTTGTTTGCCTTAGTCAGGTTTTAGGTGTTAAGGAGCAGGTTGCCCTATCAGATGTATCAGTTAACTAATTTTACTGAAAAAGTATTTTAACCCTACAGGAGCTGCACTTACAGAAGCTGGGTTTATTATCTGTTCCAGTGCCTGCTTTACTTCCAGCACACAGTGACACACAGGTGGTAGTGAGAAGCAGACATGCCGTGGGCTCTCAGCTCTCACATCCTGACATCCTGTGTGCCTCTCCTTAGGTGACCCATTGCACCTGGCTCTCCGTGGTTGTCACTGCCACCATTCCACCCTTCCTGAAGCTGATGGATCCTGGCAGCAGAGGACAAGAGACTGAGTTTCCACTGGTGCCCATCTCCCAGAAGGCGGCCCAAGGCAAGTCAGAGCATTCCTACACATTTCCCACACAAGGCAGCAGTTGTTAGCCCCCAGAACACACACCTCAAGCTGCCTGGCTTTTCACATTGTGTATTTTACACTTATGATGGCTGATGAACCCCAGACCACTGCCCCCTATCTGTATTTATTGCATTCAGAACCCAGACTCTTAGGGACATGTTTAATGAAAAACCCTCAGACAACCAGAAGGTAAGGGTTGACTTCATTGTCCTCTGTGTATAACAAATCATGTAGCAAAATCACTAAAGGCTAAACTGGCCAAGTAACATGGATAAGAATGAGAAAATTTGGAGAGGAAAATATTTCTCATAAATGGAAATAAAGTTATTTTGTGTGCCTTTTATGTTGGTGGCATAGTTCACTCCATTATTTAATTATTTTATTCTAAATAAACCCATTAAATTTTAAATGATAAAAAGCAATCCTAGTAAGCCAAAGAAAAACTAGACTTTATCTAAGTATATTGCTTAGTTAAATGAAGTGTGTTGCATATTCTGACTTCAGATCTTTCTTTAAGTGTTTTTTCTATGTTGTTGACTCAGTGAATACTTCATTAGTTTTCTGGCAGTTTTCCTGAAAGGAAAGCCAAGGAACATCATCTGAATAAATAATTGTAGTTTATTTTGGCAATATATTGTAGCAGCTCAAGTGGTCAGGTATTTTATTTTTTAACTGAATCACCCTATCATCTTGGAGCCTCACCTGGAGCTTTCTGCCACTTTACATCTTACCTGTTTCACTCACTCTGCTACCTGACCATCTTTTGTAAATAATACAGAGGATAAATATTAAATATTGCTGTTTCTAGTTTCAGTTGTCTCTCTTAAAAGCCAGAAACATAGCACTAGAGTCACAGTATGGTTTGGCTTGGAAGGGACCTTGGAGATCATCTGGTTCCAACACCCTGGATTAGGAATATTAATGTCTTTGTGGTACTCTAAGGAATGTGGCTACAATACTTTGTGTATTCAGGTAGTTTTCTATAAAAGGATCCTCCAAAAAATATCAGATTTGAGTAAGTCTTGAGCCAAAACACGGATTTGTAAACTTATTTCACCTAAACTTGGAAAAAAATATTTCCAACAAAAATGACAAATCTTTTCTCAAAAAAAAGGGAAAAAAAGAGAAAAAACACGTTTCCATTGCAATTCTATTTTTTTTAGTTTAGAAGTTTTAATTTAAAAGAGTAAATATACTTTTTTGCTTATACATGTGTCACTGTCATAATTACCTTTACGAATAGGTAAAGGTAATTATGACAGACAATGAAATAAGCAAGCAATTGCATCTGAACAAATAAATGTAGGCTGAAAATCTGCTGTGCTGCTGCTTAATGAAGATACTCTTGAAGAAGATGGTTGTTCTCAGTTTCGGTTGTGGCTTCTGACATCTGTGGATTTTACCTTGACTATTGCTATGTGAAATGCATCAGCCGTCTCTGGGATTGTGTACAGGCAGAGGGAATAGGTTTCACACAGCGTCTCTTGGCACCACCAGGCCTAAGAATGGTATTCTTGAAGGTGTGCCCTGTATTCTTCCTGTAATCTTGCCACAATCTTGCTATAAATTGAGAATTGTGTAAAGGCTTCTAGCAAAATCAGTTTTTCAAAGGGAGAGTCTGGCAAAACACCACTTTACTGTAAATGTCCTTCCTTTGCTTCTGTTTCTGTGGATAGCCTTCACAGAAAACTTACAGTATAAAAGAATTCGAGGATTCCTTGGGCCATATTTATTTTCCCTTTCCCATCTCCATTTTTTTCCTTTTCAAACATGAAACTGAAACCAAATACTTTCAGAGATTCATTAAGGAAATCAAACTATAATTACTGGTGAGTTCCACCCTGATGTAGCATGAGATGTGGCTGCCCACTTAAAACAATACAAATCTGTTTGGTTTTGCCAAGCAGAGAGCTCCTAGTTAATAAACCAGCTATTTTCTGCAACAAGAGGGCTAAAATTATCTGTAATGATCTATGCTGAGCTCAGTGGATGGGAAGACCATGCCTCATCTTGGCAGACAAAGGAGTTGACCTCCAGGTCTTTGGCCCTTTGCAGGCTGTTTTGCTTAGGTATGCCTGTGCTGACCATGCTCCTGCAGATGATTAATTTGGTTCGTGTTTACTTCATCCTTATTTAAGTGGAAGTGATGAGAGGCAGCTCTTCTGAGTTGATGTAATGCTATTCAGAGATGGAGGAGGTGATATTTCACTGCTGAGGATGCTTGAACCTCCCGTCCCCACCTCTGCCAAGACATGGCTGCAAGTTGGCTGCAAATACCTGCAGGCAAGATTTGGGTGGGGAAGCACTGGGTAGGTTGTCCTGACCTAGCTGATGTGAATCTATAAGTTCTGGTTCGAGGTCAAATAAAAATCTCCTGTTTTGCACAGCCAAAACACTAAGGCTTTGCATCTGAAGTATATGTCACAGTCCTTGCTGGGTTTGTTGCTGGTAGTGGGTGGGGTTGATTCTGGTTTTGGCATTTTATTTAATTTTGTTTTGCTTTTAAGAAAAGCATGGGGTGTATCTGGATGTACAGGACTCTGTGAGAATTAAGGATATTTATTTTGGAGGCTGGGCTTGGGTTGTATTTTTGATTTTTTTCTAATCCCTGAGTTGGGAAACTGAATCTTATTTTTCCTGGAATACAGGGGGAGGGTGGCAACAAGAATCAATGTGTTAAGCCATTAGCCACCAACTGCTAGAGTACAAATATTGACAAGTGCAAAGGTTTGGTGGTCTTGCTTTTCTGCATGAATATCAGCAATCTGTCACACAAAGCCTGCCTGTACTTCCAGGAGGCCTGTGCCTGTGTAACACGATTATTGCAGCGTAATAGGGAGGGAAATGTTGGACGTGGGCAGTGCAGCTTCCACTGAACCTTCATTACCCAACACTTGCTTAGACAGAGTTTTGCCTTGCAACACAAATATCATACATAAACTTTGCTGTTCTAAAACCAGCAATTGCTTTCCTGAGTCATACTTCCTCATAAGGACAATCTTGTAAGCTCATATCTGATAATTTGATTATGGATCTCTGGTGTCTCCTTTAAAAGATCACATGCTCTGAGGGATGTCCCCCAGGAAGAGCGCTGTAACTATGTTGTTCACATGCTAGGAGTAGAATAACTGTAGGAACTGAGCAACTTTCAAAACTGAAGCACCTTGCAGTGAGATCTGTGAAATGGATGGTCAGTGGGCTCTGAGCAGGGATCTGTGAGCAGAGAAGTAGATGGTAGACTCAAAAATCTTGTCTGAGAAAAGAAAAAAAATTGAAAACTTTCCACTGTTGTTCAGTCTGGCTAAGATCCATGAGCTTGCAACACTGAGTCATTATAGAAGTTGAGTCACTGGATGCCATAGGCAGTTTCAAATCCTTACTAATGAGACCTGCTCAGAGCAAGGCTAGAAGCCTTGGTGTTGGAGATGTCTGCAACCTGTGAGACAGGTACAGCCAAGGAAAGAAGTGTAATCTTGGTCCATCATACTGCAGATCCTCAGCCAAATCACATACCCATAGTCCCTGCTGGTGCTGTCATTCCAAAGCTGAGCATCCTCTGCAGATATTGTGCTGTCACCTCTTTTCCCTCTGAAAATCATAAATCACTTTCTGCATAACTCTTTCTACCAGACTCTGTAACATCAGGAATCATTGCTATAGTCTCCCTTCCAAGGAGCAGTACTGCTGTGATTGGTATATATCTGTGTGCAAGTAAATAGCTGCAGAACAAGAAAGAACAACATTATTAAGTCTTCTACTTGCAGCAGTTAAAAGCACAGTTCTGTTCCATATTTCCATATTTCCATGCAAGTTCCATTGCCCTTTGGTTTTCACATGACTGTCATCCAAAATTATGATTCTTAGAAATAATCTGGATAAGATTAATTACTCTGCCCTGAGTAAGAAGAATTTAATTTGTTCTTGTGCATTTTATATGTTATATTCTTGTTAGCAGAAGAATTCAGTAAGGAAAACATCTATTCTTCAGTAGACCTCCTGTGCTTTGCTGGCTTTCTATCTGTAAAGTTAATTCACAACATTTAATTTCTTTTTCCCAAAAATGTCTTCTTCAATCAGCTGGGGAATGTCATGTGTTACCTGCCAGCTCTCAAAATGACACTTTTGTCTGAGGGGTTTGCAAATAAAAGCAAGCAGGAAACTGAGTCTCACTAATTTTGCTTACCTGTTGCATCATTGTCAGTTTTGCCTTTTTTTCCTTCATTTTCTGCTGGGCAATTGGTTTCTTGGGAAATTTTGTGGCTTTTTAAAGAGATGATATCATGTCTTGTTATTTATAACTGCTCCGGCTTGTGTAAGCAGAGGATTTGTGTGAGGACATGGAGAGTGATGAAACTATTTGTAGATCATAGGGTGGTTATAGAGACAGTGGAAATGCCCTTCTTTCCACTGCAATGTGTAGATTTCCAGACCTGCAGAGGACACAGAGCACTGTGAAAGGAGACTGTAAGACCATGGAATGAAAAGAGCTGTATATGCAATGCACGGTATGGATCACATCATCTATTCAGGTTAAAGCGGCTACAAAGAGATCAGATCCTGAAGCTGAGGTAAACAGCCACCAGCAGCTATTGGGTGGACATGGGTCAGACAGTAACAGCTAGGGAGAGCTCAGATCTCTTTAGCTGAGGTTTAGCTCTTTGGCTCTGCCCTGCAGCAGGGAGAGGCAATGGGTGACCTCCTGAGGTCCTTCCCTGCCCTTGTTTCTGTGATTCCAAAGGTTACATGTAAATAGTTCCTGC
>NW_005054301.1:8707948-8725777 GCF_000277835.1 Geospiza fortis
TGCTGAACTCAAAAAGCCATCAGGAGAAAGATAATGCCTGTGACAAGACCATTCATAGCTCATATACTTGTTTTTTTGGTCGTAACTGCAGCAAAGATAAAATAGAATCAATGATGCAGAGCTTTGTTTGAAAGAAAGTTTGATAATTATTTCCTGTATTAGTGAAATGATGGAATGCACACAGAAATGGATGCACTTACATGAAAGAGATGAAATAGAAAGATACTCAAGTGAAAAACTGCCCTCTTGTTAGTTTAGCTACTTTCCATACCAATATCAAAATGACCTGTAGAAGCAGCACTACTAATCCCTTCCCTGCTTGGGCTCTGAAGTTCCACAGAGGAACTCTGAAGTGCCATAGAGGAAGCTTGTCATGAGGCAGTTGTTATCTGTTGCTGTATCATTGTGGAAAACAGCACTCACATTGGACTAAATGTGAGCAGAATGCTGCTTGCTGTAATGCCCATTCAAGTAATGGTGTGTGACAGAGCAAGCAATTCTTGTCATTTGCTGACCTTTATGAGTCACTTAATAAATGTTAGGATAACTGGCACCCAGTTATCCTAGATAACATGTCTTACCAAAAGTGGATCACACAGAACATATATCTGCAGAATAAGGTGTCTTGTGAATATGAGGCACACCTCTAATGCAGAACAGAGCTTGACTGGACTGGTACCTGCATGGAAAATCCATTAAAACTTCTGTATATAGGAATATTTGTCTGCTCTGAACGAGACTCCAAGGCGTAGTGGTTGAGCAGTATTTATCCTACTGCATGGATACTCTTTACTCAAAATGAAAGCAAGTTGATACAATTTCTTCTCTCAGGGCCAGATTCGATTTAGGGGTGGCCTGAATTACCCCAAGGTCTGTGTCCGAAGTGTAAGGAGCATTACTTGTTAGGCAGAGACAGCTTTCATCTCAGATGTAGGACCAAAAAGGTTTGGACTCCTTGTAATCTTAGCCTTTTGTTTTACAAGTAGTGGCCCTGGCTAAATTCCAATTAGCAGTAAAGGTGGACTTAAAGAAGAGGGAAAGGGGACTTAGAAGACATGAAGGATATCCTGTTGTGAAGACTGTAGATGTCTTGAATTTAATTGTCGGCTTAGCATAGCTGCCCTTTGTCACCTTGGCATGTCAGAGTTTCTGTTTTCTTTCCCTGGATTTTAAAGAAAAGAGAAGGATTGGTGGCTGTGGGTGAGGAATAAGTTTACTTTTCAGAGAGCAGTCCTCTAAAGGTATCTTCAAGATTGCCAGGTTTTCAGAGGGTCTGTTGTGTGAAAGCTGGTAGTGCAGAGATGATAGTGGAAGTGGAAAGAAAACAAATGACTAATGACTAACAAATGCCTTGTCTAGCCACAGTGTGGTTAGACAAGTATATGGACTGTACTAAGGATAGAGAGAAAAAGTCTGCAGGGGAGAGACTACAGAAGTTGACAGGTGTGACAGGTGACTGCTTGAGGTCCTAAATGATAGTCGAGTTCATATCATAGAGTTCAGTGAGCATGCTGGATCTGTCTCTTCCTCTGCCTTTCATAGCTCTGGAACTAATTTTACATATTAAATGAAGTACTTTGTCGACCCAGTGTGTCTGGCACTGAATTTGTAAATCCATGCTTTCCATTTCAGTCAGGCATGACTGGGTGAACAACGTCTAAAACTAGAAGAAATGACATGAATAATTCTTCCTTGAAATAAGGTCAATGTGACTTGAGCTGCATGGAAGGAACAAAGACCTACATCAACGGGGTGCTATTAGCAGCTCTGGGTGCAGATGTATTTTGTCATAAGTCTCAGCTAATAATTAAAGAGTCATTAAGATTATCTCATTTTTTTCAAGAAAACAATATTCTTCATAGAAATGTCTTCCAGCATCAATTTCACCTTCGGGTGAGAGAAATTTTGTCATTACAAAGCAACTTTCATGTTATGCCATAGTGCACATTTACTAAAAAGTTGCTAGTATTCATATTCTGCTTGGTCTTTGTCATCATAAGCCTAATCTTTTCTTGTCGTATTAAAATGCAGTTTATGGTATTTTTTTTGGTTGGCTTCTGTTTCTTTATGTAATTCTGACTTACCATTTCAGTATATAACATAACTGATTTACTATTGTCAGCTACCTTTCCTATACATACAATATTTTCAATGTAAAAAAAAGTGGTATTAGTGCATCCAGCCTGCTGCTGTTTTCAGATAGCATCAGAAGGGAATGAATGGGTTTTTTAAATATACAATCTCAATTTAGTTTAATTTATGTGGAAAGCTTATTTTGACCTTGCCACAAAAAGAAATGAACAATTCTGTAGATGATTTTTTTTCTACAGAATGATGGAATAGCACCAGTGGTCATAAAATAGCAAAATGCAGTACATCTTGCTAGTAGAAAATTACAGTATCTTTAACAAAATGAACTTGCCTTGATTGTTGAAAGTATCCTGCCTTAAACAGTAGCAAATCTCTTTGGAAATGCTTAAGTTACCAGTTTCACTGCCATTTTATACTTCTGCTTACTGTCAATAGGAGTTCACAGTCTGCACTATGTCTACCTAAATCTGCTTAGAGAAAGGAATGGTAAGTCAGGTGTATGGCATTGGAAAACCTACATTATTTTCTTCTGCTTTGCCTTACTTAACTCTAAATGTTCTCAACACAAATTAAATAGCATAGATAGGAAAACTTGTCTTTCTCATATACACTAATTTATCAGTTCTATGTATATTAAATGCTACACAATTTTATAAACATGCCACCAGCTTCATAAACACAAGGCTTTGAAAATTACTTGTGGAAAACTTAGGATCTACTATTAAATCATATTCAAAGGTTATTATAGGTAAATATAAGGCATCATGAGGTCTTGCATGAGAGATCAGAAAAGAGTATTCTGTATTATTGGTTTGTGAACCTTTTCAGGTTACCCAAGAGAAGCCATCTAAAACACTAGCTGGTCTGGAAAAGGTGTAGAGTAACTGGTACTGCTGTGTTATGGGAACCACTTTCTATAACTGCCAGATTATCTTCACATCCTCGTATTTGAGATTACAGAAATTGGTTAAAAGAAAGCAGAGGGAGATGTAGCTTTATATCTTTTGCTCATGTCACAATATTTGTTGTTAAACTGTTCTCATTATTGGAATCTGGCACAGGTCATAGAAGAATGTATTTGAGTAATCTTTTTAAAATTTATTATTGATTTACCTGTCTGTTGCCCTGGTTATGTAATTAAAGCTAAAATCAATTATTTTTCAATTCTATTTCCCAGTGGTGGGCTGCTATTTCCAGTGACAGTAATAAATTTATTTTTATTTTAAGTCTAGCAGATTGCACAACTCTGCTTTTACTTCATAGTCTTTATAGATATAGTTACAGCCATTAACTGCAGATTTCTGCCCTTGTATTCTAAAGGCACAGATTCCTGGCCAAACTCAGCAGTCATAGAACCAAGGAATCATACAATTATTTTGGTTTAGAGGACACCTTTAAGATCACTTCAGTAGTGTTAGAATATGACTAAAAGTCAATTCCTTATCCTTTGAAAATAGGTCAGGAGATAAAAAGGGTTGAAGAGAGACATTAACACAGGTTGAAAAGAAAATTCTAGATATAAAAATATATAAAATTGAAGTGGGATACATTTGATTTTCAGGAACTACAGTGAACCAGATCCTTTGAATATTTTAATTTATATAAGACAGTTTGTATAAGCCGACTCCTTTGAAGATGTTGGTATTAAATTCATGTATCAGCTCTGATTTTCTGAAGAATTCAGTCAATGTATTTTCTTTAAAGCCAGTGATCTTTTTAACCCTTCTCATTCTGGTGACAGAAAATATTTTAATGATTGGAGAATTAGGAATAAAAGACTGACTGTCTTTTTCTTTCCTAGCCAAACTTCTGCTCTCCTAAATAAACTGTTCTGCATTTTCCAGGGTCCTCCCTCCACAGTTTGATGTCAGGCAGTAAAAATGGAACTTGCATACCCTAACTCTCTTTAGACTGGTTTTCCAGAAAAGCAACTTAGTCTGATCTCTGAATTTAACCTCACATCTAAACAATGCAGCATACTGAAACTATTGGCTCTTTAGCCCTAAACTTAGGGATCAGAAATTCCCTAGATTATTTTTGCATTCCAGGACTGCTACCACACAAGATTCATGGGGACATGAGGAAGATTCAAGATGCTAAAAAGCCATGTATATATATATATATATATCTGTACATAAAAATTATATTATTCCTCAAACTATCTGATGAGCTAGCATTTTCTTCTAACATCACTAATTAGGTCTTGAAAAAATTCTGTGGTGTCACAGATGTTATTGCAGAGGAAACCACACTGGCAAGCAAGGAGGAAATAATAACAGTGCTTTTGTTAATTTAACAGAATAGAAGGCTTAACCCTTTTAGTGTTAGAACAGGGGCAGGATATGTTGTTTTTTATTAAATATTTTCATACATTTGAAGATGTTAGTGCTTTTACTCTGGAAGGAGTTTTGGTACAGACTAACCGGACAATTCACATAGGCTTCCTTTAATTATGTTCCCAGGTATAAATGGCACCATATAAAAAAGATGAATTTTTGATTAGCAGGAGGACAACATATCAGAGGTTCGTTGGACTAATCTGTCTTCAGTCTCTACTGATAAAACTCAGAGGAAAGTCTAGCTCCACAGACCACAGAGAAAAAACACCTTTGATACAAGTGGAAAATGGTAATAGAATGTCATTTTCAAAAAATATATGCAAGCAATTCTGGTGGCTGCCCAGTCAGTCTTGCCTGGGCTCCCCACCCACAGCCACAAAGGGGCCCTGCACCCTGCAGCCAGTGCTCTGGGAGCAGGGATGGGCTTGAGGCCCTGTCAGTGCACCAGCTCTCCTTATAATAGTGGGAGATGAGGTTCCAACACTGACTTTTGCTTTGTTTAACATCTTAATTTATGTGACTGTCTCATTCCTGAGCGCATCATCACCTGCATGGATGAGGGCTGAATAGTTAAGTACTTTCCTATTGTTAGGTCAGCATATGTGCTGCTGTGATGGGAAGGACTCCAGGAGTGTTTATGCCCAAGGGTGGAGAAAATGAGAGCCTGAGTGGAATAAAGCATAGCTGCTTGTGAGTGCTGGGCTTTCAAGGCAGATGAACAGTTTGATGAATCTGGTTATTATGTCGGACAGCAATGAAACAAAAAACCCCGGGTGCATCATGTCCTTCGAGCTGAGGATTTTCAGCAAGAAAATGTACAGGGAGACTAGAGTTCCCACAAGCACTAATTCCAAGTTCCTAATTGATTGTGGGTGCTATTTTTAGACATCCTCACCTACCTGCCAGGGAGATAACCAGGAACTAGTTACCCTCATGTTAGCAAGTTACTAGGAGTGCCTCAGTACCATCAGCCTGGGGTGGAGAAGAGCATTAGGCAATTCAGAAAGCATTTGGCAAAGCTTTTAGTAAGGACTTCTCCCTCTCTAATCACCTAGTTGATATTTATGATACTAATCAAGATAATAGCTGTCCCTGCTTGTCTCACTTCTTTTCCAGTCTGATGAAATGCTGTGCTCTCTTCCTGCTAAGGAAGACAAGTGGCAGGTGATCACAGAGGGTGTGGAGCTGTTCTGCAAGAAGTCAACAGGCAAGTGGATATGGCTTAAGTTCAGCAAGGAAAATACATGAGACTCCTCTGTTTAGTTTTTGGTACATAAAATTTGTGAAGTTCACCTTTAGCATGTGGTGGACTGCCATTTTGGGTGGTGATGGGGAATGTAGCACTAATTTGAGAGTAGGTGATCATGATATAAAAGTGATTGTAAGGCTGCACCCTGGTGCTTATCTCTATTCTCTCTATTGTTCATTTCCTATCTATTGTTATGGTTATCACTTACAATAAAAGGGCATTGATTTACAAAACACTTGAACTTTTTAACAAGGCATTGTTGTAAGATGATGAAGTCAACTGAGAGTTCCACAGCAGAAGGAGGAGGTGACTTGATGGAGTGTGATGTCTGTATTTGCTGGTTGCAATGATTTGCATGTCCGGCTCTTAAAGGTCTGGGCTTCTATTCCCTGCCATTGCCAGCATATTCCTTATTGTAGTTTGCAGTAGTTCTGTCTTGTGTTTCCTTGTCCAGATTACATCCAGCTGCATGTCTTTTGGCATTTTTTTGCCATTCCAGCTGGATGGCCATACTAGATTGGAGAAGAAATCCAGTTACATATGACTCCTTGTGAAGCTCTAGACAGCATAGGATTTACAGTTTCTGTTGGTGTTTTGTTGGCCTCTGGACATAAGATTACAAAATATATGCTCGCCACTTTTTTTCCCCCTCTCTTATGGTTCCAACCTTAAACAGAAATTTTTCAGAGGGGTAATAAGAGGTTGCAGAAATTTGCTTCTTGAGGTCATGGGTTAACAGGAAAAACAAAGAACAGATAATTATTCCTGGTCGTTTTATTTCCCCACTTAAAAACATATATTTAAACCTTTATTAGAGCCTTGAAGCAAATACTCCATTTAAGGCCTTGGATTTGAGATTTTTTTTCCTTTACTGTGCAAGATCAGCATATTGTAAAACTCCTGGGAATACAGATCTAAAGGGACAGGGAAGGGTAAGCAGAAAAAGTATTTAGTGACGGATATTAAACTATTCCAGACAGAATCCTTGAGGGAATATCTTTCAAGAGAAATCCCTAAGTGGCAAAACACAGGCTGGGAAAATATTACACCAATATATTTTACAGCCTTCTGAAGAGCTGGCAGAATAATACGAGGAATGTTTTCCTTTCTTGCCACATTCAGTTTCCTCCTGTGCACAGTGCTGGCAAAACATTAAGAATCTTGTGAAATGCTGCCTTTAAATACATGAGTGCTAACAGGTTTGCATAGCTATAAACTGCAGGACTGCGTGTGGCACCTCCGGTGAGCTGTTAGAGGCTTCTGTAGCTCCCTCCCCTCTCCCTCTCCAGTAGTGGTTCATCACCCTGCGTCTGCCTGGGGGATCAGAGCAGACCCCCCAGTGGCCGAGAAGCTCCTTAGAGCACTGTGACATTATCCTGTAGATGATGCCACTACTTCCCATGCCATGAATAAATGCTGCCTTTGCAGTACTTCTCTCATGTGTTAAGACAGACAGAGCATGACCTGAAACACGCATGGTACAATCCACTACTCAAGTTTGTGAACAAAAAAGAGAGTAGGTTATGCACACACAAGACAAGTTTACTTTCCTGTGACTGAGTTTGTAGCAGAAAAAAAAATCCTGTTCTACTTAAAAACCATGTATGTTATCTTGGAAATAATGTAATTGAATTTCTGTAGGCAATCTTAGATGTCTTCTCCCTTATTTGCTTATATGTGTCCATCACATTTCACATCACCTGTAACATAATCAATAAGTGTAGTTTGCATGCATCTATCATATAATTTATTCCTCTAATTTTCTATATGATGGCATTACAGAAAATTAGTTTTGTCATAAAAATACTATATAATACACTTCATAGGATTTAAATATTTTTCATTAATGGATTGAATCCCATGCTTTAAAAAGATCAACAAATGACTGTGTGCTATATCACTGAGGGGAAAATGCTGCCTCCCAAGCACTGCCTTTTGCTCTTGCATGCAGCTTTTAGCAATAGTTAGCTGCCTTTTGTTTTTATGTGAGGAAGAGGAGACCACTCATTGGAAATTACTGAACTGTTATAAATGAGAATTTTAGTGAATTTAAGGAAACTTATGATCTATTTTTGGGAAAATCTTTGGGGTTTTGGAGGTTTTGTTTGTTTGTTTGTTTGTTTTGGATAGTGGAGAATCAGAAAAAAATATCTTGCCAGAGAGGAAATGCAAGATAATTTGAAAGCATGTGAATGAGCTGGAAGAAAGATGGGATTCCCACATTTTCACTCATACATTTTTTCATCAGCTGGGAAGGTAGGGTCAGAGATGCTTACTCAAAATTTTCTGTGCAGTAAACATTACTTTGAATTCAAGGTTATTTGTCAGGAATTTGACAGAGAGCGTGAGTACCAAATATTTAGCTGAGTTTGTTTCTTGTGGAGTAATAAATGTTCAGGCATCAGAGTGAGATTCTGGGCTCTGTCTCTGTGTTAGGGTTGGGCATGGACCAATGCTGGCCTTTCAATTTATTGTACTTTGCCTTTCTGTCCAAGACAATCCATGACTTCCTCTCTGCACCTTATTGACCAATGTAGTTCATGTTCATTGACAAGGAATAGAAGTGGAAATGTAGCACCTCATAATATAACAAATCTTTTAATATCACTTTGTCTTTGAATTATGGATGTCAGCACTCAGAACATTTACCAGACACTTGACTGTGGGATGTGACCTGCCCCAAGACGGCTTTATGAGTGTAAGTTACCATTTCCACTGCACTGATGGGGCCCACTGGGAGAGGTTTGCGCTACTAGAAAAGAGTGTGCCAAAGTGTCAGCAGGATGTGCCAGTGCCAGATAGATATGGATGGGATGCACATACATTTCTATTAGAGGAAAGCAAATTCTTATGGCATAATTTCCATGCTCAGATGAACAATTCTGTCGTGATTGCATTACTTTCTCAGCCATGACCCTGCAAAGCAAACTTATTTTCCCTGACCTTTAAGGCCTTTTGAAAATCACTGTGGTGCCCAGAGCATAAAATAGTATACAGTTTAGCTATTATACATCTAAATATACATGCATGCTGAGACCCAGATCTTATCTATGTTCTTTACTTCTTAGTGCATAGTTAATTTGCACTAAAATGTGTTGCTGATACTAGACAGATTAACAGGATGATCCAGTTTTCTCTATAAAATCAACCTATCCTTATCATTGATGCTGTATCTACTCCTGGTCACATATTTAATAATACACATACACTCAGAGAGCTTGTTGGTGAAACAGCAGCTTATTTTAAAGACCATCTTTAAAATGTTGATTTATCTTTTCTGTGTTTCATGGGAAAGACAGAAGTTTATAACAAAAATGTCAAGAAAAGAGATGAACATGAATCAATCTACTCTAGGATCAATACACTACAGCCTATTGATCTGGCCTCTATAAAAGCAATAAATCTGCTACAAGAAATCTCTTTTTCCCCCCAAGACTTGACTGAGGTCACATGCAAGATTTTAGTGGACTTTTCATCAGGCAGTTTTCTCTTACTTATAAATGCAGAGTAGCTTCTGGGATATAACATGACCTTAAGAATCCTCTCCTGGGACTGCAGGATAGACTCATGCCTAGATCAAGCCTAAGCAAAGAGTGTAATCAACCTCTAAAATCACAATGCAGTGTGGCACAGATCTCTTCAGGTGACTCCTCACCCCCAAGCCAGAGGGCATCATCAGTAATTCCTAGTTAAGTAAGGGTGCAGTCATTTGCCAAAAATCTTTCTTTTCAAAACATAAACATCTCTTTCTTCCTTAGGGAAGGGAGAAAAAGAACAATTTTAAAGATGGGATTTTTTTTTTTTGGATCACACTATCTGATCATTCAGAGCACAGCAGTGCAGAGAAGAGCCCAGATGAAGTTTCCATTCACAACCATACAATGAGAAGACAAGTTTAGCCATGGGTAGTCTCTATTTATATTTCTCCCACACATCCAGAAAAAAATTGATCTTTTTCTCAGAAAATTGCAGAAGAATGAATTAGGTAGAGGCTCATTTAGCACTGACATAAAGCTTGGAAGATGTGCCTGGCTGCTGCAGTCTCTGGATAAGGCAGCTGCTACCTGTATCTGCTCAAATTATCTTAATTTTAATGTAAATCTCCACTGAAGATACTAGCTGCTCTCTCTGGTTTGAGCACCCACATTCCCAAAGGTGGTGTTGCTCTGTGATGTCCAGGCTCGATGTCCATGAGGCTGCTTTTGAACCCCCAGTAGGTTTTTGGCAGTAAATAGCTACTTACCCTCTGACTTGGAAATCCCCAGAAAGGCAATGAAGGACCTGCAAAGTGAGATTGAGCTGTTTATTAAGTAAGAATGACATTTTGTACTGAGTCTAATTACTGCAGTGTCTGTTCAGAAAAGGCAGCTCAAAAGATCCCTCATGAAAAAAAATGTTGGTGACAAAAGTGTTCCTCTTCAAAAGAGAGATTCTGGTTGCACTATCCAAGGGTTCTGTTTGAACATACTAGCATCCTGACGTGCTAGCATTTCACAGTCAAACAGACAGTGAAAAAAATATAAACATCAACTTCTTCTCCGTGGAAGAATGATGAAAAACATGAATTAAAGTCAATCAATCCATTCTGGCATTAAAATAGGAGTAACTGGATCCTTGCTTTGAGTTGTAGGAACATTGGTTTGTCTACAAAATCAATACTTTAAATATATATGAATTAAATAATTGGTCAACTCTTTTGGTTATGGTATTTTTCATTTCTTTTGCTTTAAATAGGCAAGAAAGTAATTACACAAGGCCTTTCTTCATTAAACCCCCGATCTATCACTTAAGTCACCATCTTGTGCCTGTAACACAAATTCTATTTAAGTTTTCCCATAGGCCACAAAAATAATTTCAACACTTATGAAAAGAGATATGGACAGTATTTTTCCATGATACTTGTAATTCCTTTAAGAGTCTTCTTTTATAAATGCACTACATGAAGGCCTAAATTTTATTTTCTGCTTGCCTTTAGAAAGTTTTGCTTGGGAAAGACATTACTAGCTAGTTGGAAACAGCAAAGTATGTTTGAAAAGGCAGGTTTTAATTACAAGCATTGTTCTTTTTTGCTGAGTTGCAAGTAATTTGTGAAAAGTGATGTTATTTGGCCAGCAAAGAGACCTCGTGTCAGAGATGGAAAAGCTTTGTGCACACTGTTCTAAACACCAGGACAAGGACTTGCAGGTGTAAGAGGACTTGCATTTGGCTGACATGAGCTGAAAGCTGTGCAAGTGGAATCAATAACTACTGGGACTTCTGCCTTTAGCTCTTGATTTATGAAAATCACCCAATAGCATTGATTTCTGTTGCTATTATGTGGCTGGGTAGCTTGCTATCAGTGCTTGCTATCAGAAAGAAATTGCAATAAGACAAAAATTGCTTATCAGAAAATCAAACATGTGAACAAGCAGTAGCCACCCACATGATCCTCAGAAATCCATGACTGTCCAGATTTTGATTAAATTTTATTTACAAAAAAAGAAAGTAATATTTTAAATACATCAAACCCTTTGCCCTGCCATGAGGGTGTTTAGAATTGTGTACAGGACAAACTAAATGCACTTTTGTTATAAGGCTGGCACTGCAACTATTTATATGTATAAATTACCAATTTTAAAACTTTACATGAACATTTATTTTACATTTTATGCAGCCAAAGAAAAACTTAGGCACTACTGTTCAGAATAACATCTGGCAGATGTCCTACAAAATAGATGAGTTTTATTAGAAAAATTAATTTAAGAGAGGAAAACAAATCTTTTGTGTAAGTTTTATTAGCAAGCTATTCAGAAGAGAATTTAGGGAACAGTATTTTCATGGTTCTGCATTAGGAGGAAAAATTGCTTTAATTAGCTATGGTAAGTGATCGATTTTGCAAGCTATGAATAGGAGGACAGTTCTAGTAATTACATGTAGGGTAAGATGTCCAAGTGCTTGAACATCTGTTCCTAATTATGAAACTTACAATATAGAAAAAGCTTACAATTAGTATTAATTTTGTATAACAGAAACCCAAATCCAAAATAGTTTATTGTGATCTTTATGTAAAAATGCAAATTCTATTTTTAATAAAATGATTAGGCCTTGTATTTTATAGGATTTATTATCTTTCTGATGCAAAAAAGTCTATATTTTAGTATAAAGGCCCTATATTTATAGGATAGGAATAAAAGGCAGAAACACAGTGCTTTAATTATCTTAAGTAGTCTAGAAACATTTTAACTTCTCACTCAGGAACTTTAAAAAAAATCTTGGTTTTTGTTTATTTGTTTAACTTGTATCATGTCTTAATCTAAAGCCAAAATGGAGGACCATAATTCTTGAGAGCTAAGGCATGAGATTTAAAACGTATGCTCACTAAGTTGCTTAAAAATTTTCCACTCATTGGTAAGTGGAAAATAAATAAAAAGGCAGGGAGGTGAAATAAGATAAAGCAAAATCACACTTGCCCTTGTTGAAGACTATTTTTGTATTCATATTGATCTGAAATGGGTAAGAAAAACCAGAATTCTGATTTTATTCCCTTTATAAGGTTTTTTGTTGCCTCTGATACAGCAACTTAAAAAAAATAAAACAAAAACCCAAACCACATGCACACATGCACACAAAACACATCCAAAGAGGAAAGTCAACAGCAACCCACCCCATACAGCTCTACTATCTCACTGGCATTTCAGTAACTGCTGTAAGTCAACTGTAATTTTTCTTGCTAGTTAGAGATTTCTCAGAAATTAAATGTGCCTGTACTACAATTGCACAGTGGCGACTTTAATTATAAAACCCAGGTAATAAATGACTGCTCATTCATTAACTAATAGAAAAGTGGCAAGTCTGATCCCTAAAACCGTCTATCTTCAAATATACTCTTGTTCTGATTTTTGTTTACATCACATACTTGATTTCCTTGGAAGCTATGGGAAAACTAGAAATGTGAAAACTCAACAACGGCAAACCAGCAGGGAAGATACTTTAAACACTTTATTTCTGGCATTCTTCTTCATCTATATTAATAATCAGTTAATGTCTTTGAGAAAGGACGGACATAGAAAAGATTTTGAGATCTGGTTTTATCAGTAGATAATATTCTCTTTAATATTGAGAACTTTGATTTCTTCTCTGTCAAAATTTATGTTTCTGGCTGTTATAGTTCTCTGGCTTGAAATCTGTGGCAATGCAGTTAACATGTCTATGGCTCCAGTCTTCTGATCAAAGGATTGTGGATTACTGTTTTCCTGGACATATCCTCTATTTTATTACAATGCACTATTTGGGGCAGACTTATTTCTCTGTCATCAGGATTTACTGTTTAATTCCAGAAACACTGAGATACACTTGGGAGAAAGGGATGTGGTTTATGGGGAGGAATATCTACTTAAAAAGAAAGTAACTTTTAAATTAATCGTAATGCTATCTATGGCAATTTTCTATCTAATTTCAAGCATAAATACTTGCATTAGATACAGTTCTTAACTAATCAATCCAAATCAAAAAGGGAAAACAAACCTCTTTAAAACATGGAAATATACTTATGGATATCTGCACACTCAGATTCCTACAAAGATATTAACAATTTAAAATTCATTGGAATGTTGTTTTACAAAAATATTATACTCTCAAAATTTATGGTTTTCCCTTCTTTGTGCTATTTATTTACCCTATTGGACTCCTCTGTTTACATAATGAAAATCACAATAGTTGCCTTTTTTACCCTCATAGCCATACTTAATTCCAAGTTCTTGATAGTATGATACTTGATAGCCATAAAATTAACTGCCTAGTGCAATATTGTCAGACTGTGAATGAAGTGCATTTACCAAACAACTTTGCTCTCCCTGCACTCTGCTCACTTGCTAACTCCCTGCAGGACAGTGTGGAACACCCCAGGGCTCCTCAAGCAGCTGACAACATGACACAAACCTCCATTGCTCTACAAGAGGTGCATCACAGGCCAGTAAAAGCTGCAAGTTTAAGGTCTGGCATTCCTCAGGAGGTGCTGGAACAAGATAGGAGCAGTTAATCCTATCAGGAAGCTGGAAATCTCACTTCCCAAAGAGCCATTTTTACACCCAAACTGCTTTAGGAAAACCTTGATAAAACACCTGATTGTGGCTGACAGATAGCTGAGCTCCCTTAGCCATTACAACACTTAACAGTGTTGTTTTTTCCCAAGACAAGGATTTGGAAGATACAGGTGCATGATGCTCAGCCCACTACAAACAAGGCAATCTTTAGCAGATGTTTAGACTAGTCAAAGCCTACCTGGAAGTTTATCACACATTAACTAACTCCAGCCTGGTTCAGGCTGGATGGCTGGAAAGGAAGGGAAGATACCAGTGAGAGCTGAGCTATCATAAAATGCCATGGGTTGGAAGGAACCTTAAATGTCATCTAGTTCCAAACACCTTGCCCTGGGCAGGAATGTCACCCACTAGAGCAGATTGCTCAGAGCCTTGTCCAACCTGGCCTTGAACACTTCCAGGGATGCGACATCCACAGTTTCTCTGGGGAACCTATTCCAGAGCCTCAGCAATGTCAAAGTAAAGAACTTCCTCCTTACATCCAGTCTAAATCTCTTCTCTTTTAGTTTAAGCCATTTCACCCTTGTTCTATCACTATCTGCCCATGTACAAAATTCCTCTCCCTCTCTTCTAAAAACCCTTGTAAGTACTGGAAAGTCACAATGAGAAGGCTCTCCCCAGAGCCTTCTCTTCTCCCAGCTCTCTCAGCCTGTCTTCACGAGAGAGGTGCTCCAGCCCCCGATCATCTTTGTGCCCCTCCTCTGGGCCTGCTCTAAGAGGCCCGTGTACCTCTCGTGCTGAAGACTCCAGATCAGGACCCAGCACTCCTTGTGGGGTCTCACGAGGGCAGAGTCACCACCTCAGCCAGACAGCTGGTGTTCCTTCTTTATCAAATTGTTCACTCCTGCCCAAAGGGGTCAGTCCCAACGGTTCCCATCCTTCCATCTCGCTGGACCCAAGACAACTCCCCAAATGACTATTTTTTTGTTCAGAATTGCTTTTCTGCCACCTTAGCAAAGGAGATCAGCCATCAAGGAGTCCAAAGTGTGCCAAAGCAAGTGCAAAGAGAGGTGTGGGGGAAAAAGGTGCTGAATGAGTTGTTAGGTCAGCTCAAGCCTGACAAGTACCTTTGCCCTCACTCCTGCTTTCAGGGTGGCCTAATATTAAGGGTGCTGACAAAGGAGCTCTGTTAAGTCTTGTGGCTGCAGTTGGAGGACACATCACACTAAAACACAGCTGCTCTGCCATGGTACCTGCACAGCAGGCAAAGGAAAGGCACAGCTGCTGCTGCCTCAGCTATTTCTGTGTAAAACTAAGCCCCCAGTGAAGGTGCATGTAAGGCTCTGGACTTTGCACTTTTGAAGAGGCTAAGGCAGAAATACATTCTCTTCTGTCAGTGCTGCAGAGGAGAGGTTGAAACTTGCAGCAGAGGGATGGGAAGGGCAGGTGGGGTTAGTGACCTCTTAGGAAGCCATGGCAAGGTGTGCTAGCACTGGTGTGTCATCCCTGTACAAACACCACCTGCCTCTTGGCCAGAGGGGTTGTATAACCAAACCAACATTGTCAGAAAAGTACCTTCTGTAGGCAGAACTAAAGTTATTTTCTCACTAGATCATGAGGCATCAGCTCTACAAATCATGCTATGAGGTATTTAGAGTACTGTTTTACAGTTTCTCACTGATATAAAGAATACTCTTCCCTTCTTCCCTTTCTCTTGCTGGGGCCTTTGCAGTTCAGCCCTTGGCACTGAAGAAGTCTGGCTTTCCAGCAGGAAAAATCTGAAAACAAGACTCAAAATGCTTACAACTCCCTGCTCTAAAAAAGTGTGAAGCAGTTCATCTGTAAATTCTCTTGTCAGAAAAATAGCATTAGTGTATAACTAATATCCAGGCTTGACTGACACCAATTATTCTAATCCTCTAAAACAAATCTCCTTAAAATCATTCTGCCAGCTTGCTAATGTCCTGTTTTAGTCTACTGAATTCTAATGTGTGCCATACTGGCAGTGAAAGCAACAGATATGCAGGATTCAGAAGTTTTCAAAACTAGATGAAATGGAAAATAAGGCACAGAATTAATTTTAGAAGTGAAAAAAAATTCTTTATTGTAAGGATAAACAGAGTTTTACATGGCAGAGGGATTGCTCATCTATAATTGAATGATGTAGAATTTTTAATTAAATTGTGGTGACACCTTTCATGCCTGAGATGCACAGCACTGTAAACAAACTTTATGCATGTCCAAAAGTGCAGGTGATGCGAATTGCCTAATTTCACACCCTCATGCCTTTGTTTATGCCCTGTGCAACACTGACGTTGTTCATGCTCTGTGATAGTTTTGCTTGGAGAGCAGTGGAGTGGTCACAAGAAGTGCTATGGAAGGTTCAATTCCTGGTCCTGTTCCAGCTCTTTGTTCTTCTGGGTGATTCTCATACACTGCAGTATACACTGAGGACTGCTTTGCCTTTTTATTGGCAACTTCATGGCTTAGCTTGGGAATTACTGCAATTGCAGCCCAGCATCTCTCAACTCAGCTTTGGTGCCCCTAAGGGGAACGAGAGAGCTCTTGAAGAGTGTCAGTGGGCTAGGCAGGAATTTGTCCTTTCTTGGTGATGATCAAGGTGACGTGTGATAGAGGCTGTGATTGCTCAGGTCACAAACTATAATGATGGAATGAAAACTGTTTCTGGGTGCACTCTGCATGCATGGAGAGATTCTAACCTAAGCAATCACAATCTCTATCGCACACCTTCATTATTATCATCATCAAGGGACAAAGAGATGAAGTAAAATAGCACCGGTAAATAAAAATAAATAGAATCACTACCCTTTGTTCCTCTTGATGTATTACCCTTACATGGAACAGTAATGCATCTGACTGCTATTGCAAGTGCTAGTATGAAAAGCACATCATGCTTCAACAGACAAAACATTTTCTCCACCAGAAAACCTGATTTTCCAACAAAGGGCAGCAAATACCCTCCTGAGGAAGACATGACATCAATGCTGGAGGAATAAAAGTGTTTACAACTCTGAACATCACTCTGCAACTGGGGCTGTGGACTCAGTTTTCTAAGACAAATCTCTAACTCTCTAAGGTGACTTCTTCTGATGGAGACCTGGAATCTGTCTAACTCGTAAATTCAAACTTTCAAAAGGAGAGAAATAAAGCTGTAAAGACCAACTTCAGCTACTCCCAGAAGTCATCTCTCTTAGCCCTTGACTTGTCAAAGTGGCATCATTACACTTGATAGAAAGGCTGGAAGTTCAGAGTCTACAAACACTTGATTCTCGTACAGAACTGTATATCTGCATGTGTGTGTGAACAAGAAAAGGGTAAAAAATCAAAGGATTTTGGCTCATAATGGCTTTTATATAATAAAAATGTGGGAACAGTGCAATAATGCATAAAAATATTTCCTAATGTATCCAAATTTCATAAGGTTGTGATTTTGCAGCTGAACTAATCTTGCGTCCCTTGCTGATTATGACAATTGCTCTTACCCTATCATACATAACTGATTTCTCAGATAAGCATTAAGGGATTAATAAGATTCAGAATTGTATCTTATTAATTATAACCCCACTTTAATGTGAAGTGTTTACCTAAATCAAATAAGGTCCTTTGACAGTCCATATCTCACCACAAACGAATTTATCTGATATAATGTTGCTCGGCTCTCGACGGAGCTGTCAGGCACTAACTTTAGAGGATTAGACCTGTGCTTAGTGCTATGCACTGAGGGTAGACACCGCTGGATTCAAGGAGAACAAACGTGGAATACGTGACCCGCTCCTGCATCTGCCGGGGCCTGGAGTTTGCAGCTCGAGCAGCATCAGCAGCACGGACTGCTTGTAATCCCGTCAGGATTCGCGACGTGAAGGGGAAGAAAAGAACCAGCACAAATTTTGCCTTTTTTGGGGGTGAAATGTGCCGGGTTCCAGCCGGAGCCGTCAGTCCCGCGCCGTGCCGTGCCATGTGCTGAGCGGGCTCGGGGGCTCGTCCCGCACGGGCAGGCACACACACGGGCCGCGTCCTGCGGGCTCGGGGGGCACGGGCAGGCACACACACGGATCGCGTCCTGCGGGCTCGGGGGGCACGGGCAGGCGCAGGCACACCCACGGATCGCGTC
>NW_005054301.1:8726149-8726752 GCF_000277835.1 Geospiza fortis
GCAGCGCCTCCCGCAACGTGACTTTGCTTCGGTTTTGGTTTCTGCGGAGGCTTCTCTCGTTTGTTTAGCAAATGCCGGGCACGTTGCGTGTGTGAGCGGAGCTGAGCGGCTGTCTGCTGCTCGCTTCTGAGGAGGTATTTTACGTGAAGGCATGCTGCTCGATCGGAACAGACCCAACAGCGACCGCGGGACCGTACTTCGCGGCCGGCTGGTGCAGGGACCGTGTTACCGGCAAGGAGCACACGGGGAAACGGCGGGTTTTGGTTTGGGACGAACTTTGTCACGGTTTGACCGCAGCTGTCCCGTCGTGGCACGAAGCCGCTGACGGTCCGGGAGGTGTTTCCTGCTACCAGAGCCAAGCAACCTGGCGGCACCTTTGTAATAAATAATTCAGGGAAGTGCTGTTTTGATATGTAAACCTTTGGTAAAAGGTGCGTTTCTCGCCCAGAAAAACTGTATCTGCCGCTTAATGCAACAGTTCCGTCTGGTGCTGAAAGTGCCGCTGTGGTAGGCGGAGGTAAGAGGCGGCCGGAAAGCCCCGGCGGGGCATTGGCAAACTTCACTTGGGCTATTCCAAGAGCTCCGGAGCAAGACGAAGCAGGG
>NW_005054301.1:8728072-8729860 GCF_000277835.1 Geospiza fortis
GCTCCTCCTTCTCGCGGTGGGGCTGCAGCCGGCTGCACCCTGCTCCTGGCTGTGCTCACCCCCGGTGCGGACAGGGTGGACCAGTGCGGGGCGTACCCCACCAAAAACGTCTAACCTTGACTACGTTTCGCGGGGGAGCAAGCTGTCCACCCTCTCCGTACCCGGCTCTGATCCGATTGTTTGGATGTTTTCGCCCATGCATTATCCTGAATAGTTTCGCTGTTCCAACTCTTGTCGCCGTTCTACAGATGAAGAGATTATCCGGTGCGGACAGGGTGGACCAGTGCGGGGCGTACCCCACCAAAAACGTCTAACCTTGACTACGTTTCGCGGGGGAGCAAGCTGTCCACCCTCTCCGTACCCGGCTCTGATCCGATTGTTTGGATGTTTTCGCCCATGCATTATCCTGAATAGTTTCGCTGTTCCAACTCTTGTCGCCGTTCTACAGATGAAGAGATTATCGTTACTGCATTGAGTATGCACAGAATATGGGATGTTTACTGGTTTGGGCACAGCAAACTTTTGTTTTAAAGAGATAAGTTGTTTTTTTTCTGGGCTTTCTCAGAAATGGAGGCGACACTTGTATTATTAGTTTCTTTCCCAATGAAGTTTGTTTGCACTTGCAATGATATTAGTGTGGGATAACTTGTCTTTTCTTTCCTTACCTGTTTTGCTACGTCAAAGTGAACTAGCTTGGAACTAAGTTTACTTTGTTGTCCTGAATGCTGAAAACGTCCTTATTTCTTTATTTCTGACTTGACATAGTACATTTCCAGAAGGTCCACTGCTTTTAGAGATATGGCAGAAACAAAAACAATGCAACTTTTCAAAAATGACAATAGGGAGAAATTAGGCATTTCTCTTGATCCTAACTTGCACTGGACTAAGGACATGTGTGAGTGGTACTGCAATTACAACCTCAAAAATGAAGAAAAAAGACAGTGATGTTTACCAGTTGCTTGGGAACACACTGAAACCTGTGCATGCATCCCCACACATTTACACACAACAGTGGGAATAATAAAGGTTCCTTACTCTTTGCTCCATTGAATTACTGATCATCAATTCAGTTAAAGCTTGGCTAGGAATATTTTAAAATGGGGGTAGATTGCATTGTACTTATTCCTGTTGAGAGCCTTGTATTAGGAGGCATAAATAACCATCCTGCCTTGGCACACCTTTAAGGTCGTCCCCATCCTTTCTCGGGGTGATTTCTGTTTACTACTGAAAGTGCATTTCTGGCTAAGGGGGTGTGTGTAGGGGTGGATATTGGGGGCGGGGGATGTTACTTAAAAGTTGGATTGGAGTGAAAGGAGGCTGTCCAGCCTTTTTACAAGATATTTGTAAAACAAATCAGCTGGATGAATGAAGGATGTTGGTGCTGGCTGGGAAGATGTGTCTTTTGGGCAGTGACTTTGGGTTGTAGAGATGATTTTAAAACAGAGTTTTGGTGTTTTTGAAGGCATTCTTGTACAAATAGTAATAAAAAATAGAGCAGAACTTGTTTTATAAATAGGCAGCAAGCTATTTACAACGAAGAAAGACTTCTGGCTCTTGTGCTTTAATGTGAAAGTTGTCAGACTCCAAACAGCACATGGAAGTGCTGCACAGCAGTCCAGGACTGAAAGGGACTCAATATCTCAATATTGTTTATATAACCAAATGCAGAGAAATTTTCATCAGATGTTAATGGTAACCAATCCCCTTGTTATAATAAGAAGTACCATGGGTATGTGAGGCCCTGGAATAGCAGCTGCTGTCTGTAACTGAGATGTGGGATGCCTTCAG
>NW_005054301.1:8729884-8756692 GCF_000277835.1 Geospiza fortis
CAGTGCATGCAGGTTCCCACGTTGGTTTAAGACATTTCTCTTCCACCATAAAACCTTCCCATTCTGCTTATCATCCGGAGTCTTATGAATACATACACACAAATCCCAAATTTAAATTCAGTATTTTTATTTTATCTGATGGATTATACATGTAAATGAACACCCACAAAACTTTGACAGCTTAACATTTGTGGGGATGTGGGGTGTTTATGAGCAACTGGACCAGAACATCTTTGTGGGACATGTGCTATTGTAATTTATTGTTTTGGGATATAGATATTACTCAGAACTAACAGTTGAGAACAATTTGTTTAAAATGTAAGCATTTAGGTACATGTTAACTGAATTTGTCATGAGAATGTACTTATATCAGCCCATCATTATTTAAAGGTTTATACTTTTAATAAGTAGTATGACTTTAGTCTTCAGCCTAAGTGTTGGAAGAAGGTGAGAGATTTGCCTGGTAAATGAACTTATGTCAGATTGTCAGTTTAGTGTGAAGTGCTTCATATTTTTCTAGCTATGCAAATATAATAAGTCCTGAACAACTTTTGTCCAATAAAGGAAATTTTCCTTTCAGCTAAATGAGAGAAACAAGTCAGTTAGGATTGTGATGTTTCCAAATTAATTTCAAGAGCATTTCAAGAAAGTTAAGATTGCATCAAAGAGAACGAACAGAAGTAAAATTTTCAAGGGTGCTGGATATTCTTGGGAGCTGCTGGCTGACATTTGAGGGCTGATCATGAAATGTAACCTGCCATCTTTGCAGACCAGTGATACAAATATATCTTTGGTGTAAGTTGTATTTTAAAATACTGGCTGGTTAAATGATCGAAGCATGGTTAAAGGTTGATGGACCCAATGCACTGCTTGTTGGCTTTTGCATTCTCATCGCTAGTCTCCATTTACTAGTAAGATAATAGAATGGTTCCTCTTTTCTAATAGGTAAATGACTAAGGACATCACTGAGGCATAATTGACCCAAGTTCACTCTTCTCCTCAGAGTGAGAAGATTGATGTCCTTGTGCAGAGGGATGTTCTGGCCTGAGGACAGAAGTCGCTCTGTTTTTGAGGACCTGTCACTACTCTGCTGGAGCTTTACTTGGTGGAGAAAAGCTGGTGGGTGTTTCAGGTCAAAAGCAAAGCTGCAGCTTGGTCTGTGAGGCCAGTCACCCGGAGTGCCCTCTGGATCAGGTGATGCTCCAGGGACTGCAGGTGAAAGGGTGATGTGCTGCAGCTTCTGACTCCCCAGGTCCCAAAGTTCCTTCTTGGGGTTAACTGGCATTCACAGGGGCTTGAGGGGGGTACCCTGTAGGAAAACACTGTACTATAAATGTCTCCTTCAAGACTTGAGAAATGTTTTGGTGGTGGGTGGAGTGTCTTTGGAGTATTTTTGGTGTTTTTTTTAGACACTCTGCGGAGCCTGGGGGAACTTGGAAGTCCCTGATGCAAGGAGGCAGGGGACAGGGTATGGCAGGAACCAGGCTGGCTGGCTGGTGTGTGGAAATGTTAAAGCTGTGTTTGCAGTGGGGTGTCTGCGTAATTCATCTGCTAAGAGGCTGATGCCCTTTCCTCATGTTGCCTCTGCTGGAGGAGGGCAGCTGTCCCTGTGGCTGGGCAGGGTCCCAGGGCAATGCCACTGGTGCCTGCTGCCCTGGGTACCCCAGCTGAGTCAGCACCTGACGTGCTGCCAGCGCTGCCTGGGTGCTCACACCGAGGGATGGACGGTACTTTGGACTGGTGTGGCTGCACTCTCAGTGGACTCTGCACCTCCTGCTCTGAGTCACAGATACCCTCTTGGGTACCACCAAGGGCTGAAATCCATGTCAGGGCTGCCACTGGGGACTTTGAGCCCATCTTGCACCTGCTGGACACCAGTGAGTCCTGCTGGTCTGAAAATAAAGCAAGAATCCATGATCCTAAGAGCTGCTCTGTGCTGAATGAAGCCTGTGATTGATGTTTTCAGCTCAGAACAGAGCTGCTCACATTGTGTCAAGTGCATGGCCTGAAGTTTGAAAAAAAAAAGTGTTTTGAATATAAGATTAGTTAATTTAGAAGTCCCTATGGGATGTGAACCTTCTCAAAAACTTGCTTTCTCTGCTTGTTGCCATAACACCGCCCTGCTCATCCCACCCTGGTGGACCCTCTCTAATGGTCACAGGAGAAGTAGGTCTTTTGTGGTAGCAGTTCATAGCTAGTGAGTGTTTGCTGGAAACCAGAGAGGGTTCTTCTCCCTATCACATGATCGAGTGTTCCTAGGTAGGTTTTGAAATATGGTCTGCCTAGCAGATTGTTACCAAGGTTTCTGTTCCTGAGGATTGAAGAAATGGATGAGACGTCACAGCAGTAGTTTTACAAAGTCCCTCATAACTCAGGTAAGGCAGTAAGGTATTTTTGCATTTATTTATGAAGAAAGAAAAGTGCTGTTCTATAACATTCAAATTCTACCCTTTGCAATTAAAACACAGTGAAATGCTGAATTTTCAGACTTGAGGTACTTATTTGAAGAGTGAGATAACAGAAAACTCTAGCTATAGTAGGCTGAAGAGCAGTACTGCCCCTTGAGATATACCGGCTTATTGTACTTAAAAAGTATTTTTGATACTTGGGTAGCAACATGCCTTACAATTAGTTTACAATGGGAGGTCTGATGAATACCACCATCCAGAAGAAATATGCATGATTTCTTTCTTCTAATCAAATGCACATGTTCTGCCATAATGCACAAGTTCAAATTTGTTCTTCTGGCCAGCTGCTGGCAGAGTCCAGAGCCACTGGAACTGTAAATACAACAGACAAGTCATTTTATGATATGAAACTGAAGAATTCAGCATTGGCACAGATCCTAGTGTGGTTGCTTTGGCTCAGTGTCAAAAGTGATGTTTATATCTGTGTTTGTCAAGCAAGATTAGTTAGCCTGGTTAATTATACACAGGAATGTATAATTTTTACTTGACAATCAGATGAGTATAAACTTGGGCATATTAACACTTGTTTTTGTTCTTCATCAAATTATTCTCAATTACTTTTGAAACTTTCAAAAGAACTACTTCTCTGAAAGAGGCACTTGGAGAATCTTTCAGATAAATTCTTTCAGCAGGGACAGGGTATTGGAGAAATGGGTCAATATTTCACAGACAGTGATGGACATGTCTGCAAGTGGGTTCAGAAGCATGGGAGGCCTCTAGGGAATGGTGCTTGAGTTAATACTCAGGTGTTGAAGTTGCAAGCAGCTTGAATTCAGTAGCTGTTATGTAGCATCACTCTTAAAAACCTGACTAGTGCACTGGCAAGCTTATTTCATGGTAGGCAGTGGCAAAAACCTGCTGCCTTCAGTGTGTGTTACACCAGGGCCTTTGGCTGCCAGGTGGCTTCTCTTGGTCCTCCTTTCCCCCTCTTGCCAGAGAAGTCTGTATCCACCGAGTGACCTTTATCACATTGTGCCAGGAATCCATGTGCTTTACAGCCATAGTCCCAGAGAAAGGCAGAAGGTGGTTAATCCTGTAAGTGAAGGGAAATGTCAGTGCTCTCAGGCAATGTAAAGATATGAATGGTCTGTTTATCCTGAGTTTGTGCATGTGTTTGTGGCATCAGGGCAATTTTTTTTTGTTGTCTGTAGTTTTACAGTCCAGCAGTTCTTAGTGAGTCTTGATAGACACTGGTATTATACAATGGTGGCAAAGCAGTGAAGTTTTCCACAATCTCTCATACATTGGTCATGCATTTTCTGCAGTAACTTATTCACTGCTGTACCTGCTCTGGTCGCAGTTCTTGCTGCTACCATGTCAGCTCTTAATGCCAGGGACTTGCAGAGTTTGCCTTACTGGTGTGCTGGCCACAGCTCGATCACTTGCAAGCCCTAAACAAGTATGTGCCACTCAGTTTGCTTTTGTATGAGGACCCATTGCTCACTGAATGCTGGTGTGACTAACACAGGTGCCATTAAGGCCTCTGTGTGTGGGAGTGTTTGTCCTTTGTACCCACGGGGATGTGTGTGTGGCATCACAAGGTGCAGTATCCTTAGGAAAGCCACTGGGGAAATGACGAGATTCAGAGTTCAGTGCCCTGTCCTGCTGAGCTTGCATTTTGGGAGGGAGGAGAGCTGGCCATGGAACCGCAGAATCAATTAGTTTGGAAAAGACCTCTGAGATCATTGAGTGCATGCTGTGACTGAACACCACCATGTCAACCTGACCATGGCACTAAGTGTCACATCCAGTCACCTCCAGGGACAGTGACTCCACCACCTCCCTGGGCAGCCCATTCCAATATCTAATCACCCTTTCTGCAAAGAATTTGTTCCTAATGATCCTTGCTATTAATATTTGTGTGCCTTTTCCCAAGGTAATTGTTAATGAATAATTCAGTCCATTTCATACAGTTCATTGCTAATAGCAGTATATGTTAAAATGGACATTGATTCTTATAACACTGATGCAGTACAGGAGGTATGCAGTAAAAGTGGCCTGTTATTTTGCATTAAAGATTCCAGCTGTGTTAATTCCAATGTCTTTATTTGATTTCAGAGTAAACTCTTCTTTGTCTTACTTTCAAATTTACCTGGATGGTGGCTCAATGTAATACAGACTTATCTTGCATGTTGCTTCCTGGGAAATTTGCTTGATTTATTACATGGAAGTATCCTCTTCCATATTGCAGAGGTTTTTTTTTTTAATTCTTATTCCTGAGGTGGTGGTGGAACAGTACTGCAAGTCCTTCTCATTTGTGTGTGGAAGGGATGAGAGAGGGAGGAGATAAAACCACAATGATCCAAGAATGTATGCATGTTTAATTAGATGAATTGTTGATGTTTCCTGAACAAACTCAATACACTTGGAAGAGATCAATACTTTTATCAAATGTTTCAAGATGACTCTTACTAAGACAAAGTACTTTCTTATTTTTTGTTTTTTTGAGGTATTCACTTTTTTCTGCTCCTCTTGCAATTAGATTGAGTTTTCCCATTGTGCAGCAGGCTGGGGGCAAGTGGTCCCTGGGCACCAGCAGGCCCCATAGCACTCACCCATCTTGCAGTGGATGGCTTGCAAGAACGAGGAGGTTAGGAAGGAAAGCCTGGGAGAAATGTTACTGGTTTTAATGGTATGAAGGAGGATGTATGCATACCAGCTGGAGGGAATTTAAAGCACTGGGTTGGATTTGCCATGACTGTAATCCTTCTGTCACAAAGCTGAAGACTGAAACAACATTGTTAGAAAGCTGCCAACAACACGTCTCCCTAAGCTTCTGTGAAAAGGCTCTATTGGTAAGGTTTATTAGTAGAGGAGCTCTTGGGAAGAGGTGTTTTGGAAACTGCTTCTGGTACCTGTGCCTATGGCTGCTGTGGTGGGCTCCAGGGTGAATAACTGATGCAGTGGTACAGAACTTGGTGGGGCTTGACAGAAGATTTTGACTGATACATAATGCTACTTAACAGTTTGGTTTAGACCTGTTATTGCTTTGAAAAGATGTTACAGAGTTGGTCAGAAAAGCAAGAAGGTCTCTCGGTTCAGTCAGTGAGGTGAAGTAAGATCATGAAGGAGGCTCATGCCAAGTAAATCATCTATCTCCCACTGTTTAAACTGTTCACAGGCACGTCATCCCATCAGCACACCACTCATGATCATTCCTGTGAATGATCTGGAGAGACCTGGAAGCTCTGTTTCCCCTCCATCACTCACACATGTGCATCTAGGATCTCTCAGTGACAGAAAGGAGCTTTTTCCCCTGCAGTCATTTTTCTCTTGACATTGTGCTTTGATAAGATTACTAGGCGAATAAACTTAGTGCCAACATGCAAAGCACTTAGTAGAAAGCAGTTGATTAAACAACCTACTTGTTGCTCTGATTTTTCACAAATAAAGTAATCAAAGAGATTTTTGCTGACCATAGTGGTTCCATGGAGGCTTACTAAATGTTCATGTTTAGCCACCCAGATAAAAATGAGTAGTCTAAATGGCAGGAGTACAGCATAGCACTCTATCTGCACTGACTGGAAACAACACAGTTTGTCCAAAGCTTTGCAGTTGGAAATGGCAGAGTCACCATATCTTTTGCCAAACATCAGGAAATTGCATCCTGCTTTGTAGCAAAAAAGGATACCCATTTTGAGTCTTGTGTCTATCTAGTTCATGTGAATCCTTTGGTCAAAATAAATAGTCTGTTTTCTGTACTTTCTTTCTGGACCTGAAAATCCAAACAAGATATATGTCTGCATTTTTCCTGTCTGTAAGTCATAATATAATTAATCATTGCTTATGTGTTCTTGCACTGTAATTTTTTATACAAAGTGATAAGACACGTTTTTAAAACTTTGGCTCCAGTTCAGCAATTCACTTAACTACTTTTTCTTAAAGGCAGTTTCAGATCAATGGGACTTCAAGCACATATTCTGGTGCTTGGCTTAGACTATGCTAGAATATGTTTGGAAAACTATAAGGAAAGTTGTGTATCTTGTACCATCCCTGATGTTTGTATAATTTTTTTTCTTATATTTGAAATGCAGGTCATCTTTTATGTGGTCTCCTGGGAGGCAGCAGGGAGCCTCACGTGATGAAATACGTAGTAGTTATGATTTTTATCTGACCTTTGCAACTGACTGTCTTATGGCAAACTTGTCTTAATACCATTAACAGTAGCACTTATTTCAGTAATGCATGCAAAGAGATAGGCAGTGTGTGGTGAGGAATGCCATATGGAATGGGAAAAGCCCGGGCTGTAAGAACACTGGACATTGTGCTAGTGGAGATTGGCATGGAGCTTCCTGACTGCCTTGGAACTCCAGGGAGTGAAGAAAGTTTCTTGCATACCCCCAGACTGGAAAAGGAGAAGCTTCACCATAAATGTCATAACATGTCCTGCTGTTAACACACAAAAGCCATGTGCACAAGCAAGAGAGGGTTCCCCAGAATGTATTGATAACTGTTCTTGATGATGTTCACCAACGTTTCCACCTCAGTAAGTTAACTCACCCTCTGTCATCTGCTGCCTGGAGCATGTGCATGATGTCTCTGAAACAGCCCCACAGGAAGGGTTACTGTCTGGTTCACTGTTTTACAGACTTCCTCCTCATGAAGGAGCAGTGAGAGGATTTGTGAACTTTGCTCCTCATTACCAAATTTGCTTTAATTCACCATTTCATGATGGTCAAACACTGAAGTCTCAAAGTTGTGCATTTTACCAAGATATTTGAGTGCATAACTTGATGTTTAACTGGTGATGTAAAGGCTCAGTGCAGTCTCACATTTGCACTGATAATTTCTTGGCAAGAGTAAAAATGTAGTTGACATGATTGTTTTATTTGTTTCTTTACACTTGGATGTCTGCAACTGAAACAATTTTTTTTTCTTTGCTGGCACTTGGTTAAAAGCATGTTTCACTATTTACCATCTGTAGAAGCTACTGCTGCTAGTTATAAGCTGTATTAGTACAATGTTTTGGCTGCAGTTAGAAAAGGCTCTAGCTGTGCCAATGCTGACCAGAGCTACAGGCAGACATAGTACCTATTTGACCCTCACACTGAAAAGGGCATATGTAACCCTATAGCTCTGCCTTCCCCTCAAGTATCTGTCCTGCCTTCCCCCTCTGTGCTTCCCACCGCAGAGGTGCAATTGTAGCCCATACCTCTAGCAAAGCCAGCTGCAGGGCCCCCACCAGGTGGTTTCTTACCCCTGCTCTTACCACAGCCTGTCATGCCTATGCAGCCACAATCTCTCATCTCCATCCCAGGGAAGAGACAGGGATGAGGGCTGCCTCCTCTGGCTGCCCAAGCAGCTGGCACCCTGGGAGAGCAGCCTCTGTCCAGCCTCCAGCTTGGCTCAGCCTTGGCTTCCCCTAGGGTGGCTCTGAGTATGTACTGCTCTTGTCACATTGGCTGCCAGAAGAAAGATTATAGAGAGGAAGAGGAAGAAGGAGGGAAGTAAGCCAGAAAGAACACTCGAGGCTTTCTGCATCCTCAGGAAACATCCTGAAGTCACACCAGAGTGTCTGCCTCCCTTGCTCAACAGTTGCAGTGCTTCCTGCAAAAACTACCTTAGATGCCATGGAACATTATTGCTCTAAGACTCAGTCCTGAGCTGGGCCTTGAGAAATCTCCTAGGGAGTGCTGCTCCAGTGAGTTGTGGCAGTGGGAATGACTGGGTAAGGTTCCAGAGGGGACTGCAGCAAAGCAGAGCAGCAGGTGTGAGCAGGCTGAAACCTGCCAGGCATGGATGTGTCCCTGTGCAGGGCCACTGCCCCAGCAGGAGAGTCGAAGCCTGTGTCAGTGGCCACAACACAGCTGGCCTTTAGGTTGGTCTCTTCTGTCAGGTGGTGGCAGCATAAATCCACAGGAGACACTTGACCAGTGGGCGAAGGGAAGTGGCAATTCAGCAGTTCGTGTTCAAATCCAAAATCTAATGTTGTCCATGGTGTTAAGGAGCAGACTTCTTGTTCAGGAGATGGGAGCTTTTGTGAATATCTTTGGGACATGCAGATGTGAGGCTGGCTGTCAGTTTGTGGTGTGTGCAGGTCTGTCTGTGCGTGCTTGCTTTGCTCAGAGTTGCTGAGTGTCTGTCTACACATACCTTAGTGGTGTAAGTACCAGCTGTGTACATGGTGGAGAGGGAAGGCACTAAAACACTTAAGTAGATTTATTTGGTTTTTTTACCAATACATTTTATTGTCTAGCTTTAGAACAGGTGTACGGTTTTATTATTACAAATTTCCCTTGAATCTGAATATCTTGTTTCCCTTCCTACATGGAAGGATGGTGTGTCCCCGAATTCACATCTATCCGCTTTAACTGAGAGATTACACTGCTGTAAAGTGCAAGTGTAGACAGAGCAGTACAACTTTATGTGCAGGCAAAGCCTTAGAGGTAAAGACTACACATTATTGAACCATAGTAGAAATTATTTCTGATGATAATTTGTTATAGATAATTTTAATGGGTTTTACACTTAATTATTCATTCAAAATCTTATGCAGGATACTGTTATCTACGCAAGTCCTCTGTAAAGGTATGGGTGAGCAAAAGGTATGGGTAATGAGTGAGATGGCTTCCTTCCAAAATTAACATAGGAGATAACTGGTCTCATCAATTAGCATTAATTTGGTTTTACTGCTGTGATAACAAGCACTTAAGAACGTTGATCTCTCTGTTTATGCAGCACAGTGATGTCTTAGCAGCCTCAGGAGCCCAGATGGCTCTGACAGGGAGGACCCTTGAGGCGTATTTGGGATACCTGCCAAGTGTGGTGGTGCTTCTCTGAACCCTGCATTCCTCTCTGGCAGTGAAGGGTGTTTTTCACTGGGCCAGAGGGGGCAAAGGAAAACATCTCCCCCAGTGTGGTGCTGCTTCTGGTGTGGCGGGATCATGCGGGGTCACAAGAGGCGTCCTGGGTGGTGGCCTCAGGGAAGGACTGTTCTTGGCAGCTGGGGCCTCCTGTCCCCCTGGCACCCCAAGGTGGTGGCTCATCACCTCTGCCTGCCAGCATGTCCAGGGCTGCCCCTGATGAGCTCACGGGAAGTGTTTGAAGTGCTGCATACCAAATGTGAGCTGATAAAAGTCTTGTGGGCTCTGCTGCTGACTTGCCCTGGGCCCACAGGCTAAAAATAAATGGATAATAAAAAGAAAAGGATGTTGGCAGCTCAGGCAGCTGCAACAGCAGCAAAAGTTTGCCTATGTTGTGGCTGTCTTTCCTGACCTTTATTAGTACAACCACAAGAGCATCAAAATATGCAGTTATTTAAATGTTGCAAACAAACAAACAAAAAAAGTGGTGTAATCCTCTGGGTGACTGGTAGCAGAACTGAAAAGGTCTGACTTGCTGATGAAGAATGAAGGGCTGGAATATTTCAGGAACTGTGAGATTATCTTTCTACCCCACAGAAGAGGAATGTTCCTCAGAGGATGTGTGTGCTGGTTACCGGGCTTTTATTCCCTGCTGAGAAACTGAACATACAGGGACAGTCCTTACAGATTTCCTTAATGAGCTTGCACTTATTTATGAATTTGCCTTTCTGCGGGGGTGGTGCTTCTCACCATGTCCCCCAGGGCTCATTACAGGGGATGCTTTCTCCATCTGCATCAATTGCTTGGGATGCTTTCTCATTAGTGCAGCTTGGCCAGGTTTGGTTCTTTGGGGAGAGGAGAGGACTGAAAGAGTTTTCTGGGTGATGAAAGAGGGCTTCAGCAAAAGGCAAAAATAATCCTAAATGTAATTAGACAGCATTTTTTTTTGAAGTGTGGGAGTTAAGCCTCTGTGCCTGTGTTTGCAGCGCGGAAGGAGGGACAGCCCGGTAAGAACGAGAGGCGAGAAGTGCCTGAGCGCCTGTGTGTCGCTGCCTGTGTGGGTTCCCTGTTGTTCCCCCCAGCCCGTGTCTGGAGCGCACTCTGGAGTGGTTTGCATTCGCTGTGTGCCGCTGCCTGTGCGGGTTCCCCGTTGTTCCCCCCAGCCCGTGTGTGGAGCGCACTCTGGAGCGGAGTTTGCCTCGCTGGCCGCGGCCTCACGCTCCGCACGTAGCACTGTCGCTAAGCCATCACCCCGCTGGCCCCCAGCCAGCGCTCCCCGGCGCAGGGCGGGCGGTCTCTCTAAACTCAACAGCCTTTATTGATACATCCACGCTCTGCGCATGTTTACAGCTGCTAATTGGAGACTTAATCTGAATATCCTTGACTGAACTAATTCACTGGCAATAGCCTTTCAAGTTTCGGGTCCTGCCGTGCCGGTGTGCCTGCTCCGCAGAGCGCTGGTCGCCTCTGGAGCGGCGCTGCCGCTGTGTGCGTGCGAGGCACAACGAGCCCGTGACAGCCCCGACCAAAGCGTGGGTTTAGGTCAGAGGAGGATGTAAAATAAAAATCCTGTCTGATTCTGCGTTTGCAGAAGACGAGAGAAGCACTTGAAGTACTGGAGAAAAGTGTTAGTTGACTTGCACATAGGCTTATGTAGATTAATTAAGCATACAAGAAAGGAGGTTAATTCTTTTAACTACTACAACAGGCAAAGATGCTCATTGCAAGGACAGTTGCGATCCTATGGCAGTTTCAGATTTGTTTCCTTCACTTTCAGTGTTCTGTTTTCTCCTTGCTGTGACCAGACGCTGAATACAGAGAATTTGGGTGGTGGTCTGAAAGCAGTGTTATTTTCCTTGGCTTTTTAAAAAAATGTGAGCAATGTAGACAGTATACAGTGGTAGATAAATGCCTGGAACTCTCTTGCCCTTGAAAGCCTGGAGAACTTCTTCCATGGTCAGATCCTTTCAGAGTTTCTGAATTGTCCCTTGACTTTAGGATCCTGTAGGATCCCAGGAGGTATCCAGCAGTGGGAACAGCTCAGCAGAGCTCACTGCTGTCTCCAAAGGCTGGTCCCCAGATGCTCCCTGTTCTCTTGACAGTTGCAGATGGCTGCTGCCCACATGAGGCACGGCTGTTTCCTGCCTTCCCATTTCACAGTGGCACTGCTCTGGCAGCCAGCTTGAACTTGAAGGGCATCCAGATTTCTAAGTGTGTGTTCTGTTAAGGAAAAAAAAAAGTAGTACAGGCTGAAACAGTCCTTCATATTAATGGGCTATGAGAAACTAAATTTTGTTGCCAATCACTAGGAAAGCTTCTTAAGCGCCATCACAGATTCATTTAACAGGGAGCTCATTTTTAAAGCAGCATCAATCTGTGATCTGGTTTCCTTACAGACACCTTCCATAAGATTTGAGAGCTTATTAGAGGCTCCTTGAGCTACAACTAGATAACATGCCAATCATCAACAGCTGTGTGGCATGGAGGTAATCCATGAACAGAACTTTCATGGGTAGTTCTTTTTTCCTACCCTTAGTTCTTAAAAGAAATTTAACAAGCAGGAACAGTTTTCCATCGTACAGTAATCAGAATATTATCAGATAATAAAAGACTTCTGGTTGGTAAGCAAAAAAACCCCAGTGAGTTAGCATCTTCTTCCTGCAGATGAGAGAATAGTCTTTCCCACAATTCCTACCCTCAGGTTGTTTCTCAAAAAATTCTTTAAAGAAGTCCTTTTATGTGCCTGTAAGCAACAAGCAAGCTGTGGTGCCTTCAAAAGACTAAAAAAATAAAGGAGAGAGGAGGTTTCAGCTCCTGGAAGATCTGCATCTAATGATCAGGCTTGCATGTAAGCAAGAAGCAAGTACCAGACCACCTGGTGAAAGTGCTATCCATGGAAACAAGATTTTTTTACACAGTTACACGTAATAGTTTGATTGAAGACTGGTAAACAAGTTATGGTGAGGAAATGAAGGACCAGTTTCTCATGCAATATGAGAAAAATGCCCCTGAAGCCCATTTCATGTATTGCTTGACTGAAGTGAGCAGAATTTTACTCCCTCTTGGAACTGGTGATTCCCTTTCCAACAGGCACTAAGCTAATGTTTCTGATTTGTTGGTGTTTCAACATAATTTTTCCCCCTCTGTTCCTTCCTATCTCTATAGAGAGTATTAAGTTAGATCAATGTTCCCAGTTCATGCTTCAGTGTAGTAGTTGAATATTTTAACTTTCATAAATTCAAACAAACTAATATTTAATAATGGTCATGAATATGTTATAGTTAAGCATTATAAGCTATGCAGCACAAAACACTTGGGTGCAATTGGGTGCAATAAGAAATAAGAAATATCCCATAGTGTTTGTATGTCGGTCAAGCCTCAACTGAGAATCTCCTGCCTTTGATCACGAAATGTCAGACTACTCATGTTCTTTTGATGTAGAGCATGCTGGGTGCTTTTCCCTTTCTGGATGTAAAGACTGTGCACATCTATGAGCTAGAATCAGGTTGAGCACAATATACATTCAAAACTAAGACAATCAAGTGAATCCTGGTAGTCCTAATACCCTAGAGGACTGGTCAAAAGTGATTTTTGTTTGCCCTAAAGTTCAGACCTGAGAACCACATATTGGGCTGCAATTTGGGACCTTCTGACCTGGTGTCTCTACTGCTTCCTATTAAGCTCTGTTCGTTTCCACTTACAAACATCTTCTACCCGAGATATTTTCTGAAATGTTCTGTTCCACATATCAGGCTGCTCTAGCATTGCTTATTTTGTAAATCGTGCCTCACAGCATGATCCTGGCCATCAGCTAAGAGAATTTGTTTTTCTGCTTGCTAGAAGCACTGGGAGGCAGGGAAAAATCCTCTCAATGGAACAGTTGTTTTTTATCTGCCTTCAAACTTTACTAGTGTCTTGCAGTTTGACTTGCAGATTTCTCTGGCTGACTTGAGTCTAATACTTAGACTGAATGATAAATAACTTATTTTTGCAAGCTTCTGTGCAATGTGGAATTTACTGGTGATTCCTGGGTCCTTCCTAAAGTTGGTAATTGCTGCTTGTTTAACTTGTGGTTAATTTGCACCCTCTTGGGAAAGCTAACATCCCTGAAAATGACAGGGCAGAAGCTTTAGTCTTGATGATTTCCTTTTCAATTTCCAAGTTTTGTAGGGTTTCATTTATGACTGTTGACTAGACTACCAGAGCATTGGTCTTCATATGGTGGTGTGTAAGTGTGACTCAAAGGCATGCATCTGGATATCAGTTTTTAACTATTCAGCTGTTGTGTAAGACAAACTCTTCTTTTTTAACTTAAAAAAGGGGAGTGTTGCAGAAATTTTCTGAGTGCTTACACTGGGAAATTAAGCCAACCAACAGCCATTGTAATAGATTGTATTGGAAAAGAAGAAGTTAGGTACATTGCTGCTCATGTCTGCCTGCTATAGTAAGTTTGATTAGTTTAGGTTTGGAGATCATTAATGAGGAGAGGAGTTGCTTCCAAAAATGGAGTGTGCTCTTCTGGACACAATAGCCAAAAGTGTAGGAAACATTTTTAACTAACACTCCATATGCACACCTGGTAAATGGTTTGATTATTGTTATTGAGCCTCTGGCTTTTGTAGCTGGACTGTGCACTAATCTGGCAGATACCAGTGTTCACAAATTACCTAAATTAAGTCTGGGTCACGCATCTCATCTCCTGTTTCTTGTTTGCTTTAAATGAATCCAAAAGTACTGCTAACAGCTGGAATCCCTGCTGAGGCCAGCTTGATCTGCTCTGGAGCTGCTCCAGCCATTGCTCTGATAAAGCTTGATATCGTTTCAACAGTCTCTAGGAGGACCAGAATGATTTCCCTTCATTGTTTAAGATTTCATTCAAATATTCACTGTGCCAGGAAAAAGGATATTTCACTTCTGCTTTTCTTCTTTTGCTGCTGCTACTAGAAAACTTTTTTCTCTTTGCTTTTCCGAACGTTAAGCTATAGTGTGGCCCATGCTTTAGGATTCTGTGGGAATTGTTCCACTTAATCTCCAGGGATGGAGTGTTGCAGTTGCAAAAGGTGCACACTGTAAATAAATAAATTATGCATTAATGCTGGAGACAAAGCACGTGTTCTAAGAGAGCATATTATGTGGGGGAGGCCAGAGGAAACTCTGGCCTTTTGCCTAGATTTCCATAGTAAATAAAGCACCTGAATCCCTTTTAGAATCTGCCCTTCAGTCTGCAGTTCAGTAGCTTTTTGTTTGTGGCATTAAAAACATTAGTAATATTGGGTTAATTTTTAGCCTGTTCAGTAATCTTGGAGTAATGTCTACTCTCCAAAGAGAGACTTAAGGCCACCATAATTTTGTGTTGTACATTGACTTAAAACGAGGTACTGTTGGTCAGTGAGGCTGTATTCCTGTCATGCATCATCCCCTGGGATGGAGAGCAGGGCTGTGCTGAGCTGTGCTGAGCACACCCAGCTCCAGCACTGCCCTCCTCCCTGCCCCTCTCCTTGGTACTCTTAGCTCTCAGGGTGGGTTGGGTTTGCAGGGCAAGCTGAGAGGCCATCAGGGTTTTTTTGCGAGGAGGTGCGAGAAGCTTCTCCTGTGTCTGACAGAGCCAATGTCAGCTGGCTACAAGATGGACCCTCTGCTGGCCAAGTAGAGAACTTGGGAGTGAAGTTGAGCTTGGGAGGAAGGGAGGGGTAGGGGGAAGGTGTCTTAAGGTTTGGTTTTATTTCTCGCTATCTTACTCTGATTTGATTGGCAATAAATTAAATTAGTTTCCCCAGCCTGCGACAGTTACTGGTGGGTGATCTCTTCCTATCCTTATCAACACATGAGCCTTTCATTACACTTTCTTTCCCTGCTCAGTTGAGGAGTGGAGTGATGGAGTGGCTTCAGGGGCACCAGCGTTATGTTTCCCAGTGTATGAAGATCCTGTTTTACAAAAGGTTGCTATTTTAGTTGTTAGACCTGATGCAGCTCACTGCACGTGGGATGGGTGAAGGTGCCCCTGCATGAGGGGCTGTGCTAGTAACTGGGATGGGGAATGCACAAACTGGGTTATCCTCACCAGTGAGGGCCCAGCTTCCTCAGACCATTATTACATTGCAGATACAGCTGGCTTGTGGTTTCCACCAGACTTATGCCCTTAACGTGTTTCGAGCACTGAGCTGTAGACTGGCCCTTACTGCCATTACTAGGCTGATAGTGAAATGTAGTGCAGCTCTGGAGCCATTCGTAACAGCAGAATGACAACAGAGCAGATAGGATCTACAGCATCTACCTGACTGCTAGGTGTGATGGAAGAGGGCTTATTACTTAGAATTAAAAGTATTTGCTTTTGTTTAGCATAATGTCCTGACCCTGCAGGCCACTAGTCTGTAGGCACCTTTGGCTGGAGGTGTGGAGAGCGGGCCCTGGTGACTTACTGCTGCCTGCAGGTACTGTTCTGGTGCTCGTTGTGGGGAGGAAAGTTAATTCATACATGGCTGACTCCTGTGGATAGGTTTTGTTCTTGGTAGCAGAGGGTTTGAGGGATCCACTGTGCTGGCTGGCAGTAGCTTCTGTGCTGGTGTTTGTTGGCACAGTAAAATTTCCTTGTTGATTAAACCAGCATGTGCTGTACTGTACCTGGTCATGTCCCATGAGAACAGCATGCCTTTCACATGTGCTTGGAAGAAGAAAACAGGAATTCTGGGGTTCCTAGATAAAAATTTCTTAGTAAAACCTATACTGTCAATCTCCAACTGTCAATTACATTATAAATTGTGCATATCAGATCATTGGAGCTGGTCATGCAAATGGTGCACAATCATTCTGTGGCATGTAAAATACTGTTATATGTGAAGTTAGGGTTTTATTGTCTGAAAGGATGGAAAAGTAGATGGGTAAAAAACTGATTGGGTGGTTGGACTTGAAAGGTCATGGTCCATCAGACCTCCAGTACCTGGGGGCTGCTACCAAATGGGGCACCACAGGGATCTGTCATGGGACCTGTTGTGTTAAACACCTTTATCAGTATCCTGAAACAGATGGCAGAGTGCGCTCTTCAGCTGTGCAGAAGACACCAAACTGAGAGGGACCAGTTGATGCCCTTGGGGGCAAGGCTGCCACTAAAGGGAAACCAGATAGACTGGGGAAACAGGCCAACAGGAGCCTTATGAAATTAAACGTGGGCAAATCTGACTCCTGCCCTGGTAAGGAAGAGCCCCTTGCAGAAGTACAGGCTGGGGGCTGCCAGAAGCTCTGCTCCCCAGGGGAACCTGGGAACCCTCAGCTCATCCTGGTGGACAGTGAGCTGAACTTGAGCCTGTGGTGTGCTTCATGCACAACTTGTTTATGGGAGCACAGCACACAGATTGAGGAGTGATAATTGCAGAAACCACATCTGAACACTATCTGCAATTTTCCAGCTGAACTTAGTCCATCATTTCCCATCACTCTTGATGCGAATTACTGGCAAGCAATCTGGAGATGTCAAAGGAGTGGGAACAAGACTTCTATTGCAACAACTTTAGGGGTGATCAGTATCACTGCCAAGTAGCCCCAATAATGATGAGTGACTGAGACACTGAGTGAAAGATCCAGTACCCTACCAGCAGTCTCACCTGCTCTTGCCTGCATTCTGCTTAGGCTGCTAATTAAGTCAACTAAGTTTAATATGTTTTTACTGTAAAAACCTTTTAAGACCTGTTGATTGCCGTGTGGTTTGGAGTAATTCATGTTAGGCTTATCTCATCATTCAAGATGAAATTTAAACCATGAATTAAGTGATTGTATCAGCAAGTCTGAAGATGATCAAAGAGAGAAATGCTCTGAAAGCTGTTTGGTTAGTTCTGTGGCTCAGTCCATGAAAGCAAGCATGCACTGCCCTGTGCAAACACAGGGCATAAAGGAGCTGCAGCTTTTTGCATGCTTTGCTTTATGGAGTTTTACCAACACCTCCTGGGGACCACTCCCTTTGAGTTGCACACAGGGCTGTACATGACAATGACTGGAAGATATGAATAGAGGAGGATGGTGGTAGTAAAGCATGACCTCCTGGGATTGCTTTCTACTTTCATTATGACTGGAAAATCTGTTTTGCAATGACTGCTTATCTGTAGAAACCCAAGCAAATTTCAGATGAAACTGCCTCAAAGTCACGTAGCTTATAACAAGCTTGTACCATGCATACTAGTGCTCTAGTTTCACTTTTTTCCCCTTTTATTTTAGTGTATATATATACTGTGAATTATAAGGGTATTTATTTTCCAGTTTTGAATTTCACACTGGCTGAGCTGTCCTGTGAAAGACGTTTGTGCAAAAATACCTTCAGGTGATGTCTGCTCTAGGTTTTGGATTGATCATCTGAAAAATAGTGAGCCAAAGTGGTGGTGGGAGGATGCTTAGCAAAAAGGTAGACGTCTTGTGGAATTAATTATTTTACAATCTGTATGTTTCAGGCTATGGTTGCTTGCTATCCTGGGAATGGAACTGGGTACGTTCGTCATGTGGACAATCCAAATGGTGACGGGCGCTGCATCACCTGTATTTATTACCTGAATAAGAACTGGGACTCCAAGGTGAGTAAGCCGTGGGGTTGAGGCACAACAGGAAGGAAAAACTACTTTGGAAACAGAGCTTTGGAGCTGTCTGTTGTTTCTGTGAACTCTAATGAACTTCTAAGCTGCTGGTCCATTCTTCATCTCTTTTTTTTCTGTCTGTTTTTGACAATGCTTTGGAAGTAAGAATGTGAACTGTTTCCGCATGGTCCTCTCCCATTCTACACACATACTGTTTTGTTGCTATAGGATAAAGCTATAAGCCCTGGCCTGTATGCTCTTAACACTTTGTTTAGAGGAAACAGCAGAAAAAGAAAATCAATTCACTACAGAATAAGTGGATTGTGGGAGCAGAGTAAAATGACAGCCCAAATTCATGACTTTATCATTCTTGATACTTCAGGCTAACCTGCAGAAGATATTCAGTCAGTTCCCTTTTCTTATTTATGAAGCAGTGGGGCTTAGGAAGAGGAACAAACATGGTTTGATTCCACCAGTGGGTGTCTTGACTGGATAGAACTCTTGTTCCTGCCTATATTACTATAAGGCAGTTAAGTCAGCCTTGAATGTGCCATACCTTTAAATTAGAAACAAAAGAAGAGTTTGTAAAATTGCAGGATGTCTCTTTGTAAGTCTGTTGTCCGTTGTAATGCGCCACAAGCTGTTTGTGAGGGTTATTGCTTGAAAATTGTCCAATGTTGTTTGCTTCTCTAACCTCTTTTTAGGCCAATATACTCCTTAAGAACAGGTAAATACTATGAACCCTGATAAGTCAGTTCAGATACAGAGACAATGTGATTGAAAAATGCAGTGTTGCAGAAAAGCACATCTTGTTACAGAGAGTATGACAGTGAAACATCTCAATGTAATAAAATGAAGGAAGAGATGTGGGAGGAGATGCAAATATCCAGTTTGCTTTGTGCATTACATCCTTATCCAAATAGTGGGGAGGCACCCAAGTGAGCACTAAGAAAAGCCAACTGAAATGCAGGACACTGATGGAGTTTATTATGTAGCTGTGATGGTAATTTTATGTAAGTGTATGCTGGAGAACATGCAATATAAGAGTATAATAGTACTGGGCTTTGAAAGCAGACATGTGGCTTTAAAGCTGGCTTAGTGGTTTCTCACTGAGGTCTGCATGTGACATGGAGGTACCACGTCAGGTTGGTGCTGCACTGCACTCTGTGATGCAGGATTAATGTCTCCAAAGAGAGCTCTAACAGCAGCAGGAGGAGGCAGGGTTCATCTTCATCTTTTGGAGTTTCTAGTATGTGTGCAGATCACCAGACCTTTTCCGTGAAAATCATGGCATGTGTAAAGACAGAAATTGTATGGTAGAGGAACCAGGCTGTGTTATGAGTAGGGAAAATGGTGGCTGGGATCTATAATGCATTTGAGAAGTTTTACAAATCTAACAATAAAACAGACTTCACTCTTCCTGAGGTGTAGAATTTAACTCCTAAGTGATCAGGCACAGCGTCTGAAATACCATGGGCAGTATCTAACAGTTGTTGGCCAGAGAGCCTGATCTCAGACTGGTCAGGTAGAGCAGCTCTGTGGTATTCACTGGTTCTAGAAATGTGACTGGAAGCTCAGAAGTTCCCAGTGTTTACTGCAGGGCTGGTGTTACCTTTATCTTGGTTCATTTGTTTAGACAGAAGCTTAAGCTGAAACATTACAAACTGGTAAAACAAAGTGGCCAAGAGACGCGGTGAGGTTTTCCAGTGTTGTCACGTAGGTGTCATGTTTATCATTAGATGCTTATTCCCCATTTGTTAGGTGTGGAGGAGAGAGAAATAAGTTATTTTTCATGTCAATGTGTGGCTGCTTGTATGTGCAAAAAACCAATCTTTCCTTTTCTTTCAGCTGCATGGTGGAATTCTTCGAATATTCCCCGAAGGAAAGTCCTATGTAGCAGATGTTGAGCCAATTTTTGACCGATTACTTTTTTTTTGGTCAGATCGAAGGAACCCACATGAAGTCCAGCCTTCTTATGCAACCAGGTAAGTAGCATATTTAATATTGGTTTTTGGCCAGGAAAAACCCCAGAGCATCTCTTCTACCAGTATTTTAATCCAAAATTATGGCCATCATGTTTAAATACATGTGCATAAAAAATAGACAGATGTTGAGTGAATTTCCTGGTTTTGAGTCATTGGGAATTCTCTCATTAAGTAAGGAGGAGCAAGCTCGAATGATACATTTCCTCATGTGTTGGAAAAAAAGGCCCTTAACCATTGACAGGAGAAATCTTCCAAGCTGGGCATAGCTGTTTAGCTGGGAGGTGCTGGGTTATTCTTTTGCCCTTGTAACACTATAGGGATTGTTGGGGCTACCATCTGTCAGCAGCCTGTGAAAAGCTGATGTGACACAGGGCAGCCCCCAAGCTGCCTACAGGCCTCCCATAACAGAAAAACATGCAAAGGTCTGGAAGCTACTTTTGCCCTCTGTTACCAGGGGCTGTGCTCTCTTTTGTGCCTCCAGCAGAAATTCTCACCTATATTTCTATCTGACTTGTTAAAATATGCACTAAAATGCTGTCTGTGTTCGCCTCTAAAGATGTGTCATTTTCATTCTACTTTTTTAGTCTACTAATCCAGTTTTGTTTTTGCTTTCTTCATGAGCATAAAAGTGCAGTGCCGTGTTTTAATATCAGAAGTGGAAAGACATGCAAGATTTCTTTCTTTTATAGATATGCCATGACCGTGTGGTATTTTGATGCCGAAGAAAGAGCAGAAGCCAAAAAGAAGTTCAGGAACTTAACTGGTATGATTTTTTTATAAATGTTCACTAGAAAGAATTTAATGCATTTAGGTATTTCCAAAGTCAGAGATAGACCAGAAGTGGTTCTGTAGCTACTAGCATATGTAATGCATTTTTAGAAAGCTTTTTCTCCTGTTATTGCTAGTCAGTTATTTTATGCAAGTGGAGAAGTTGTGACAGGAGATCAGGCCTGGCCCTAGAATCCCTGATGAACAAAATGGGGAGAATGGGAGAGACAGTTTCTGATTTGAGTCTCAAATGACTGACATTTTTTTCCTGCCCTGGGTGGCTACTCCAATCACAGGGAATCAGCTCTTTTTTTGTTATTTGGGAGGTATATTTTGCCTCCTCCAAACCCTGTTTAGTTCCCTGTTTGGACTTTCACAGACACTTTAATAATTGTGTTCTCTAAATGTTCTGAATGAATAGGGTCTCCTGTATTAGTGAAGGGCAGAAGCCCACAAAGGGGTGACCCAGCTTTCTAATGGCAGCCACACTGCGCTGCTGCTGTAGTAATGGCATATGGGTCATGGACTTGTCCAGATGTGTTCCAACACCCTGCCTGGGACCATGATCTAAGGGTTGCTGTTCAGAGCAGTTTAAGATCTGGTCTTCAGGGGCTGCCTCCTCAAAATACAGTGTGGAGAGCTCTTGTCTTTTTAAAAATGTGTGCAGCTGGGCAAAGTTGTAATTAGTCAAATGATTTTCAGAACAGACTGTTGTCATCTCTCTAGCTTGTATACAAAGCAAATACTGGTTTCACCCTTAAAGAGAATCATGAAAAAGGGGCCAAGAGGCGGTGGGGGAAAAGTATCACTGATCTGGGGTCTCAGAGTTTATTGGGCTACTTAAATACTGCATGCGTCATCTTCAGTTTGAACATGAAAAATGTACAAGATCTTTCTGTGACTGTCCTTGTTAGCATGCTGTGGTATCATGTAGCAGTTCAGTCCACATAGTGAATTCATGCCATGATTCTGAAATGGAAGGTGTTGTCCATTGAGAACAAGACATCTTTGTTTCTGATTTTTCAGATGAATACAGTCAGAACTCCCTGGTTTAACCACTTGTTTTTTTTTTTTTTCTTTTTGATGTAGATGCAAGGAAGAGAGAAGCACCTCTTAATGAAGACTAATCAACTGCTCATGAACTCTTTGTGAGGAAATAAGATCCCAAAGATGACTTCCATTTCCAGCGAATAAGGGCAAAACATTTTTATGCACAAGTATGCACCGGTTGTGTCTAGCACGTGCATCTCATGCTGATGGTACTTAAGGCAGCCTCCTGTCATGCTGCATCTGGTAGAAGAAAGACTTGTTTGCTCTTTGCTTTTTGCTGGAAAAAATAACCAGGGTTAAAAAAAAAAAGAGTATGTGATGCTCAAGCCTAGTGGTAGTGGCTCAGCCAATTGGCTTTTGATCACTCTTGTAACTAAGATAATGGTCATTGGAACTAGTGGTAAAAAACTGAGTCTTATTTGCACTTTATGGGGGAAAAAACGTTCTAGTTAAATGGGAAGAAGCCTTGCAAGTTTAAAATCAGTTGGCAGACTGCTGACAGGCACAGAGGGATATTTGACATGGGAAATTAAATTGGATGTTTGTAGAGCATTTTACAGTCTGTCCCAAATGGACCTGTTGATGTATTGTTCATCACTTTGCTGTGCAGAACATTGGTTCAGCTCTTCAGAAACATGTAGATGTTTGTCTACACAGTCATTGCATTTTCTGGATTTTGTTTGCTCTTCAAGAGGCTCATTCTAGCTCTGCAGCTGTACTGCCCTTTCTGTCCCAGGACCAAGGGGAAAGTAGTTATGCATCTGTTCACACTTCATAAAACCATTCTTTATGTTTTGAGCAGGATGGGTTGTATGTGTTCTATTTTCACAGTTTGGTAAAGCAGCTGTTTTCTCCCAAAAATCTGGTAAACTTGAAAGGCTTATGGCACACAATGCATTGGCCCTTAAGGCCAGTGATATGTAGAGAAGTGTTTGCTTTGTGACTTCTCCATCTGCTGTGTTCTGTATGACATAGGTATGAATCTGAAAGGGAAAGATATGTCTGGCAGTCTGACAAATATATGATAAATAATGGGTAACTTAGACCTGATTTTTATGCTGCATAGTCTTAGTGAACACACTTGTTTAATTTTGCATGCATATGTAATTTGAATGAAACTGCAATTCTGTTTCAATTGATCTGTGATGGCAGGTAACTACTGCTGCTATGCCCAGGCTGTGAGATCAGAGTTATTCAATGGCAAAGCACACATTTTTTCCCTCCATTATTTTTTTAAAACTTATTAGACTCAATGAGTAACTGGCGGCCTATTCCCAATCTGTCTAAACTTCTACAACCAGCACTTACTATGCAGTTCAGAATAGCTCTTAATGAAGCTGGGATCTGGCAGTGGATGTATTTATCACTCACACTAATTGTTCTCAGCCTAATGCACTCACTTGCAGCATTCATTTTTAACTCATGCTGTCAGTGTGTATGTCAGACCCTACTAAATGTTCTAAATAGGTGTCCCCTTCAGTGTCCCATATTTTCCTGTGCCACCTGCCCATGCTGGTGAGGGTGGTGCGTCTGAACCACCGGCCCTTGCACCGCTTCCCCACGCTCTGCTGCATTGTTGTGCTGTGATGGGCTGCTCTTGAGCTAGGGAGTGCAAAAGTAGTGTGCAATGGCAGCTATTAAATGTCTGTGATAGAAAGGTAACAGCTGCATAGGACAGAAGAGAAGTAACTTCCATGACATAAAAATGATAATAGAAAATGGAGTATTTTTTAAAGCAGTTTTGTGTCTTAAAGAAAAGCTGATCATCCTCCAGCCTGCCATGAATGCTGAATGTAAATACAGCAGTGCTAAGAAGCCCCTTATTCTCTCTGGCTTCTCCCAGAGATCCAGCTATGGTTGTATAGGCCTGAGCACTGTGCACCCTAAGAGAGGAGTATGAGGGAACATGTGTGACTTAATATCCTTACAACTAGAAGAAGACAAAGAACATGATAAATGTCCTTTAATGTTAAGAAAAACATTATTCTACAGCTGCTTCTAAGTAACACCAGAGACTTGAAGGACACTTAATGATAACTTGAAATTCTCATTCTGAAATGTTCGTGTGGGAGGCGAAAGATTTTGGCTCTTCCTTAAGAGAGAGGTTATTCTTTGAAATGTGAGAGGTATTGGAAAAGACAGCATTACTATTTACAGAAAGTGATGGAATACATGTATTCAAAGTTAGTAATGGCACATAAATTTGAAACTCTTACATGATTTTAAAAGGAGGAGGATCAGAGTAGAGCAAATACTGCTTTGCCTCTAGAAACTGTAACCTTAAAAATGAACTAGAAAGCATTGCTAGTACACGTCTTACTGGAGCCTGGAACAGTGGAAAAACAATGTGGTGGAAGAGGAAAAGCTTTGTGTAAGGGCTGAAAAGGGAAGGTACTTCAGTTACCACTGTTGCTACCACCGGGTTTCTGCAGTGGTAAGCAATGTGTGGTGAATGGATGATGGAGCAGTATAGTTGCATTTATTGTAAATAAATACATATTTTCTTTTTTTGTGAATATCTTCCTCATCTATATGACATATATAGAAGACAGAGCAATTATTCTGTGGCAGGGTGTGTTGTCTTTATAAACACTTGTAATCAAGTGTAAAAAAAATTGAGGGCTTGAGAGCTTGAAACCAATTCCTTAGTCCTCCATTTCAGGTTTCTACTCTGTTTTCAGTGGGATGATCTCCTTGAAGAAGCTGTAGTTTAATTGGGGGTGGGGTGTAGGGGGGTGTTGGTCATGTGTGACATACACATGGGGAGGGTATTTCAAAGAGGCCTTGTCCTTGTGTTTTGTCCTCATACAAACTGTTTGAATCAAATGGCTAAAGAGCACTTGTCAGCCAGTTGTGAAAAGGAATGCTTTCTCTAAGATATTTAACTTTGAATCCTCCAAAAATTCTGGTTGGTATTTTTTTTTAATTTTTAGGTAATGTGCCTTCATTGTTCATATCTGTGAAGATGTTTCATGCTGCACGTGCATGTCATGTCATGCAAGTTTTTGATGGCTCTAAAAAACATGGTTGCCTTTTCCATTGCATGGGAAAAATGTGCAGAGCCACTAAGCTGCAATTTTCAACAGGAGGTTTTTGTTGTGAAGGGAGGAAGAAAGGCCAGGAGACAGTGCTGAAAATCAAGAGACTGTTTTTATTCTTAAACCTATGAGCACTGGCCTTTTGAGCAAAGTAGCCTCTAATAAATGTTTTTCTCTAGATTACTTCTGGTTCTATGAAGAATGGCTTCTACAAAATAGTGTCTAAAAAGTTCCACTCTTTTTCCCCTTCTATTTTTAAACAGTTTTAGTCCTGTGTGTTTTTTAAAATGTTGGAATATATTATATGTCTTTCTTGTTGCAAAATAGCTGGCTCTAACACCACTTGCATCTAGAAGAAAATGTGTCTATTTGCAGGCAAATGGCTAGTTCTACTTTGACTGTGATGAACTCCCAGCAGATATCTGAGAGTGAGTTATGACTACATCTTCTCTTGTCAGGTTGTATGCTGGTCAACAATGCTGGCACTTTGCATTGATTCATGTAGAAACCCCTAGTAGTATTTTACCACACATCACATTTTGTGTTCCTGTTACTATTAAAAAAATGTCGCAGGAGTCAATAAACACTGGGTCATGTTAAACACTGTCCTGTGCAAATCTCTTCAGTCTTGTGTCTTAGTGTGGCCAGGGATGCAAAGGGTGGGTGCAGCGCCGTGCAGCTGCATGTAAGGTGACACTGAAATCTGTATCCATGACTGTCTTCTGCTGTTGGAGAGCCCTTTTTTGTTGCCCTGGGCTTGGCATATTCTCTTGGTCACTTCCTGCTATTTTGAAGTTATTTACCTTGCTAGTGACCCTCTTCTTGAAATGCCCATTTGTTTTCACGCTCCTGTTGAACCAGATAACATTCTCACGATTCAATTGTTGTCTGATAAGTTTTATTTTTAACAGTGTTCACATCCTCCCCCTGCTCCTTTTCCAGTCTGAATCCCACAGTTTTCTCCTGTGGCTGTGTGGGAGACTTCTCCTTACTCCCACTAACAGTGCAATTGAATGACAGCCAGGGCATTTTCACTCGTTTGGTAGAGCTGTGAGCTTTCTGATTCCTTTACAATCTTATGAAGAGTGAGAATTTCCCTTTTCCTGTTTAAAACATACTTTCTATCATGAAGGGCTTGGATTTGAATTGTGGGGTTTTTTTGTTAGAGAGGGAAGAGAAGTCTAAATAATTTGCCATTGATTTAAGCATTTCTTTTACACTGGGGAGTTCTTAGAGCATAGGGAGAAGACCTGTGGAAAGCAGAGGGGTTTCTCTTCTGAGCATGCTCCTCAAAGAGTAAAGGTTTCTAGGGACAGCTTGGGAAGAAGCTGGCTGTTGGCCATCCAGCTGCCAAGGACTTTGAACTCTCACTAAATTTTCTCTAAGGAAATATGTTTGCAGTAATTGTTATCTTACAGCTATTTAGGGGTTTCTTTCCTCCCCCACCTACCCAAAGGGATATGGCTAAATATATTTGCACTGACAATTCTCATGACTCTTGAGAATGCATCTGATATCGGAGGTTGCACTGAAAATTGCAAAGGAGCATGACAGTGGAAGAGAGGTTAGTAAAACTTGATTCCCCTTTCCCACATAATGTTGTCTCCATGGAGTACTTCTGCTTCAGAGAGTTGGTTAAAACTCCCATCATCTTCCACAAGGCATAGATAGAGTTTTTTATCTGTCTTGTTGAAAGCAGGGATGATTTCATCTGCATGTGTGCTTGTTTTAAACAAAGCTGGAGATGCTAATAAACCACACTGGGTCAATGGCAGCCACCAGCAGTTCTTCCATGGCAGCAAGCAGAGCCAGTGCCAGCATGCTGGGCACCCACAGTCCTGCTGGAGGAGGAAGTTTGTGATCCCTGATCTTAGCCAGCACCCTGGGCCTGATTTGACAGGAGGGGAGTCAAGAGTGTAACTGGCTCTTAAAACCCCTCTGCGTGTGGGGCTGGTGAGAAGCGTGGGAAGAAAGACCCTGTAGTCCAAACTAGTAGAGCTCTGAAAAATCACTTATGGTTACATGGGTTCACAGCTCCCTGGGTAGAGGGAGCAGAGCAGAGCATCCTCTTCAGGATGGGTTGTCCCTTCCCTGGCAGAGGATGTTGAGTTGTTAAAGTGGATGGGAGACAATGGTTACTG
>NW_005054301.1:8756723-8829745 GCF_000277835.1 Geospiza fortis
CATTCTTCTGCAGCACCCAGAGGTTGTCTGTCAGGGACATGGTGCTGATCCACCTTGTGCCTGGAAGGGTCTGGTTAGGCTGTAGTCTAGGGGGGTTGATGTGGCATCCAGTGCCAGCAGGTTCCTTTGAATTTACTAAACACTGTATTTCATGGTAGATTTGACACCTGTCCCACCTATACGGTGGCTCAGTGGATGAGCTGTGTTCATGACTGTGACACGTGGTAACACACCACCCCATGCTCTAAGCAAGGGAGAAAATGCCTACTGTTAAGAGGTACCAGCTGCTTCTTTTATAAGAAGAAAAAAAAATCAAGGAAGGAAAAAAAAGACATCTGAAGAGACATTTAATTGTCAAAGGAAGAGTCTTAACAGACTTAAGCTCGGCTGTCTTCAGAGGGTTTTCAAAAGCGTACTGCAAACACTTCTGTTTCAAAGCTTATGCTCCTTTATCTTGAGAAGCTAAACACTGGCTAATTCTTTAATTAGTTCCCAACAAAATGTTTTTCTCTGTAGCCAAGACTTGCTACAGGATAATTATGTCTTTAGTTTGAAAACAAGTGTCAATACAGAAAGTTGTTTTGATTTTTCTTCGCCTGCTTTATTTTGCTTTCTACTTAGTTTCTACTCTCTTCATTCTCACCTGCAATCCCACATACCCCCAGCCCCCTTGCCGTTGTGGCAGTAGGAAAGGCAGATAAGGTTTGTATGAGCATTGCTCAGTGATAACAAAAACATCTCTGTATTATCAACCCAGTGTTCAGCACAGATCCAAAACAGCCACTGTGAAGAAAATTAACTACCCCAGCCAAAGCCAGCACTGAGACAAAAACAGGAGGGAGAGGAATTGCCCTCTCTACCCTCCTCTGATCCCTGTCTGTCAGTGCATGGATGCAGGATGCCAAAGGTCAGACACCAGGCTTACCCAAGGACAGTCAGACTGGCTTCATTTATCCCACAGGAGAAGATCCTCAGTATTAGGCTACACAGTATGTCCACATGATGAGGGAGGAGTGTGACCTTTCTGTTGAACCCAGTTAGTTGTTACATTTCTGAGGGAATTAATATCTTTTCATTGATTCAAGAGGAAATTTGTGTGAACTCAGATATTGTGGCTTCTGTCTTCAAGAAAGATGTGGAAAAAATATTCACCTATCAGTCCACTGGAAAAAATAAGTATGATCAGAGACCTACAAACTATAACCTGTAAGGACAAGCTAAAAGATCTGGTACTGTTCCTTCCAGGGACAAGGACAGTGAGAAGACAAGTGAAGGAGGTAGTAAAAGCATTATAAGGAAGTAAAAGCATAAGTAGTTTGTTCTCTATACTTGTGATGCATAGCACACAAATAATGGGATAAAATTGGAGCAAGGAAGTTACGAGTCATTTGTTGGGAAAAGCTTTCTTATGGCTGGGATGCTGAACCACTGGACTATCTGAAGATGTTATAGAGTTCCCTTACCAAAGATTTGGTTGGAGAAATGTCTGCCAGGAGTGATGTAAGTAGAAGGTTTTTTTGTTGTTGTTGTTTTTGTTTTTTCCCTTGGAGCAATGAGTAAGGACCAGCCAGGTTAAATGTCATGTTCCGTGTCATGGAATGTAAGCATTATTTTGGAACTTACATGGTCAAGGCATCCCAAGCAGGGAAAAGGTAAGAGGTTGTCCTGTTCCAGTAAAGGTTATAAAGACCACTAGCATGCATTGTTGCAGGACTAGACCAGGGCTGCCCTTCCCCAGGGGTGAAGTTCAGCCCAGCCCTGCCATGCTCAGTTGTTCTCCCGCACTTTTATTTCAGTCATGATGCACTCGCAGTTGCCGCAGGCATGCACTGCACAGCAGGGTGGGCTTGGTGAGCAGGCACCTCAGGAGGATCCTGCTGCCTGGCACTGCTCTGTGCTGAGCAGCACCTCTCCTCTTCTTGGGCAGCAAAGGGCTGAACCCACATTTTCCACAGCAATGAGGCATCGGTATCTCCTTTTGAACCCACTTGCTGTAAGACAGTTCATGCAGGTTGCACTTATTTGTTGTCCAAACCTAAAGCTGTGCTTTCCTCTTATCCTCTTTTTCCTGTCTCAAATTCAAGAATTGCAGTCCTGAGTGTGATGCGCCTTTGTATCTAGACTCAAGATATAGTAGGAAGCAACTTCCCCTCCTGTCCAGAACAGCCATGAAGCTGGTTGGGTTCTCTGTTTCCTAGGAAATGTGTTATAGATCATCAATCATTCACTACTCATGGAAATAATACTGGGGGGAAAAAAAGGGAATTATGAAGAAATATACAGTGGGGTATCAGAAGTTAGCCTTTGGGGGAATATGGTTTTAAAGGCAGAACCTCCCCTTTCTTCAAGAGTTCATGTTCTGATTAAAAAGAGTGTGCATGTGTCTGAGAGTCAGTGTTTGCTACGTCCATTAAACATTTTCTCCCATGTTGCTTTCCAAGTATATTTTAAGTAATTCTCAGTTGAGTCATTAATTCACACATCTGAAAGGGTTTGGGAACTAATGTGCTCAAAAATTCAATGACTTTGAATATCAGTACTTGAGCATAAATATGTTTATTATTAATATTAAATACCATGAGTAGTTCTTGCAAACTTTTCTTTCACTTTTAAAACTGGCAGTTCATCAAAATTTGATATAAGGTTGTAACCTATACTATTGTTGCTGCTATAAACATGTTAATATCATAAGCTAAACATTTTCCCTTCATTGTTAGTATATTTCCTTTTCTTTGCCTCTGCAACTGTGCCCAGGGAACACATGAAAATTGTTGGAATCTCAGCTTCCTTTCATTCCCCTTGTCAGCAAATCATGACCATAAGATGTTTTGGAGGACATGGGGGAGCCTCTGCAGGTGGCATGCCTTCTCCCAGCGGGCTTGGTGTTTTGGAGGGATGGATCCCTCGCCATCCCCACTGGCCAGAGCACCCATGCCAGCACCCTGACCAGCGTCACCCTGTGCAGCAGCACAAAGGAGTTTTCTCCCCTGCCATCTTAAGACTCAAAGTCTTAATTTCCTCTGTCCACTGCTGATTTTGAGGTTTCTGTGCTATTATATTTATGGTCTGTCTCCTGAGAGTTGAGGAATAGACAAAAGCACCCCAGCTCTGAAGATCACCTGTTTCATCACACTGACCTGTGCTTCTGCAGCAGCAACCCCATGATGGGTTTCTATAAGGGCTCCTGGGGCAGGCTGAGGCTCCTCACTGCCTTTGGGACCCAGGCAGGGCTGCAGATGTAGGGTCAGCACGTGGCCTCCCATTCTCAGGAAATACAGACTGGAGAGTCCTGCTCAGGCCTGGAAAATGCAGCATCTGCCACAGCATCCTAGGGATTGCACAGCCTGGGCCTTGCTGCCTCAGGAGGAGGCTCACAAAGTGCTTTTCCTGGTGGCCCTGAGATTGGCTCAGTTGGTCAGAGCATGGTGCTATTAACACCAAGGTTGTGTTGGGGGTTGGTTGTGTTACCAATCCTTGTATGGGCCAGTCACTAAGGAGTTGGACTCAGTAATGCTTGTGGGTCCCTTCCAACTCAGAATATTCTGTGATCTAAGAAAAGCATGAGCCATGTGGGATGGGGATGGCTCTACAGGACTCTCAGCAGAGTGTGACACTGGGACTGCAGGTTCTCCTCTGCCCTTGTGTGCCTTGTTCTTGGTTATTAACCATGTGTTTGTGATAGAAACTAATTTTAGGCTTTTCTGCATGCTATCAAAAGTTCTTCAGATGGATTTATTCCTCCCCTGCTTCTCTTGAGCTGAATCCAAGCCTTACTTCTTGCTCTTTACTCCTCCCTTGAAGGCATATCTTCAAGAACCACCTCTGCCAGATCCTGGTACCATCTGGAGGCACAGCACCATAGTCTCCAGCCCCAGTGGACATCAAAGGAATGCTTAAAAATTAATCCAAAGCTTGTATTTCTCATTAAAAGTGCTAAATTGTTGGTGCACAGCCCAGAAAGTCTATATGGGTTTGGTAAATAGTGTCCCCATTATTTAATAAATGGCTTTACATAGAGCTGAATACAGGTACAGAATGATGAAGGAAACTGGGCAGTAATTACCAGGCATGAGGTGGAACTCCCTTTCTGCAGGGGTCTCCTAGGGAAGAAGAACAAAGCAAACCCATGGGCACCAGCCTCTTTCCTCCAAGGGCAGAGAGATTTAAATCAATCTCTCATCAAATGGAGAAAATAGTGGGTATGTCTGGGACACCTTTGGAGCAGTTGAGAAAACAGCCCAGGACTGGGCATCATCCCAAGGGGACTCAAAGTGTTTGCTTACCATTAGGGCCAAATTATCCCAGACTTAAGTACACACAAGTCAAGCAAAATATGTTAATTGACATTTCACTTGCTAAACACTCTCCCAGTTTGCCCTGCAAGTAGTAGCATCCATATGTGCAAAGAGCGTTTTTGGCCCAGTCCCTGCCATGTGTGTGATTTTAGCTGTGCTTTATACTGTTGCTCCTTTCCCAATGTGAAATAAGGAAAGTTTTGCAAGCATTGCAAGCATGTGTTTTTCTTCACCTGTGCCAGGTAGCCCTGGCCCAAGCCAGGATGTTGTGGTAGCAGTGATGGAGATGTTAAAGAGCAGGAAATGTGGAGCTGGTTTCCCTGGGTGTGATAAGGCTGGGTGACACATCCCAGAGCCATATATATATATATATATATATGTCACAGATCCTTATATATATTTTAATGTGACTCTATCAGGATGACCTCCTATGTAGACACGTGCATGGCATCCACTGCAAGTTTGTGTGTGAGAGGTCCCTGGCCACGTGGTGCTGCTCAGGAGTGTCTGGCTGTGAGCCAGGAAGCTGTTTTGCACCATGATGGTGCTGACACAGTTTGGGACCTGTCTGTCCCTCACCATGCTGGCAGGCTTTGCAGGAGCCCTGGCATTGCAGCAGTCTGGTGGTACCTTACCCGTTTCAGCATCTGTGGAAGGGCAGAAGGCAGCTGCCAGCCTCCTCCAGGCAGTGTTTCCTTGCCAGGGACTGCACTAGTGCCTTGGTGAGTCTCAGCTTGCTGGGTCAGGGGAGTCCAGGCTGGCAAGATATTGCTTCCCAGGACCCTGAAATGCTCCTGCACCTGATGCCTTTGCCTGCAATGCTCTGCCTGTTCCCTGCCTGCCCAGTTCCCATTGGCTCTACAGACTTCTGGCTGCACAGACACTCAGATCTGGCTCCTGCAGCACGTTCCAGCTGAGCTCAAGCTTATGCTTACTCAGCTCAAGCTATCAGCAGTATCAATTATTACCCAGTGCTAGGGCAGTTCAGAAACCTTCCCTTCACAGTGCCCATGTCTGCACTGGGGATCAACAGGTGAGTGTTGGGGCTGGAAGGGTTGGGTCTGTGTGGGTTGCCCTGGTGCCAGTGAGTTTGCACATCATTTAATTTAGAAATTATTGACATAAATGATGTTGATTGTCAGGTTTAGTGGGGTACCCAGAGTTGAGCAAGTGGGGACAATGAGCATCTTTGCTGGAAGAATGAATCTTGTAGATCAAAGTCAAACTGCAAGAGTGAGCCATGGCATGGTTGTTGCTTGTGCACCATGCAAGACTACAGTTAGAATTCCCTGCATTTGTTCACCTGCAATTTTAAAACATACTTGCAGTGGAGAAACCTGCACAGTGGTAGCCATCTAACTTGTCTGCAAGCAGCTGGTCAACATTTTCTGTTATGGTTGTGGCTGCACATTGAAAAAAAATATCTTCTGCCAGTATTTAAGATGAAATTGCTGCACAGGGCTTCTCACTGATGCCTGAGGAATGTGAAATTTTCCTATTATAAATGTCTCAGGATATAAAACAATGTAATCTTGAAAAGAATTTAGTATGAGTCCTGGACAGAAAATAGTACCAATGCCATTCAAACCTTTTATTTTTATTTTCTGCAATAATTAATTGCACATACCAGAGCCTACACTTGTCCTTTTCAGTATCAGAAGAAAGACTATGAGAAAAGTTCAATAAATCAAACATGGAAGTGTTGCCACCAAGTGGCACAAACTGTATTAGGCAATGGCTCATAACTTCTAGATCACAGCGATGTATCTGAGATGCCCTGATGTTTTACAGAAAGATTCGTTTCTCCTTTGTTTACCTATATTTTTTTCTCTGTGTGTGTGATTTATTTTACTTCCCATGGTGTTAAATGATGATGCTTGCACCCATCTCCACAGAGTCACACAATATATGACTTGCCTCTTTCAGCTTCTTCTGGAGCTGCAGGCAGTGGAGAGGCAAACAGGAAGAGCCTTCTGGGTGTATGGGGCTTTTCTGGCAGTCTTCATTGCAGTCCCCTGTCTTGTTGGGATGTGGCATAGCCCTCCCTCCTCAGCCTCACACGGGAGCAGAGAGAGAGGCCTGCAGCAGAATATGTCCCCCAGGTCTTGGAGACTGGCTGAGGAATTTCCCAGCCCTCCCCTGACATTTCTAGTGTAACTCATCCTGAGGAACTTGGGCACTTTTGAAATCATGTGCAGATTTACACGACTTTTTAATGATGCTATGTGCGTGCTCAGGTGTTTTGTTTTTCAGCTAAAGTATTTAGTGCGTTGTACTTCAGCCACATATTTTTCATTACTGTGCAGGAACTGAATAATGTCCTTTTCTTCCCTGTTGTTTAGAAAGCCTAGATTATTTAAAATAAAGAAAAAAAAGAAAAAAAAAGAGAAGAAACTTTTTCTGGAAACTAGACTGAGGTGCTTCTTTGCTATTTATGTTGTGAGGCACACATTGTTATTGAGAGATGTCTCTGCCATGGAAACAGGGCTCCCAAGAGCCACCTGGGGCACAAGGCAGCAAAAGGGGGGTGATGCAGACACTTGTGCACATGCACACACAGATCCCATCTCTGGACAGGCATATTTCAATCCCAGCACGTGCTGGGGGTGCAGAGGGTCTGCAGGTCTCATACCCTTCTGTTCCCTGTGCAACGTGGCCTCTGGCACCTGCAGACTGACCAGCTGAACGGTCCTTTCTGCTGGTGGGTGGGAAGATGAGGGTGGTGCAGGAGTGTGGAGAACTGAAAATTGTGATGGGCCCTCAGATAGAGAGTTGTGATAGTGCAGTGCTGGACTGGCTGCTTGGATTAGTCAAACATCTGGAACAGGTGCCCAACAGAAAAAAAAACAGGTAAAAAAGATACCTTTTCAAAGCTGACATATTTTCTCAGCTTTTTTTCTCAACAACCTCTATCTTTCTCTCTGTCAGGTGTTTCTTAGAGTGCAGATCTGAAGTACTCCTCTTTTTTTTTTTTTTAAACATTGTCAGTGTTGTCACCATTATCTTCGGACTAAGCAAATGATGGCAAAAGGCAGAATCAGTCACCCAGCTCCTTTTATCCCCAGGTGTAGTCTTAGTTAACTACAAATCACAGTAGAGGAGTTAAATTAATGCAGTTGATCCCCTGAAAGGAACCACTAGAGAAGAATTGGTAAGTGTGTGTTGTTGAAACTTAACAGGAGAAAAGGTCTCAAAATATTTTGCTGCATGATTTCCAAAGCTCTTACAAGTGTGAGTACATTTCAATTTTATTTTTTGGCATTATAAATTAATTAAAGAATTAAAATAAATGCAAAAGGTGATGTTTACTTTAATAACACCTAGCATTGTTACCCAGAGGGAAAGGATTAAAATTAGGTTCCTAGCTATACAAAATATGTCTTAACAGAAGCAGAGGGATTTGCCTAAAATGACTTCTCTTTTAGTCTGTTATGCAGAGTAAGTTTAATGTGATTATTTTTGAATAGCTAATTATTTTCCAATATGATGTCTCCTCTTTAGACATCACAATTGCATATAGTTATTCCACTTATTTTTACTACTGCTCCTTTAATGAACAATTAATATATATAAATAAGCAGACAATTTGATATAATAAATTTACTAGAAGATGAAGTAATTATTTTGGAATTATAGCAAAGTTAGGTTTTCTTTCTTTTCCTGTGAAGTTTTGCAGATGGAAGAGGCCAAATCTTAAGACAGAATTTGTACATGGCTATAGCTGTTGTATATCTATATGCACCTATATTTGTAAACAAAAAATATATATTTTTTCTTCCCCTCTGTTGAATTCTTTCTCTTACTGAAGAGAGAAAAGTAAATAGAAACTATCATAAGACCATGTGAAAATGAAACACAAAGGAGTCACTGGACAAGTATGACTTCAACTATAATTCTGTTCATCAACAAAGAACAGTTTTAAGCAAGGTATTTGACAACTAGACAACTCTTTAGAACCTTTTTATTAATATTTTACGAAGTCCAGGAAGCTTTCTAGTTGTTTCTACTTTTGCTTATAGATACAGTGCCTATACTGCAGTTGTTAAATCTCTAGTCAATCTCTGTATCTTGTTGAAAAAAATAGAAACAAAACAGAATAAAAGAAAACCAAAAAGCTCAGGTATATTTTTTTTGAGCAGAGTGTGCATATTTTGGTGATCAAAACAGTAGGCCAAATATTATAGAGCTATAGTGGGGTGAGAAGAAATTTGGAGGCAATTTGCCCAAATTAAAATGATCATGAACAATGCACTAACAGCACGTCCTGCTTTTTTTCAAGGCAGTAGGTGACAGATGTGGCATGCAGCATGCCAAGGGCCAGGATGATCATCTTTGGACCCAGTCCTGCTGATCCTGTGTGCATCTGGAAGCAGATGCATTCAATCCTTCAGGGACGAGGGAGTGAATGAGTGGGTTTGCAACTACTGACTTGCATGGCAACTGAATTAGGTACATGGTCTTCCAGATCAACCTGTCCAGATAACTGGAGGTCAAAGAATCAAAACCATTTAGGTTGGAAAAGACCTCTAAGGTCACTGAGTTCAACCAGCACCGCTGTGTTTGTCACTAAACCATGTCTGTGGTTTGCTTGTCTTACTGGACTACAAATGAGAATTAAACCTTGATAATGACCTCTGAAGAGCAGCAAAGAGAAAGAGTTTCTGACCCTGAATGTTTAATGTAATTTATTTGTTTTGCAGCTGTTTTTGAAGGAAGGGGGAAAATTATCATGGGGCATTAAAGCTCAAATACCTAAACTTTCCTTCTTTTTGGTGCGTAAGAAAAGTCTTAAGCATTTAAGTAATTGAGCTATATGGCTAATCTTCTTTCAGCACTGAACTTCAAATTAGGTAAAAATATATTAAAGGATTATAAACTAATTGTCATATTAGAACTCCAGGGCATGAAAGTCAACACAGAAGACCTTTCCAGAGACTACTCCTGCACACTCAGTGAACAGGTACATTGGAGAAGCCTGTTCCCACACATGTGATTTCTCCGCTATGGCATCTTGCCTGCCATGTCCCCAGGGTAACACACAGAGGAGAGGAGAGGATGCTGTCACAGAGGGATGCTGCAAGTTTTCAAAGGTATGTCCAGCACTTGTGGTTGGAGGAAGCAACAAAGATGGTGAAGAGCCTTGGAGGGAAACCACATGAGAGTGGCTGAGGTCACTTGGTCTGTTCAGCCTGGAGAAAGGGAGACTGAGGGGACACCTCAATGCTGTTACAGCCTCCTCATGAGGGGAAGAGGAGTGGCACTGATCTCTTCTCTGTGATGGACATGAGGGAATGGCCTGAGTTGCATCAGGGGAGAGTTAGGTTGGATACTAGGAAAAAGGTTCTTCCCCCAGAGGGTGATTGAGCCCTGGAACAGGCTCCTCAGGCAAGTGGTCACAGCACGAAGCCTAGCAGAATTTGAGAGGCACTCTGAGGCACATGGTGTGACTCTTAGCGATGTTCTTGTGCAGGGCCAGGATTTGGACTTGATGATTCTCGTAAGTCCCTTCCAACTCAGCATATTCTGTAATTCTGTGCTTCTGTGACATCCTTACATTACTAAGCATTTTTTTTCCCTAATTCCCTCATATTAATTTCTTTAGGGAATATCCCATTTTGAAGACCCCTCCCCAAAGAAAGTTTTCTTTTTCTTACTATCTCTACTATCTCTTTGTGCATGATCTAAGAAACATCTTTGGGGTTTGCTACTAATTGTGTTAATGGTGTCACAGGGCTGCTTCTCCAGAAATAGCTACTGGTATGAGCAGAGCTTGTAATTTTCCAGATGCAATGTTTCCTCACTTTGTGTGGAAAAACCCCAGAAAAACAAAACAGCACTTGTGAAGAGCAAATGTAGCTGCAGTTCACTGTAGCCTTTCAGTGCAGAGTCATGAAAACCCTCCCAGACCACACATAAGGCTCTGCTGTAAACGGAGACCTTTCCACTCACACGCAATTGCTGCCATAGGTGTCTTTTGTCCCCCCTGTCCGCCTCCCTGCCAGCCCATGTCCATGTGGAGCAGGGCTGGGAGCCACCACAAGGCTGTGGCTCTGGACTGGGCAGTGGAATGGGGCCACTTGTGTTGGTGACATGTATGACTCTGTGTTTTTCCTCAGAGATAATTTTGACATTGCAAAGGCTATCAATAGAACACCCAGAGCAGAAAAGTACAGGAAGGAAGAGTAAACCTCTAATAAATTATATCTTAAAAGGATCTGAGTAGAGGGAGGAAAAATGTACCTCCAACAACAAGAAAGTTTAAAAGAAGCTTGTATTGAATATTATAAATTCACATGAGAAAAAGGTCTTCTCTCAGTGTGGAAAGACACAAAGGTTTCAGTACTTTATGCTTAAGTAGGGTAAAGGTCAAGACTCCTTTTGCCATACCGTGGTTAAAAAATCATGCAGTTAAAATGGTATTAAATGGGACTCCTGGTTTCTCGTAGCCACAGATTTAAGAGCAATTGCTTCTCATTTAGCTTGTCCAAAGTTTTATCCGGCAAGAACCTGGCATTGCACTAAGCAAAAAATATTGTGTAACTTAGAACAAAATACATCAATCTCATCCCTGTTGCTGCCCTGTTGCTTTGCACATGATCTGTGAGAGAAACTTGCTTGTCTGTTGGTTTTGCTGGTGGACTGTGGAGAAAGCAACCTGAATTTGAATGGAAGGTGCTGTAACAGGAAGGTGCCATAGCAAAATTGTGTTTTCCAGCCTCCAGCCCAGTGCTGCAAAGCTCTCCTATGAACATCACACTGAAGTGTGCTTTCACTCATGTTGAGTGGAGGGTGTACCCAGTAAATAGAGGGAATCAGTGGGTAAAGCCTGCCAGGATTGCAAATACTGCTCCTATAGACAGTACGTAGTGGAAGTGGGCTACCACGTAGTAGGTGTTGTGTAGGGCAATGTCTAGTGAGGAGTTTGGTAGGACAATTCCTGTTAGTCCTCTGATGGTGAATAGGAAGATGAATCCTAGGGCTCATAGTATTGGGGGGTCTCATTTGATTGTACCTCCGTGGAGAGTGGCTAATCAGCTGAATACTTTGATGCCTGTTGCTACCCTGTTGCTTTGCACATGATCTGTGAGAGAAACCTGCTTGTCTGTGGGTTTTGCTGGTGGACTGTGGAGAAAGGAACCTGAATTTGAATGGAAGGGGCTGTAACAGGAAGGTGCCATAGCAAAATTGTGTTTTCCAGCCTCCAGCCCAGTGCTGCAAAGCTCTCCTTCTTCCCTTTCTAGTAAATATGATGAAAAAAAGACATGCAATGTAAGTTTGCATGCACACAGAGTGAAGGATCATGAGGTTTTTACAGACAAATTTGAAGATGAATTAGTCTTTGAGATACTGTCTGTTTAAGGATTATATTGTTAATAACCTAAATTTGACACACATTTTTTCCCCCCTTCAGTCACTACCTGCAAAGCCTCTCTGAAAATTATCTCTTATGAAGCAGTGTCATTAATAGCTTCCTGCAAGGTTTCTTTTAGAAGTGGCAGAAAGGTAAATAAAAATGAATTAATACAGCATTTTGGGTTTGTAGGCAAAATATGCAAATATCTTACTGACAAAGCCTTAGTAGCATTAAAGGCTTTCAGATCCTATCCTCAGGGGCTCTGCTTGTGGAATCAGAAGCCTTTAGGCAACCTTTAACTTAGTTTACATGTAATACATTCTCTTTCTCCCTCTCCCATTCCCCCCTAATGTCCTCTTGGACCAATTCCCTTTGGTGCAGTTTCCAGCTTCACAGTTCATGAATTTTATTTGCAATCACTAAATAAACCCATTATCAAGTTTTGTATTCTCATCATATATCGTTATTCCTCATAAACCATTTCACTGTATGGGTCAGCTTCACTGAGCACGTGCCACTCACCTTTATAGCTCAGCAGAGGGCTGTCAGGTACATGGATGGGATGTGCTTGAAGATCTAATCAGATTTCAGTTGTAATGAACAATTATGAATAAGACTGTGCTACCATTCATCGTTATTATCATTATTTTTAACACTATGGTACTGTTTTGAGTTAGTGATCAGCACTTAAACGCTTTTTGAGCCCTGGTCTAGGACATATTCTCACAATATGGAGCAGAGGTTCCCAGGCCCACCCATATCATCAATGAAATGTTATTTCTGACATACAACATGACAGAATTTATCAGCTGTTTGAGACAACTAAAGAAAAGCTTCTTCCTTGCTCCTTACAAGGCCGTCAACTTCCCACTGTGGCAAATTATCAAGTAACTAATTTTGAGAACCAGTGACCCACCATGATAAGCCCCTCCTGATAGCTTATGCAGATTTCTTTGGGCAGCATTAGTTTGGGCATGGCATGGAAAGGCAAGCCATCCTTGTGGTGATCTTGGACAGTTACTGATTTGTGCCTTGAATTTTATCTGTCAGCCCAGACAGAGTATTAAATGCTGGTGTCACATGCAGTTATCAAATGATAGTATTACAAGGTCAACTGACAAATAATATTCTAACATAAAGAGTCCAAATTGCCTACTTTGCTAACCTCTGACAGTGTGGAATCTTGTGCACAAATGGAAAAATGAGTCTATCAGTGACCAAAATGGGTAGAAGCAAGCAGAGAGGGTCATAAGTTGGAAGCGAACATTCCCAGCTGAGTGCACTTTCACAAGCACAGGAAAATCCAGCAAGTACTTTGAACTTATCCTTGTACCACTACCATCACTACTGGGAGATAGCAAAAGTGATACTTTTACTACAGTACACCACATTACTGATGCTAATACAACTGCTAACAGCAGCAGCATCATTACTCAGCGGTGCTACTAAGAAGTATCACAACATACTTTTAGGGAATTACAAGTAATTGTTTTGTTAGATTCATTTATTTATCACTCTCTTGAATGTTTTGTCATCCTCTGGCCCTGACCAAAATAGATGGGGCGAAGATATTTTGAGCCTTCTCAAAGAAGGCACTTTAGATTTCCCACTTTTTAGGGGTATGTGTTGACTACAGGGAGATAGATATCTTTCCCTCTGTAGTCTCTGTAAGAAAGGAAGGTTTGTGCTCATGGTCAAAGCAAAGGTCTAGAATATTGTAGTGGCTTAATTCAGTTTCAAAAAAACTCTTGTCTGCATTGGAACCTGAATTTAAGTGATGGAAATAAATGCATGACTAGGTGACAAAGTCCTGTGTCTCACTGCAGCATCATGTAGCCAAAGTGGTGCATGTTTGAGGAAATTCACACCTCAGCCTTTAAAGTAATGAAAGAGTTTTTGAGTTTTGTATCCTTCTCTTTAAACTTGGCACTAAGCCAATGTTGAAGTTAATATTTATGAAGTTTGGAAAAATTGTTTTCAGGGTAAGATTTCTGGTAATATGAATTTTCATATTTTAAGCAACCTGATTTTAACTTTAATGGCCCAAAGTGTATTTAGCAATTTTGTGCTGTGCTCACACCCATGCAAGTCAGTGTATCCCTGACAGTGCGAGCCAGGAGTGATGTATGCAAGGCAGGACTGTGGTGGAGCTCCATGTCCTGTGCTGCCCAGCTGTGACTCTGCCACTCAGTGCTCTGACTGGCGTGAGTCCCTGCTCATCATGGGGAGCCAGATCCCTCTTGGTGTATGGGAATGTTTGAGCTGTGATACAGAGAAGCAGAGAAGACAAATGTCCTGCAGATTATGATGAAGTTAAAGGATATCTCCTATCTCAAATGTCAGTTCCACCCTCTCATGGATGCTTTCTCTGAAGTGCTCTGGGGATTCCTGTAAGTACAACTCATCTGCTGCAGGGTAACATAGAGAAAACACAATAATGAAAAGGTACTTTTGATCCTTTACAAAACTTCACTATTTGCTCACAAAAATATGCCAGAAATCATAGGCAGAACCTTACAGTCATGATAAATTATTTTGCTGCTGGTTTTGTTTACATTTTTGGTTCACTTTTTGTTGTTCCTAATTTGTCTATGATTTAACTCTACAAATTTTGCATATATAGAGCAGACTTCTCATTAGTTTCAGCAAGGTCACTGTTTCAATGGGGTTTTACCATCAGAAGGGAGGGTTACCATCATCTGATCTCTCACCCATGACCAGATTTGTTTAGAAAAGCATTGTTATAATTTCTGCTGCAAGTTATATAACTTGCTTGTCTGATATCTTGTCTAAGATCTATACTTATTCAACAGCTGATTCTTTAAAGATATTAGGTAATTTGCATTGCATATATAAGTTTACATGATGCACTTGATATTAAACCATGTTTCTTTGACTGTGGAACTCCATGTAGCTGTGATGCATCTTATGCCAATGACAAGACTATGTTTTACCTGCAGATACCAGACTACCAGACACTGGGAACATGAGAACTCTAGCAACATGTTTTGGTTTTTTTTTTTTGTTTGTTTCGTTTTTTTTGTTTTGTTTTGTTTTGTTTTGTTTTGTTTTTTTGCCTTTCTGCTTTAATATTTGCATAAGAACTACGTGATAGTCTTTCTCTTCAGAACTCTTTCATCATAAAGCACATGAGCAATCTTCTCTTCCAAACAGGGAAGACGTGCTCCAACTATTTCTTTATACTCTTATAACCCTTATCTTTAAGTTATGCTTCTCTGTATTGACCTAGTGTGTCTGCAAGTTATTTTTCTGAGCATGTCTGTACTGACTGTTAGAGGGCCAAGGCCTTGAACACAAGCCAAACTGTTTTGGGGGGGGGCTTTTCCTTTGTTTCAGTGGATGTTTGCCAGAATATCTAAGTCCTGCAGCAGCACTGGCTGTGCTGAACTCTCCCAAAGAGACATCTCTCCCACCATACCCGGACTACCACATTTCTGATTTGAAGGGACAAGGGAACGAAATGTGTATGTATTGGGCATAAGAAATAAGCCTCCACAGGGTATAGATTAGAAGGCTCAGTTTGTGCACTTTGGGTGCCCTGTGAGGCAGAAGGCCAAAGGTTAGTTTCCTGAGGGATGTCTTTGACTTCCTCTGGATCTCAGTGTGCTTGATGCATATGTTGTCAAACAAGCTCAAGACAGACTGTTGGGATGGATTTGCCTTCTCCTCCCCTACTAAAGAGACCACTACTATGCTTACACCATTGAGGGAGGTATTTCCAGTCACTGAGGTAGAAAAGCTGGCAAAACACCTAATTTATACCTAAACTGCTCCCAGGATTCACTGCTAAGAGCCTCTTTCCTCATCCTGCTTGTGTGGGCTGCCAACTTCATACCCCAGCAAGCAAGCAAGGGAGCATGGTGCAGTTCACATGGCTGTAGCCCCTGACCTAACCTCTTGCTGAGGAAAAACCTGCTTTTCTGGCATTAGTCAGTAGTGATGTGTATTTAGAGTAGACACATGTTTAATGGGAAGAAAGGACCCACATCTTAATGGGATATCAGGAACATTGTTGCAGTTGACATAGCATCCACGCTCTCCAGCCAAGGTGGGAGATTGGCCAAGGTGGGAGATTCTCTTGGCATCCTTTGGCTGCATTTGTACAGAAAGCAGCATCCATGCTGCCTTTTGACATACATCTTGGGCAATGCAGATACAGCTCTCTCAGAAGCTGAGGGACAACATTCTGTTGAAAATGAGGGTTTTGCAATGCCTTTGTGATTTTGACTTAAGCACAGATGAATAAAAGCAGAACCAGTTCTCATCCTCGGTGATCACATTCACTTCTGCAATAGAAACAGGCTAGGCAAATGCAGATAAAAGCTTTTTTTCTCTCCAGGGGAGTTTTGGTTGAGACCCTGGGGAGGGATCTGGCCACTAATAAGTTACTGGCAAACCATCAGACCTGGCACAGCTAACTTCAGTGTATAAGTGATTCCCATCTCTCATCTCCACATGAAGCAACCTTAGGTTGCATTTATATAACAGGCCCCCTTTGAGTCTGTGTCCTGATTTAATATCAATCTAATATAGATTGGTTAGAGGTAGTCAGCATGGATTTACAAAAAGGAGGTCATGCTTAACAATCTTGATTCATTTCTCTGAGGAAGTGGCAATGAAAGTGGACAGCGATGAAGAAGGAGACATAATTTACTTGGACTTGTAAAGGCTCTCAATACAGTGCCACATAACAGATTAATTTATAAGGTTAGCAAGTATGGGATTGATAGTAAAATACTCAATTGGATATAAAATTGGCTTGGTAACAAGACCCATGGAATGGCAGTAATGGTTATAGATCATGCTGGGGAAGTGCTATGCACCTGGGCTGTGTGTTTGAAGACATTCTAAAGATAATAAGGATGGGCAAAGCCAAAAACAAAGGTGGTGGAAAAAAGAGGAAAAATGCTGGTAAAAAGAACACCTGAAGGCAGGCTACAATCTCATGAGAAGCAAATGATCGTGCCAACATGCAACTCGAAATTTCAGGTAATTTTTAGTGAAGAAAATTTTCTAGGAACTGAAGGGGCCCAAGTCAGGCACGTAAGCTGCAGGTCTTGTAGCAAGGCAAAAGTATACAGAGCAGCAAGGATCTTCCCTTTTAAATAGGAGAAAGGGCAAAACTTACAGCTTTTTCGAGATGCCAATGAGCAATAAATAGGAAGCATGTTCTCAGAAACTGATCTTATCTTGAAAAGTCAAAGATCCCTTGGTCCTTGCTGCAAGGATGAATCATAGCATTTAGGTTGTGTTTTCAGCTCAAAGAAATCTTTGGAAAATACTGACTCTTTCCATTTTCTATGGATTTCCTGAGATGAAATAATTTTTTGTCGCTACCCTGCAAGATGCTACCTTACATGCTGTAATAAAGCAGACAAGTGGGTAGAAGAAAGAAATGAAGTGCAAGAAAGTGATAGAGGACACTAAGAGACCTCAGAAATTCACAGTACTGAACAGAATTGCAAACTGGTTTCAGTGAATACTCACCTCCTTACAGTGTAAACTTTCCCATCTCCTGGATGATATTAAGAGAGTCTGGGAAAGCTGTACTGGTGACACTGATGTGCCACCACTTACCACTGCTGTCAGTTCAAGAAAATACAAGCTTTGGTGTCCAGCAGTGTTTCCACCATTGCTTTTATATAAAAAACCCAGGCTTCCAGGCTCACTCCCACAGATCATGGGTGAGAAGGCAATCTTTGTAGGCCTGCCTATGCCTTTGCCTCACTCCTCACCTGTTTTAAAGGTAGGAATCTCTGGATGGATCAGACCATGCAGCTTGGGAAAAATGGGAAAGGCTTTCTAATTAAACAGAAAAGAGCTTCTCTCTTAAAGTGTGACTGATGTGGTACGGGATTAGAAAGGAAATGATGCAGGGTAACAATTAGCCTGACTCATTGGTCAGTGGTTCATGCTATAGGCTGTGCTTTGTTATTTGATTGTGAGTATTGGCTCAAAACTTTGGTCTTGGAGCCATTAAAGTAATTAGTCAAGCTCTCATTGATTTGAGCAAGACCAAGACTTGACCCTTTGTGGCTGTGCAAAGGACAGAGATAAACTTTTAAATCAATCAAGAGTGTAGACTCATTCTGCTGGGGCCATATGGTTAATACATCCTGTTCCTGTCATTTCCGCTATAAATCTGTGAATGCTTTTAAAGCAAGAGGAAAACCTGATTCCTTTCCTTTTGCCAGAAAATATTATGCTCCCTTTTATTACAAACAAGAAAAACAAGGAGTCCTTCTGCTCAGGAAAACTTGTAAGGGTAAAGGTAATCTCAATATTTCTATGTCTCTAGAGTCAGTGAGAGGTAAGTTGAGACAAAGTACTGGGCAATACAGTGTCCTGTCTGCAAAGCATGCAAACCTTCTCCCATTGACATCCCATAAGCTTTTAGTGGGTCCTGATGATCTTCTTGCCCAAGCATTAAGACAGTACTCATTGTACTGTTGGTGTCTACAAAAAGATCCCTTCTTTTCCACATTGCATCTAGTCTACACAGCTCCTACAAGGGAAAAAACTTACGACTTCCTACAAATGTAATCAAACTCACAGTTATTGACTTTGTCTGCTTGGCTTCAGACCCAGGTCACTAAGCTTTCTGTATATACTTCTAGAGTACGATACTTCCAGAAATGTGAAATATATTATATGAAAAAAAGTCTGAACTACTCTGAGTTTTTGTTTTGCTGAAAGACCCACCCCATGGTGATTATGGAAATAAAAGCTCTTCTTCCACTCTCTCTTGCTGACTTTAGGATTCTGAACAAGACTTCTGAACAACCTGATTCAGGTAAATTAAAAGAAGAACTCTGAATCCTTGGCTTATCTCCTGTCATTTTGCTTTCAAAAAGATCCTACTTGGTCCTATTAGGGCCATGAAGATGATCAGAAGTTTGGAGCACCTTTTCTATGAGGACAGGCTGAGAGAGTTAGGGTTGTTCAAGATGGAGAAGAGAAGGCTTCAGGGAGACCTCCTAGCAGACTTATACAGACAAATAGTGACAGGACAAGGGACAATGGTTTTAAAAAGAAAGAGGGCAGGTTTAGATTAGATGCTAGGAAGAAATTCTTTACTAAGAGAGTGGTGAATCATGGGAACAGGTTGCTCAAAGAAGTTGTGGACAAACCAGGCATCACCATCCCTTGAATTGTTCAAGGCTGGGTTGGATGGGGCCTTAAGCAACCTGATCTAGTGGGTGGCATCCCTGCCCATTGGAGGGGGTTGGAACTAAATGATCTTTAAGGTTTATTCCAATCCAAACCACTCTACAATTCTATGATTTGCTGAAAAAATATCGATGTGATTTGATAAGTTTTTATGAAAATAGCTTCCAATTCTCACTTATGAAAAGATGAAAGAATAGGTGAGAGAGGAAGAAAGGACCTTTATTATGCATATATACATAGGTACCACCCTGTGTGCATGCATGTGCATGTTTTATAAAGGGTTTGATCTTACCTGAGCATCTGTGGCTCTGGTGACATCCCATTTGTTAACATTTCTGTAGGCTCCTCAGTAAACTCACTGGATAGATGACAGTTCATTAAATTAGTTGACAATGCATATCCAGTCTTTCCACCCTCCTCCCCCAGCCCTAAAATGAAAAATAAAGAAATTACAATGGTAAGAAGGGAAAATACTATGCAAATAACTCTGAGAGCACTGACACATTTAAACTAATGCATTTCCTAGAATCATAACAATAAATGTGCTGTCAGGGGCATCGCAGTTACTCCAGTGACACGACCACTGTGCAAAAGCACCAGTGCAAGCTGTCAGAGCTGATTATTTAAGTACTCCTGAAATATTTTTCTTTTGCTGTAACTTCTCAGAGTCATGAGGCTTGGAAAGAGCCCTTTTCCTCTTGCAACACTTCAGCTAGCTTTTAAATACCTGCATACATCACCTTGCAAAACAAGTGGGTTAGGAACAAATTTTTTAGAGATGGCAGTTACTGAAATCAGTTGTTTTGGGAAATGTCCTTTGATGAAATGAGTTGAGAAAGTTTGCCCAACTTCCTGCATGGCAAAGAGTTTTTCCTCAAATATTGCAAAGATAGCAGCTAGGCCTACCCCAAGGAACCCTTTCCAAAGGGCTTAACACTTTCAAGCAGTTGATTTTGTTTATTAAAGTTGCTGCAGATAATGGAGATAGATGAGTGCAACAGCATCACTGTGAAAACCCCTCCATGAAATGGCCTTTCCATCATTTTCTTTAATACACAAACTTCCTCATTCAACTGCAAGTCTTAGAGCAGTCTATTAAGTTTGACCATCAACTCCATGCTCTGATGCATGTGTAGGCAGTATGGTTAAGGTATAAAAACCCCTTATAATTGCTCAGAAATGTCCCTCTCAAGCCCCTTCTTGGAATTAGTGGCTTTAGTAATACTGCTTAACACTTATTTGGAACAGGCATGTTATTCTTCCATTAAGCTTTATTCTGGTCATTCTTTCAATCTGCATTTAAATTCTGTTTGCCTCTCGGTTGGCAATGGCACCCTTAGCTACCTCATAAACAAGATGCGTTGCCAACTGGAACCCGCGAGCAGAGCTGAAAGCAGCACCGCTAACCTCTGCTTCTCTCTACCCCCTGCAACTTGGAGTTGTATCAAACTCAATGCCTGGAGCCTGGGAAGTGGGCATCCTGAAATGCTTGGAAGTTGAAAGAGCCAGACTTCAACCTATTAAGGTGCTGGGCTGGCTCACTGAGCTATAATTGTGCACATTTTTTCTTTTAATCAGCCCAGCAAGCCAGATTCACATGCTCTTACTTCAGCTGGGTGTATCTTTCACAGTAAGGAGTTGTGCTGGAAACTGTGAATAGACAGTTTTACTCAGCATTTATAAGACAAGCAGAATTTGACCCGTAATGATGAGCCCAGCAGCATTAATTTCTAAGTAGACATACAAAAGAGATTAGGCACCCAAAGTTGCTTAGAGATTTTGGCTATTGGCAAATTTGCATTCTTAGAGAGCGCATACTCAGCATAACAAAATAAAATATGGAGTTTGGAAATATTTGTCACAGGTGGGAGAGGCACTGTAAAGAAAGGCAATGAATGCAGAACTGCAGTGGGTGAGAAGGCTTCCACTCGCCTCCTGTCCCACCCCCAGCCCATCCTCTGCACATGCAGCAGCAGCCACAGGGTCGGCACGCAGCAATGGGTACCTGGGGAGGCATCTCCTGTGCCTTAGCTTCTCCCTGCTTTTTACTGCAGAGACAAAAGACACTTGACCTGGGCCTTTTTTTTCCCAGAATTTATGCAAGGTTGCTCTCTTTTTAAGGCCAACCACTGTGTGTGGGTTTCTGTGTAATCAAAAGTGTATTTGACTTTTTTCCCCCCTTTCATTTATGGGACCAAGGCTTTTTGCCTTGTCAGTTCTGCACTGGCAAATGTTTCTGTCCTCAGTTGGTAAGGCAGAATGTCTAGCAGCATGACACCATCTACTTACAGGTCGCCACTCTGGGGAAAGAAAGTACACATTTAAAAGAATCAGCAGCCTAGGTAGGATATAATGTGACTGAAGAGTTTCACTGTAACATTGTAGAGTACAAAAATGAAAATATAAAGTGCATTTTAAATGATTAATGTACAAAAGCTGACCTCTTCCAGTGTGCATTAATCAAGGAAAAAATGCACACTTTCTATAGTGGTTAATGTTGCAGGTTCATTATTCAGCTTTGATAATGTGCATAAAAATGCTCAATATGACAATGAGTTGGGGTAGCTGAGAATTTAGAATGGTGGCAAGTTTGTTGTAGTATTTGGATTAGCATTCTTAACCTACATCTTGATAGCTTCCTTTCTTCATTTCACAAGTGTTAACAAAATCTTGCTTTTTCCTCTTTCGTTTTTATTTTTTTATTGTATTTTAGTTATTTTCTTTTTTTTCTTTTTTTTCTTTTTTTTATAAAATGATTAAAAAATGCCTGCTCAAACAAATACTACCAGCATTCATTAGTCAGGATGGTTATATGTAAAAGAAATGATGCCAGATAGTAACAAATCCAAGAGAAGTTTATTATGAAAATGGCACCTGCGGGATGAAAAAAAATTAAGTTACATAAAGACAACCATGTATGACATGTATGAGAATCTACAAAAGTATAAAAAGAACCCTGTTGTAAATGAAGTATGTACATTTCTGATTTGCAGCATTATCAATGATCAATGAAAAAAATGTTTCAAATAAGCCAGGCACTCAAGAAGTTAGATTCGGTTAGCTTAACACAAAATAAATGTACCATAGCTGTCACTTTTTAACATTTTAATTTTTTATATTGTAGAGTTGGTAACACTGCTAAGATTTATACGAACAGAATCCCTTTCCCCATTATTCAGCTACTTGGCACCAGTCTCCTCATAAAAGATTTCATATATTTGTACAAGAAATAGTTAAAAACACAGACACAGTCTTCACAGGTAATGAAGTTTTTTTTTCATTTTGTAATTTTAAACACTATGGATTTAGACAGCAGCTGTGATTATCTGTTAGTTTAAATCACCAGAAATCATTTTGACACAACACAGAAACATTTATAAAAAAAACCCAAAACAACAACAGCTGTCTAGCTGTTTTTTGTAGCTGATAGGTGCAGTCCTTTGATTGTTCCATAGCTAGAGCAGAGTTTCCAAAATTAAACTTTGAATTTCCCAATCAGCTTTCTCGCCTTTTTCAGACCTACATAAATCCTTCCCATGGAACCTTTAAAAGCTCATTAATTAAATTTCTAGCGTCCAATTCCTTTTTTGCTATCACTCCTCTGTGGCTTGGACCTGCTTCTCAAATTCAAAGCTACCGGAGAAATTGACTCAATGCAGTGAGTGATCAAAAATTCGAAGGACAGTTGAGTTAATACATTAGCATTGCACACGTAAGCGAATATATATGACAATTCTAAGCTCGGTTTCCTTTTTAAACAATGCCAGTTGACCTTTGAAAGAATTTCCTATCTCACTGGTAATTGCTCTACATATTGCTCTGCCAGCCTACCTAGGAGAAAACCAAAGAAATGCACCCTCTGCTTACAGTTCGAGCACAAGGACTCTGGGAATGTTAACAACTGAGGCTATATGGCGTCAATTTGCTTAATATATCTGAGCATTACTCTGTAGTGCATTGTGGGGTACACTGGAAGAGTAAGTCATACCCAGAATTCCTCTGTGGGAAAAAATGGCTCCATTAACCTTGAGCTAGTTAAGAGTCTTTTATCTCTGAGAGTGAAGAAGAGAGAACGAGAGAGCGAGAGAAAGAGAGACGGGAAACGTGTGGAGGAGGAGGGGAGAAAGGAAGGGGGACAGAGAGGTTTGAGAATACACAACAGCAAAGCAACAGCAGAAATTAAAAGGTATACAGACAGTGGAAGCAGCATAAGGTGACATTACAGAGGAAGGCCACCACACAAAAACCACTAACCCCCAAGAATCACTGGTTCACTAGGACTGCAGGAATGGGACTTTACCACTCCGGACTAGAGATAAAGCACAGAGAAGACAAAGGACAAAACAACTACATTAGCTTAGTATATACTGCATATAGTAACACACATTGAAACTGCAATGGGACTGACAGCCAAGGACACTTACACATTGTACACATTACAGTTCTCACATCTGTTATTAGATGCCTTAACAAACAGCTGCCAAAGATGGAGTGGAAGAAGAATTTATATTTGACAGTCATTTGGAGTGTTTGACACTACACTGTGATTTCTGGCAACAAAGACAAAATAGGAGATTTCTTTTCTTTTACTTAATGTGCAGTTTTCAGTTGTAGTTATCTATTTCAAGCTTATTAACCCATCCTTTAGTTTTAAAACATATTGGTTTCAACACTAGAAATAAGGAAAAAGAAAACAACAAAAAATACCCAAATCAAAGAACAAAAAGAAATTTACAACCTTCCCTCTATAATATTAAATGAAAAACAAAACAAAACATGTTAAATAGTTCTTCTGTTTTTTTTTTTACTCTGAAGTGTTATTTGATGTTGTAAAATTAGCCTCAGTTACACTGAGAAAAAAATAAAGCAAAACAATATGCACCTAAGAAACTGCTCCTCGCGTCAATTAAATTGAGTTTTTTGTTTTTAAGCTCTTTTTGAAAAAGGCTTCCTGACCCATTTAAATTTGATGTGAGGCTATGCTTGTTAGTTTGGAGGTAACAAATTTTAAGTCCTGCAGCAAATGTTAATGAGGGCTTTTGTCTTAACTAACCAAGGAGACTGCAGCACCCCACTATAAACCAGTACGGAACACATTCTTTCCAAAAAACCCAGCCCACAAGCTGCATATTGTATGAAGACATTACAGATTAATAAATGATAGCACCATGGTTTTAGAAATTAAGTTAAAGTTTCTGTAATTAACATTTAGTCCAACTTTTTAACATTCTAGTCACAGGCCAGAAATTAACTTTTTAAGAACCCAAATTATTTTATGTGCAAGTAAGAAAATCTTAACCATAAAAAGAGAATTAAACTCTGCATAAAATTCTAAAATACTATCCCCTATTTTAAAGGAATTAGGAACAAAACCCCCTTTTCATTTGACTTAGTCAAACAGGGCACATTGTTTATGCTTGTCTCTTTTAATCTTGATCATATCAAGATCATTTTGAAGTAAAACCAATGGTTGTCACTTTAAAATCTCTTTACCACAACACTGAGTATTCTATGGCAGAGGCATACACATATTAAAGGCATCTTAATAAAGATGCAAAGGAAAAAACACACATCTTAGAAGAAGACAAAATGGCAGGCAACTGGTACTTCGACTCTCTGAAGGCAAAAATAAAAAAATATCTTTACATTAAAGAATAAGTCAAGTTAAAGAGAAAGGGAATGAAATGGGGACCATCATATTGAGATAATAAGCTGACCTGCTCAAATTCAAAGTGCTAGAATTAAAGGTCTAAATTAAAACATAGTCTATGCCTCAGAGTGTAACACTGAACACAGTATGTGGTCATATTTCAATCCTCCTTCCGTTCCAGAGTCTGTGTAGTGTGAATGCCATTGCTGTACACAGGAAATGGAAGAGTGGAAAAAAGTCCTTCGGCAGTCGTGAACACATTCCCTGCAGGCATTTGGGTCAGACTGGCCCCGCTCACAGCACTTCCAAACGGTCCCGACATATTGAGTCGGTGAACATGGTGGTAGAGCATTTCCATCGGCGTTTTAGGATCCAGCCCAAAGCTGGGGCTGTTAACATCAACAAAGTTAACAGCGTGGGTGTTGGGGAGGAGGTTGCCCTGCATGGCTAAAGTAACTTCAGCTGGAGCATAGCGAATAGTGCCAGTGGTGTAGACCCTCTGAGCAGCAGTGCTGGTCGCAGCAAGGGTTCCTGTTACCCTGTGAACCAAAGGAAGCACCACATTGCCTGCTTGTAACCTCTGAAGGGCTTCCAGATCCCCAGTGTACAACAAAGAGTTGGACGCTGTGGGACCTCCTGGATGTTTGTCCCTTGGAGATGCTGAAAGTGGAGGTGACAAAGGGTCAGAGGACACTGGAGCCAAGGCCGAGTTGGATGAGGTGCTGAACTGAGTTTTACGGCTGGCAGTATTTTCAGTCCCTGGAGGCGTGAGAACAGAGTCTGGAATGGAGACATGTAAACTACTGCTGGCTTGGGGGGAAGGGAAGTGCTCGGAGCTGGGGGGCTTGGTCATACTGTAGGGTGATTCATTCCTTGAGATTTCCCTGTTGGGTGGGTAATTCCAAATACTGCTATCATTATCAAAATTGATAGGTTCTGAGATTTCTGTTTTAATTTTGAGCACTGAGGCACTGTTTGGTGACGAGAGCAGCTGGGGCTGGTCCACCAAAGCTGAGTCAAGTCCATTTGGACTTGAGGTGCTTGACAGCCTTCTCCGGGTCATGCTGCCTCCCTTTTGCTTTTTTCTCCTCTTCTTCCTCTTCTGATGTTTGCTGGAAGACTGGGCATTTACTTCACCTGCACTGTCTGAGTCCTTGGCACTGTCAGAGGTCAGTGATTCACAGTTCTGCAACCGCAAGTCTGACTCACTCTCAACATAACGCTCCACCTTGATCTGCATAGAGCCAAGAGTGCCAAAACTGTCCTCAGGAGCCTTCTGATTCTCGAAGTCTGAGTTTTCAAAGCTGTCATCACTGTCCCTGCTGTCCTGGTTGCTGGAGCTGTTCCCATCCTCATTACAGTTCATTTCATTATCTGACTGATTTCCTGACTTTTTCCTGTCAGATTCAGGGTCTTCACTGTTTTCTGACTGGTTTCCTTTCTCATCTGACTTTGAGTTCTCATTGTCCTCTGGAGCAAAATGAAAGTGAAACAAAGCATTAGCAATAGGAACATAATATTATAATCCAAGTCCAGATTTCTACCTACCAATGAGATTGGATTTGCTTTAACCTTTTTTTTTGGCAAAAGATGTTCTGTTCTGTAGAGCTGCATGGGTTTTTTTTTCCAGTGTTGCGCTGGGAGAGTTTTGATCACCATGAATGTCTCTGACTCAGGATTGTTAATGCACTAGAAGCCTATGCTATATGGCTGCACCTCGATTGAGGGGCCTTTTCATCTGCTCACTGGACAGGAATCATGATGACAGCTGTGAGCACAACAGCATTGTAGCTGTGCCATCCAAAGAGGAGTCAGTGAACAATCCCATTATCACCCTAATGTTCTGGTGATTGTTCTTTCACATCCATGTTCTCCTGCAGTGGGCAGGCATCCACGTATAGCACTATTTACTATTGAAGATTCTAGTACTCTCATCTCATTTTGCTATGACCATTGCCACTTTTGAAGTGGCATAGAATCTCTGGCTGCAGTGGAATTACTGCTGATTTCCTCCCGTGTGAGAGGAGAAGCAACTCGTGTATGAATGAATGAATAAACCAGTTAAAATAAATGAATAAACCAGTTTATTGTAAAAACCATTTGGCTATATTGCTAGACTGTTGTCTTATATTCTCCTGAAGGAAAACAAGTATAAAAAAATACAGAACAAATAATCAGCCAATGAATCAATTTCCTGGTTGATCCAAATCATCTAAAGACCATTGAAAATAGCACAGCTACAGCCCTGAGAAGCTGTCACTCTTCTTGCCTGAATTCATTTAATTATAATTCTAATATGGGTGAGATAAACACTGTAGCCCACTGGACTCGAAGAGCCAAAGCAGCTTTGAGACTGAATATGCTCCATTATCACACTATGTTTGAATGGGTAAAAAAAGGGTTCAGGAAACCCTGTCCTTTACAGACCAGCCAGAAATCTTTTGTTGCCTAATAAAAGACGTTTTTCACTCATCAGAGCCAAGTACTACCCTTTTCAATATCCTTGCTTTAGGTGGAGAGGGGAAGGATTGGTTTGCCTCCAAAGATATTGGTTACTTCTGGAGCCATGTCAATACCAAAGTATTTCCCAGAAGTGCTGAAGGTGGGTTTGACAGGAAAGCTGCCTGAGCATTCAGGACACTGCGCTTTGAAAGTCACTTAGTGGGACTTATGCTTCTGTGAGCAGCAGCAGAGAGACCCTTCCGTTTGAAAAATAAAACCTATATGAAAAAAGTAGTGGCTGTAAACCCCTAAGTCTCATCCAGCTTTTTGTTCCACCTAGGACTGAATTTGTCCTACAATTTTTTCTTCCTTTTTTTGAAGATGCTTTCTTTTAAGGCCATGGTTACTAGCTGGAGAGGGGTGGTCTTAGAGTGAGGTGTCTAAAACTACACAATATTTGCCTGGGATTATATCACAGCTTGAACTGAACTTGTTGGTTTAATCTAAAATACTGTTCCAAATTCAGGTCCTTTAGCATTTCTATTTAATGCCTTTGTAGTAAATAAGCCCATGTCTTCTGCCTTCCAAGACTCCCAGACATCTCCTTCAGAGATGTAAATATCTGTGCACCTTTGGAATGCTGTCTTGTTCTGCATCAGCTTTAGAAGTCATGAATGTACATGTATTTCTCATGTGCTCACCTGGAGAAACTTCCAGTGCATTCCCAGGGAAATGCAAACTGTTCTCCACATATGTGTTATTTGGCTATTTAGGAACAAGACAGCATAAAGGAAGCACTGGGAATGGATGAAGAAATTCCTAATGACAGTGGTCAGCAAGTCTACACATTGACTTAAACCAAGCTGTCAAAGGAGAACAAATAAAAGCAAAAGATGAAAGAGAACATCCATATAAAAATATTATATAACAACATATAATATCCTGATCCTCTTCTTGCTTTTTCTTGATTTATATCACAGTGATCCATTTTCTCTAGAGTGTTTTTGGTAGTTATCATAGACATGAGAGAAAAATAATCTATCTATCTATCTGTCTGTTTGTCTGTCTATCTATCTGTCTGTCTATCTATCTATCTATCTATCTATCTATCTATCTATCTATCTATCCACCCATCCTACACAGAACAGCTGAATAACATCTTTACTTCTTGGGCTACAGGAAAACACACTTCTTTCAAGGCCAGATGATTTGCACCTATGCCTAGGTAACCACTGTTAAAACTAACAGGGAATGTGTGAACCATCTGTGCACTGGACCATCTGTAGGACTAATTTACACATAGAACTTGAGAAGTACACTCAGCTTTTAAAAAACAGCTGAAGGCCCAGACTTAAAGAGCTTAGAAACAAGTTCTTGAACCCACACATTTTAATTAAATATAACTTTTAACCCAATAAAACTCTAAATTTTTTCAATCTTTACTGCCCCCTAGTGAGACTCAAGAATGTATTTATACAAGAAAAGGAGTCATAAAGCCTGACGGTGGAGACCTCTCTGTAGAATGTCTGCCTACTTTGGAAAGAGAAGAGCTTGAATTTTATCCAACAGTTGCAATCCCAAGTCCTCTGCACAAGGCAAAACACCTTAAGCACAGCTGAGAAATCAAATATTTAGTTTGGGGCTATGTAGGCAAGAATGCATGAAGAAAGTGGAAAGAAATTCTGAGGAAATGGAAATGCTAAGACCATTAAAAGATTTTGCTAGTGTTTTTCAATTTAATTTTATATTTTTGTTTGTTTGTTTGTTTGTTTTAATGGAAAAATACTTGAGGAGGAAAAGCAACTGAAAAGCTGACCCAGTGGCTTTCATGATATGAACCTCGCGTGGGTGTAAAGACACACCATGTGTGTTACCTGAGTTGTCCTTTGAGTCCGATTCAGAGTCAGAGGTCTCTGAGGATTCTGAGGTTTTCTCTGGTAGGTGAGGAAGTTGTGCAATATCCATTGGAGTGTCCTTGTATTCTGGGTTACTGAAGAGGATACAGCAAATATAAACACAATTGGATGATTTGCAGTTTCATGATTTTTTCCTCTTTTCGTATCAAAGTTCAGGAACAAAGAACAGGAAGAATAGCAGAGTAAACACAGAAACACATAGTTTTGGCTTCAGAGCTTCTCACCAGGAATTTTGTGAAGGTTTATTTTAATACTGTAGTCAAAAACTTTTTTTGACCAGGTACTAAACCTTATTTGATTCTAGTGAAGCTTTAGAGCTATCAAAGCATCCTTGCTGAAGTGGGACATCGTGGCTTGTGTGATATCCAGCAGTAAAGCCACACTGTGTAATCATCTAACAACAAAATATCTCGATTTCGATCCCATTATTGTGCCTGGGAGGACAGAGAGAGTGTTTTAACTCTTCCAATCTGTTTCTCTCCCACTGGCAATGTCTATTAGAGTTATCTCTGTAGAAATGTTCTCTATCAACCTTGCCAGAGTCCTTTCAATACCTGTTTTTCTCAACATTCCAGTTTTCCACATTTTAATCAAGCATATCATACATGAAATTACTAAGAAGGTGCTCAGCTAGGGCTAAAGAAGTGACCACTGCTCCAAAGAATCTTGCCAAAAATTAGATAAAATAGGTTACATATTTTTAAACACAGCACACATACCTCCACATCAGCAAGAAACCAAAAACAACCTCTCTAACTATGTGACAGATGCACATGTGCATGTTAAGATGCATATGTTAGGGATAAAGAACTGTCAACACACCCATTATAATCATATCTTCATCTGCTCATGTGGTGCTCACCTGTGACTTGTTAGCAAGGAACATGACTGCAATCTAAAAAAGCTACACTGCCAGAGAGATGGAAGAAAACCCCTACAACACTCTGCTTTTGCTTGGTTTGTACTTTCAAAAATGTGTTGCTTTCTTAAATGCATGCAAATGTAGGGGAACAGACATAGCTAAACATAAGTGGGTAGAGAATATTAAAAATAACAAAGTCTTCAATAAGTTTTGAACGGGTGAGCATTTCCATGCAGTTCAAATTCACTTCTGGTAAAATGGAAAATCCACAGTCCTGCATAGAACAAGATGAGGCAGCACTGGGGGTGCCTGACACACTTTCACAATGACAGTGTGCTCATATTCAGCCTCTTGGAGTGCACTGTGAAAACTCAGAGTTCACACAGTTCACATTGAGATGCCGTGTTACAATTATCATCTTTATGGCTTTGTCCTGACAAAGTGACTTTATTCTGTTGCATCCCAGGGCAGTCCCCAAATTTGCCCCCTCCAAGCAAAAGATGTCTGAGGGCTTTCACACTGTGAATAACAAGTTGCTAGAACAAGAACAGCATTAATCCTCCCTGTCACTATAATTAGTCTATCCTTTTACAGACAGCTGAATCATACTTTCTAATGCATGGAAATGTATACAGACCAGTACTCCTGCTAAGAGTAGACCTAATTATGCCTTAATCTGTTATTAAAATATTATTTGGACATTTAGACATTTTGTGAATTCCAGTACAAGGAGAAATCTAAAAACACAAATTCAGTGAAGATGTTAATATTTCTCTAACAGACCAGTGAATGGAATACACTAGAAAAATCAGGTTCTGGGAGGAGAGCTGGGGAAGACAGTGGGGAAGACAGACCACATAGCTTTTCTTTTGGTTAGGCATATTCTGCTTGTAGAGAAAATTATATTGTGGGATGTGTATGGACTAGGTTCACCTATTGTCTGGAAAGCAGCAAAGGGGACAGAGGCAGCTGTTCATAATTCTTATGCACAACTTTTGCAGCTAGAGCAGGAAATATGAGAACATTTCCGGGCATTTTGCAGCCCTGTTAAGGACTGGGGCAGTGAATCTGTACTTCCAGTTCAGAATCGTCAGCCTTAATCTGACCACTTGAAATGCTGCATTCTGCCTCACATTTGCAAGTACAGACAAAAAAGTAGCAGGATAAGGATATATTCAGAAAAGTCTGTGTTAAATCATATCAGGCCAAAAAATTGCAAGTCCCAGTGAAAACTCCACTGCCGTGCAAGGTTTCCCTCAGTACCCCTTCAATGCTCTCCTGCCAGGGGTTGCTTCCTTCTCTTCCCCAAAAGGGGAATCAAAAGCATTTCAGCATGCAAGTTTAGGCAGGCACAGTCTCTTCAGGGCTTGCTGGACTTGGCATAATAAGTCACAATCTAACCCCTAGACATCACTTTGAACTCTCATGGCATCAAAGGGAATGTAACAAACCATGACAAGCAACTTAAAAGGAGAACAGGCCAGAAAATGACAATTGCATTTCATGACAATCTCAAGGTTTCAAATTTTATTTGTTTGTTTGTTCTGCTTTGGAATGAAACAGAAAATCTCCCAATCTTATTGAACGTTTTCACAAAACAGAATGTGTTGAAAGGTATTTTCAGATGAGAAAGGTCAGGTTTGTAATTCACTGTCTCTCAGTGACTGTTGGTTTTCCCTTGAGCTCTGAAACCAGTTCTTTAAAAATACTTTGGTAAAACAGAATTTCTCAGGGAACAGCCTTTCATTCAAGCAATTACTAATATTTCTATTTAAAATAGTTCTAATAGCTTAAAATAGTAGTTTATAGTACTTTTATTTTTAAATCCTATGTTGCATTTTTCAGCGTGAATATTATCTGATACTTACAGGAACAACAAAGTATTTTGAACCTTTTTTGTGCTGAGAAAGTTCCTCTCTCTGGAGTGAACTGGCAAATGCCTTTCAGAGATAACTTAAATGCCTTTCAGAGATAACTTTTTTTTTTTGCCGTACCAGCAGATTGCTTCCCTGCATTTTTAATATCCAAATAAAACAGTGCCAAACACTTCACACCAGATTTTATAACACAGCTACTGAAAGTTGGTGTGGATAATTTTTATCTTTGAGCCCACATTGAGTAGATTTCAGGGCATGCAATAAAATAGTGGAGGGTTTATTTCAAGATTGAGGCAGCATAATAATTCAAGAATATTCTCATGTGCAGAGATACGACAGATGCCTCAATAACTATAACAAAATGGCACAGCTTTTGACAAAAGACTACATGAAAAGTTCTTAACTTTCTCTACTAGGCTGTTGTTTTTTCCTAGACCTCTCACTGACAGAGACAAGCAACAGAGACAGCAGCTGAAGCAACAGAAGTGACTGGGAGACCTACCTAAGGAGGTAATTGACCCAAATGATATTCTTCTCACTTGCGTTCTTGGCGTTGACAGCTATGGTTGCACTAGATTGTATCCAGATATAACCTCCGTTCTTCTGCATCCAGCGGTAATACTTTGTTACACACTGACCCTTATTCAGCACTGACAGGAAAATACAAACAAAACACAGGCAAGATAGAGTATGTGTTAGAATTGTGGTAAAATGACCTTCATTGTACAACGTGACACAAGTATAAGCAGAAGATGCTTGGCTTCTTTTGGATTTAATGCCAGTGAGATGACAAACAGGATCTGAAGTTCAGTATAACTAGCATTTTACAAGTTTTAAAGTATAATTTTAATCTACTTTTGGAAACTTCAGTGGAAGGAGAAAAGCAAAAAAACCTACAAATCTCTATGGTTCTCAGAATACTTATTGCTGTGTGGACATTTCCAATGCACTCAATGTCAAACTGTAAAAAAAGAAAAGGAAAAAAGAGGCAAATTTATATGTGATTTATTCATAGCTTCTAGGTAGACCTCTTTGAGATTCTGGATATTTGAAAGGTTTGGGAAGATACTCTACCCCTGCTGCTTTGATCATTTCTCCTCATTGCAGGCGATATCAACCACTGAACTTATACATCTGTTTCTTTGATCTTGTCAAACAGAATTTACAGCTCTCAGATGAACCAAATCTCCACTGGTCAGTGGGGGAAAAGTCTTTGGAGAATTTACTTTCTACCAGAGCAAAGTAAATCCACCAACAGGCTGAGAAAGAGGCCTAGGGGAGGCACAGAATGGCTTGGTTAGAGCCAAAGAGTGACAGCCCTCTCCGATGCTTGAAATATGCTAGGAAACAGAAAGAAGTAAAAGCAATCAGTAATGTGAAACGGTGCTAGTAGATGCTCACAGCAAGACAGCTTAAAAATACAGATGTTTAAAGTAATACCTCAGCCAAAATATTGCCAAGTTGAAACGGGTTTGTTTTGTATCTGATTCTTCCGTGTTAGGAGAAGGGAATGAAAGGCAAAGCTTTCGGTGGAAGGTAGCAGAGCGGTTTTATAAAACCCGTAAACTACACAAAATCTCGACAGGGCTGCTGCTGGAGCCCTTTCCCTCCCTGCTTTCCTCACCATTCCCGCAAAGCTTCGTGCACTAGAGGGCAGTGTGCCTTCACAGTCACCGCCGGCTTTTGTCACGTCCTTGTCTCCGTCTGCTAAAATGAAAAACCTCTAACTGCTGTAATAAATTTGGCTAAATTAGCTGCTAAATGGTTATCTCAAGTAATATGTATTTGCATTAATCATCTTGCTCTAAACCAGAACAAGCCAGAGTCCTAAAGACGTAGTAAATTCATATTGTCCATTTAATTACGGCTAATAAGTGCTTCATATACAATAGTTTCATGAAGTACATTTTCTTTTTTTTCTTTTTTTTCCTCTTACTTTTCTTTTTTCTTTTTTTCTTCTTTTTTTTTTTTGAGAGAAAAGAAAAAAGTCACTTTGGAAAAGGATAACTATTTAAGGCAGTTAAACTTCCTACCATAAATGTGACAAATCACACTTTGGAGCTGTCAAGTTAACCAAGTGTCTATACCCCCAATTATACATGTGAATGTATCTATATCTAAATCTGTGTACAGCAGATATCTACAGAAAAAGATGTTTTCAAAGGCAGCCATACAAACAGTGATGTTTCCTTACCTTGGAGGTATCCCCCAATCCCCACTGCAATTTTTCAACTACTAGAGAAAAACATGCATGTAAAATAATGCCATGTAAATTGAATGTGAAGTGCAAGTTATGTTCAGCTCTAATATAAACAAATATTGGTATCTGGGTCTTGTTGTTTCTAAGCAGCCTCAAGTGAACTAAGTTTGGTCCTAGCAGACATCAATATTTCCCTAAATATTTACTTTTGTATTTCAAGCTCTAAATACTCCACTATGATAATTCATTGTCTTCAAAACCTCATTATACAGCAGAATAAAGATAAAACTTGAACAACTGACTACCCAGCATTTCTGTCAAACCAATGTTGTAAGCCACTTTAGAAAACAATCTCACATAAATTAGCCCAACTTTATCAGTTATGAAGAATAAGGGACGAAAAGCATTGCTGTAAGTTTTGATTATGGTAAGCATTTCCATTTCAGTAAAACAGGACATTCAAAATACTCTGCTTACAGCTGAGTGTAAAACTGATGTGCACACAAGCGTGGAGTGATACTATCCCTCTTCTGGAAACATGAATACCCACAGCTGAGTGCAGGAACTGGTAAAATCTATCTGCACTTGTACCTACTAAATACACTAGTGTCTTCCTTGGAACAGTTTTTATCTAAGGAGTTTACCATGCTACACAGACGCCAAAGGACAACTGCCCACATACACATTTAAAAATCAAAGTACCAGGCAAGTCACTAGGCAGTGGCTGAAGGGCACACTGAAGTTATTAATAGTGATAGTCATAAGGTCCCAGATTCTCCAGCTCTTTTGGTCTTCCGATTCCTCCATCCTTCAGTAACTTATACATTGGATGTTGCACCACTGGAAAAGTCTGTGTCACGAACTGAACAGAGCATTCATTTCAGAGCTATGGAAAAGAGGACAGGATGCCTGCTTTCTCGAGAATGAGAATTTTGTGCATCAGAGCTATATACAAACCATCTGCACTCAGAGTTCAGGCTCCTAAGCACAAAGAATACATCCAAAGAATGTTTGAAATATTGTATTAAAAATGAACTTTCTGTGAAGTTCATCTACCTGCAAACTCCTACTCTATTTTTGGCCAGCTTAGATATATTACCAGATACACAGAATTTTCCTTGCTGCGTCTGTCTAAAGCACATTTCATATAAGAGATTTGTGGCCCATGCTCTAAAGGAAGTCCCATGATTCAATATAAAAATTCTCTCTATAAAGAGATTCTTCGGCAGGCAAGCTGCACTGTGCTGCTAAATCTGGTTGTTACCTCCTGTGAGAGTGCACTAGGCACCCCCAACTCAGTTCTGGGAATTCCCAGTACACCTTGAAAAGAAATTTCTAAATGTGATGAAAGAAAATGATAATGAAAAAAATTTGAATTGTTTTCTAATTTACAGTATTTTTAACTGCTGGCATTGCCGACCTGCAACTTAGAAATTAGATGAACATTTTGACGCAAAAAAAAAGCAATTAGAAGGAGGCAACCGGGAAGGAAATTTATCCAGTTTATTGTTAACTAGTTTTACTGAGTAAATCCCAGTTTCATTTTAAAGATCTTCGGTTTGCAGGTATGGAGAGTCCATTAATAAAGTTCCTGGTTTTGAGATGAAAGCAAAGAATCACTCAGCTCTGATTGTGAAGATATGTTTTCTAACTAGCAACAGACCATGCATTTCGGTTTAGCATAAACTGAATGTAAATGTAATGCCATGTAGATTACATCCTGAATTGTCAGGATGTTTTGTTTTCAGGCAAATCCCTCACTCACCGAGCAGTGCAAATAATTTTATATTTTTATTTGTGTTATACATGGAGTACCCAGTATGGCAGACAAGGTAAGACTTGTGACCAGATTGGTGCAATGACTCATGTGATGGGATTAAGCATAATCAGGTTATATAATTTTATATATATATACACACACACACACAAATACACACAGGGACATATACACAAACCCTTTAATCAAAGGGACTAACTGAGGGTTAATGTTTTAAAATTGGTGACCTTTATGTCAGCTGCACAGATATATTCCCTAAAATGGTGGAAGGTAAACCTGATTAAAATTTGCTGAAATGTTACCTAGTTCCTCAATTTGAATTCAGTGGTTGGCATGCAAGAAGCGCACAGTATGTCATGGTAAGAAATAAAAAAATCCCTCACTTATTTCTCTAAGTATGAATATATTGCTGTGTACACAGTTCCCAACAGAGGGATTTCAGTTTTCCTTGGTAGCTTTGTGCACAGCAATATTCTTTTAGCGGTGGAATGAAGGAGGGGGAAAAAGAAGAAACAGTCAGTGTTCTTTGCAGGAACCTATTTCTGTTAGAAAATTAAAATAAATCAGTACAAGTTTGTCCCCAGAAATATGGTTACAAATAGAAAAAGAACATAGTTTCTTCCTGTAAGGCTGTTCTGAGAAATCAAAGCCAAAGCTTCTAAATAGTGAGTTGTGTTTTAAAAGAAGGAAGTAGCTTAATTCAGTTTGAAGAGGAGATGAAGAAATTGTGTATCAAAAGCAGTCTTTTAGCAAAGTCTCTTACAAAAGGACATTTTACTCGTGTGCATATGCATTTAAAAGCTACACTATATTGCGTATTCAGGTAAGTATTGGGTAAATAGGAAATGATGAGATCATCTTACATATTCACACAGCTTCACAAAGAGGCTCTTTATAATTGGGGAAAATATTGAGGTTACATCTGCTGTGCTATTCACCCTTCTCCTTGAAATACCTTTATCAATGACTGGATGGTATTGATACTGAACTCCTCTCATGGTAAACTTATAAGAATATTTTTAATTTACTGCACGAGGATGAAATTGCTGTACTTAATGCTACAGTCAGATACTTAGCTGCAGCCACAAGTACTCTTTCTACATTCACAAAACTGGCAGACGAAACATGAAAAGGAATACTGACTCTTTAATCTCCACTTCTCCACCTAAGGCCCAAGGCAAGCTGACAGGGTAACTTCGTTCTGGAAACAGAAGGGTTTTTATTTTTTTAATTCTGGATTACTTTTTCTTCTGCTTTTGAAAACTGTGGGCTATAGGGGAATGAACCTGGCATAGACTTAAAACAAGAACAAGTTTCTTTATCTGAAAAGTTATAGTCCTTGATGCTTACAGGAAGGTCATTTTCAAAACCCACAGGAAAAATAGCATCACAGCCAGAAAGAGTGCATTAAGTGCCTTATTTGCCTGTAACAGAGACAGTTGTCCATTTATAATAGCTCTGAGGATCAAGTGAGTCTTTCATGTTGTAAGGACCTTTCCTATAGATTTTGCAATTAGTGAGTTAGATGTTTAAAATAGTGGGTATCCACAAATTGGATTTTAGCAATTAAAAATATTTAGCAATGTTAAAAGATGCTTGGTACAGAATTAGGAGCTAGATGATAGGAGACCTATAGACATGTGGTGAGGAATCATATGTCAGCTATGTAACTCTCCACAAACAACTCTATTTTGGATCTACTGCATGGGGTAGAGGGAGGAGGAGGGGACTTAAGCCTGGACAGTGTGTGAATGCATTGTCTACTCATGGGGCCAAAAGCAAGGCCTTCAGAGCAGATTGCTTGGTAAAGAATGCCAGCTTCCCATCACAAGAGTCCCCCTGGGCAATGCTGCTCCACCTCTTTTCATTGCACGCAGCTCCTCACCAGCCCTGTCTGACTTACTGCATCTCAACAGAGTTCTTCTAAAGAAAATTCCAAAGATGAGAACTGCTTTAAGAAAATGCTGGCTCTGTGAGGCTTTAGAAAGGTGTGTTTTATTCAGAGCATATGACAATAGAAAGCCCTGAGTGCTGGACAGAGAACATCTTTTTTAGCATAGGGTAGAAAGCAATCTATCATGTCAATACCAGTGACTGAGACCTGGCTGCCACTGTGATGTGAATATCAGAGAGTAATAGTTGCAGGTTCATAAACATAAATTCATCTTTTCCTACCATAAGCAGGAAGTAGCAGATCAGGTTCATGAAAGAAAACTGTACTTCACTGATATTCAAACTCCCACCGAACTTCTTCATTCACCAGGGTATTCTTTTAAGCATCTACAGTCACTCTAAAAATGCTAAGAATGGCAACAGATCATTGCTTACTTTACAATCTGAAATACTGTTTAATCTTCCAGTGTAGGGATGTTACACACATAAATACGTGATAAATTAGGCAAAATTAAGTATCAACAACCTTGCAGAAAAAATAAAGAGCCTTAATCAAGCATTTAGGAAAATTTGAAACCTTATGAATGTTTGAAAACTAAGCAACACTTTTCCTGTCTCTTTGCAGAAAAGCAAATGTTAAAAGCGGTCTGAGTCAAACTATTAAAAAATGTGAATTCATATTAGGATCAAAGTTTGTAACTTGCCAAATACAGTGAGGAAGGCCTTGCATGCTGCATGTGAAAATTATCTCAGATTAGAACGAGGAAGATGTTTTGTTAAAAATCAATTCTATGTTATCAGTTTACATGACATCAGTTCACAGTAGCAGTGCAAATTTATTAAAACCAAGCAAAGACACAAAAATCAGTGTTTCCCAGCACTATGGAAATCATCATCTCCTACTTGAACAACAGAGGCACTTTTCTTCCCCCCTTCTTTTCGTCACTATTATAACATACCATTTTCCCATGGCTCAGTGTTTGAAATGGCAACTTTATAATTATGCATAACCATGAATATTAACAAGACTATATAATTCTAGGTAAAATGTTTATTTCAAAATGTTATGTAGGTATTGATCAAATGGAATGCAATGTATTGCTAGAGGCACTATTCAATGGAAGCTTATGGCATGCATATTAGAATACTGTTCTGTGGTTTCTATAGATAAAATTGATGTAAGTAAATGATGTAAGTTTATTTTATGACAGACTGGATGGTAAAATGAGCAGCAGATTTTTCTACCTAGGATTCTCTAGGCTTTCCTCTCTCTTTCTTAACTTTTTTTCCCCTTATGACTTGTCTCTCTCCCCATGACTTCAATCCTGCCATAAAGTGATTTTCTTCCGTTAATATTGAAATGGTCGTTTAGAAACCCAAGCCTGCTTTGAACACCAACTTCAGACAGAACTTCCATTATCATTAATGAACTCTCTGTTCAAACTGTAGGGGAAAATCAAATCCCAGATCCAAATTTTGCCCTTAGCTACTAAAACTCAACATCAGAGGAGAAATTTGGCCTTGCTTGCTCAAGAAACTGAAATCTGTCCTCCATCTCTCCACTAACATTAATGTCCATCATATGACAACCTATGTAAGATTAATGATTTTAGAATATAACCCTTTCCATGCCAAATGTATCTGTGGACTATACATAACTACATCTCCCAAAAATAGGGAAAAGAGACTGAAGATTCATGGAAGCAGATTAGCAGCAATATTAATTTTATCTTTGAATTACCTAGGTTAAACATGGTCTGTTTCAAGGGACAGGATCCCTTTAAACATGCTTTCATTTCTGGGATAAGAGTCCCTCCCTGTTTGGGTGATTGGGCTGAGTGAAATGAGTGATTTCCTCAGGCTGATCTCTAGAGGAAAGGCACCCAGAGCACAGTGTCATGGTAGTATGGCACAGCTGAATGTTCAAACTCCCTCTAACCACCACAGAGATGCATCGCCATCTCACAACTGATGGCAGACGTTTTTGAAACATACTGTCCCTTTATACCACATTACTTGTAAAAAGTAAAAAACACCCAAAGATTTCCACCTTTCCACAGACCTTAATAAGATAGTTTAGTGCTAACCACCCCCCCAAAAAACAAAAAACCCTAACACAACTTTGTAAAATAAAAATAAAAGAACTTTGGAATAATTATGCACCTTGTGATCTCAGAAACAATACTTAGCAACATATGGACATTGAGTTAAAAGGTTTCAGGTGTTTTGAAGGACATTCCCAAAGGACTGAAGCAAAGTCCTGTACCAGCCCACTCACTTTATAGGTTATCAGGCATCAAAACCAACATGGACCCACCATATGACACACGGATGGCAAACCCTCAGGGGATTTATGCAGGTTCTTTCAAATGACTGCTAATAAGACCTACTGCCACACATTTGATATGTACTATAAAGTTTACTGATACTGTTTCCCTATCCTTACAGCCTTGAAAACTGTCTCCCTTAGACACACAAGGTCAGCGGTCCAGACCTTTGAAAAAAAAAAAACAGAGAAGAGAAAGAAAAGAGCCCTAACAGGTTTCTAAAATCCTGGAAAATTCTGCAACAACTCCATCATACCTTCATAGCGACATTTTAGGATGGGGTATTTCACAACCTAGTAAACTACAAACAAAATCCTTAATCCATTCTTGGGTTTTCAGTGGGGCAACACTGATTTAGACTACAAAGCGATGGAAACTTCTGGTCTTGGTAATCTTGGAGACACCCTCAACAGTGAAGGTAGAAAGATATGTGACTGAAATACTTTTGTCCTTTTCTAAAATGCCATACATTTACATCCTCTAGCAAAACCCACAGAAATAGTTTGGTGGACAGAATGAAGGTCAAGCTGCTGGACGTGTACAATAATGTCCTTTATGCCCATGGCTTTGCAATTTAACATATGCTTCTGCAATTTATCACAAGAATAACATCAAAATCTAAATTCTTTTTTGGGGTTGGAAATTCTGAGCACAAAAAAACTTTAAAAAGACCCCAGAAAATTATTAACAGAGAATCTGGAAAACACAGAGGTTACCAGCAGAAGTCAGAGCACAACCTTCACTTTATAACCCCTTAATGCAGCATGTATTTATACAGCTGGTATTATGTACACTTCTAAGGTCAAAATAGGAGATTTTGGGCGCAAATTTCAACTAACTATGAGCTATGGAAGACACAATTGAAAGCCTACAAACTGAAATGGGAATGTACTAAATCAGTATTGTATTAGATTTAATTTGAAAATAAAATAGCATCAGGAATTAAGTTAAAGGGTTATTGATGCAAACAATATCTGAGGCATCTTGCAGAATAACTGTATATTGCTAAGCTACAGAAGGCAAAATTCTGCAACTAGGTTTAGCAGCTAATGATTTAAATAGCCTAAAGATTTAACTTTGTAGAGTTTTCTGGTTTGTTTACTATCCCAAAGATTGGATTCTCCCGATAAACACTTATCTATTTTACGTACAGAAAACATTTGTCCAATAGAAAAAAAATTGCATTTGAAAAACTGAGGTACAAAATATTACAAAGAGTGGAAATTTCTTGGGATTAAAAATGATTTCTGAGTATTTTTATGGTTAATGGATAATTAAACCACCAAATATTACAATAGTAACAACTGTTCTCCACACACAAAAATGTAAGCATCACCTGTCAAGATATGAGCCAGCCATGAGTTAATAGTGTATAAAACAAGGGTACAAGGCACACATAATTGCATACTGCAGACTATTGTTCACCTTCTTTTAAAGTACCTGGCTTTGTTCAAAAACACAAAGAAATAAGGCTAGACAGACCAATATCTCATGTAACCCAAAGCAGAATTTGCAGGAGCAAACACAACATCTTCAGCCATTTCAAAGCATGGCTAAAAGACATGACAAATACACCCTCTTGGGTAGTAACCTTAAGATTCATTAGGACTGAGAAACAAACACCATGCATGTGCTAAAACCAAAGTTCATGATCTTTTTTTGCCTTGCATGAAAACAAAAAATATTTTCTTTACATGCTTCCATTTCTTCCAGTTTCTTATCTCCTGTTCCCTCATCTTGCTGTATCTCCACCAGCTCCAGCCAAAAGGAGTAAAGTGTGCCAGTGTCCAACACAGAAATCTTTGCAGCCTATACTATGGACACAGAGAAAGATTGTGCAGGTAGAGAGACAAGCACTTCTGCAATACTTTGAAAACAACATACACTAGGCTGTCATCAGGGTGCCAGTTGGGCTTAGTTTAAGAAATAGCTAAACCCCTGACATTCTATCAGCCTAATTTAGAATCAATCTTGATTTCCAGTGATGATAATAAACTTGTACAAACATGAGATTCATTTGTATATTTTAGCATTTTATTTCAGTCCTGGAATGTAAAACCTGACATTGGAATCAGTTTGATTTTTTTGGTTATTGAAGATATTAAGCACTACAAGAGCATTGAAATTTCGATCTGATTAGGATAAAAATTCCTCAGGATCAAAACACTTCTTTTTTTCCCCCTACAGTTTTACTAATTGTGAGCTACTTGACATTGCAGAGTTATTCCACAGCATGATAGCAAAATATGTGAAGTATTTTACTGTTAGAAATTATCAACTCATTCTATTTGTTTTTCATGTGTTTGAGGTTATTAAGAGAATAAAAAATTATAACTGATGTGCGTAAGTTAAAAGGGTTAGTTCAACTACAGCTGGTAGGCTAAACCACTAAGCAATATTTTGTAGAGCAATAGATTTTTTTCTACTGAACATACATAAAAGAAATCATGAATATATAACTGATTTAAAAGCAGACTGAGGGGGTAATATTCCTTGAAAAATAGGGAGCCATGAAAAAGGTGAATGTGGAATAGTTTATTTTCAGAAAGTCTGGATTATTCTAACCACTAGAAACCAGATAAAGTAGATGAGAGGGAGTGCTACCAAACATACTCATCAGAGACCTTTGCTTTATGGGAAATGAACTGCCCTGGCTCACTGTTCCTGAGGAATTGTATTTCTTATAGCTGTAAATCAAATCCTGAAGAAAGAGGATGATATTTTCTAAGCAATAGCTGACGACAACAGTATCTTTCTTGTCACAGCCAGGTTTCTGAATTTGGACCTCAATTAGGATTCCAAAATGAAAAAACCACATATTATATCCCAATACCAATTGGTATGTATTTGTGACAGTGTTCTTGCAAACAATATATTAATTTTGAAATGATGGCATGTTATCATATATTTGCCCAAAAGTATATTCATGGCTGCCTTCAGAGGTCTTGACTTTCTTCCTTGCTGCTTTCTTAATGATCTTCATTGAACAGTAACATCAAGCACTTGGTGTTCAATGAAGACCATTAATTTTTTACAATTAAATAGAAGATGCATACTCCTGCTGCATATGACATCCTCTCATTCCTAGCATGAAATGAACATCTTAAAAAAGCTGTTGCTGTTACACACTTCTGAATGATAACAGTGTCAAAAAAAGGGAAGCACACATGCACAGCACTGTACTCCTGAGAGCAGCAATGGCCCTTGCTTAATTCTATAGAGAGTGCTAAGACCTGATTCAACAGTAATTTTATTGATCTACTTGATTTCTGGTGTTGATTTGACATCACATGTATCCTGCTAGCTTTAAGATCAGGGATTTTTGTCACTGATGTCATAAGAACAAGGCCAGTTCTACTCATGCAGGGACTCGTGGCTTGGTGAAAGTGTTCAAACTGCCCTATGCTTGACACACACTTCAGTCCTGCAATGCTTTTATGCAGTGGGGAGTAAATAGAGAGGATCCTATCACTTTCCCTATTCTTACAAGTGGTAAAGTAGAACTGGGCCATGAGGGGTCTTCCTAGGCTGTTAGCTCTACATGCATAACTATGAAACACAAAGCATTCAATTACAACTCTTTCATGGCACGTAACCTAATGAAGAGCTCTGTCACAGAACAAGGATTAGGGACTGTATCTGTGCCAGGGTACAGCCAGACCTGTAATTTTTGAGGGTTTGGATTGAAACAAAAGTTGTTGCAGCTTAGCCAGTTTCTGTGCATTAGCTGAGCCAACAGCTGGGTCATGATACTGGATGTGCACAGGCTATTAGATTAGAGAACATTTTAATTATGATCTCTGTGAGAGAGACTTGATTTATGCAATGATTCTACCAGCAATTTGTTCACCAAGCATTGTGAAGACGAACAAATAAGAAGATTCCCAAACTCCTGAAACCATGAACCATTTTAAAACAGGAAAGAGCTTAATAAGGTACAATTGTAAAACCAAAAAATTGGCTGAGAGATTTGTGAAAAAGCATGATCATTCAAAGTTTGAATGAAGCAGAAGAGAAACAATTGCCATAAACTTTTTTTTTTTCTGTTTGGAAAAAAATTTTGTTTAAATAGCTTATGTTATCATGCCATATATTACAGTGTTGCTATAAATGCAGGTAGAGTATGAATGTTGTTTTATTAATTAAACGGGATTCAAGGCACAACAAACATAAATCTCTTAATAGAAAATTTGAACTTAATGTAATTTTTGTGATTTACTTCACTGGGCTCAGAATTTTAGTCCATAAAATTGCTTTTTTAGGGCACAACCCCCATGTCCATTGAAGCCAATGAAAGCTTTTCCAGTGACCATAACCGACCTTTCATTAGGGCAGTAGCTCCTTTACAAAAGCCTGTTGTCACTGCTATAGTCTTGCAGACCTTCTTCACAATTGTACTTGTTATGGTCGCATTCCTGAAACTGCTTTTGTCTTCTTTTATCTGAGACAGAGTTAACAAGGCCTGCTTTTCTAAGTTTCTAATGGGCTGCTATGATCTGAAGCCATCAATACCCCTCTTCACTTTTTTTTCTGTGTGATTTTGTGCACTGTTTTCTTCTTTGCTTGTTTTTCTCTATGATATTTTTGAATATCTTGGATGAGAAGGCAGGATGCAGTGGACTTACTTTTTCCTTATGACATGTTATCAGTAAATAGGCAGAATAGCAATTTTATTTATATTTCTTTTACCCTTAAATCTACAATTGTAATTTGGATTTCTTCTTGTTTTAATCATTACAAATTATTTTATCTCCTGTAAAAATAAACTAAGATTTTTGGTTGCATCCTCCATCAAACACAACCTTTTCATTTTGCTACTTTCTCAAGTCCTGCTTTGTTTTTTCACTAGTGCTTTCTATCCTTTACTTTAGCTTCCAAGTCCTCTTCAAAATATTGCACAGATCTGCTTTGTTTGGTTTGGTGTTTTTTTTTTTCCCATTGTGATCTCAAGCAGTTATTTCCTGTGTTGTACTGGCAAATATCCTGTGCTCTCTGTTTTGGGGAACCAGTTCCACCTTCCACAGCCAGTGTTTGCCAGTTCATGAATTTTAGCTCTAATTCTAGTTTTACTAAACCAGGAGGATTTTCTCCTTCTGGTTTGGTTTGAATTTGATTTTATAGGATTGGCAAGTTGCTATGAAGCATTTTGGGGTTCTACAATTTTTTTCTCTTGGTTTCTGTACAATTTTTATTGTCAACTGCTAGAAGTTGAACATCTCTCTGGGTAAAGATATGAACCACTTTGGTTTCTGCAGAACTTATGTACTTCCCCAGTTATTCCCAAGACTAATTTAAACTTGAAGATCTTTCATAAAGAGCATGAGTTTGAACACGAAAAGACAAATGCAAAGCCCTGTATCTGGGATGGATGGATGGATTCCCTGCTATGTTACAGGCTTGGGACTGACTGGCTGGGTTGTTGCTGTGTGAAAAGGGACCGGGGGGTCCTGCTGGACACCATGCTAAGCATGAATCGGCAGGGCTGTACTGAAAAGTGTACAGCCAGCAGAGCACAGACAGTCCTTATTCCCCTTCACTCACCACTCTTTAAACTGCATCTGGAATCCAATTTTAGGCTCCTACCATAGGAAATATATTGATAAACTTCAGTGAGCTCAGAAGAGGTCTGTCAAGACACCCATGGGCTGGTGTACTTGCTCTTTGAGGAAGGGCTGTGGAACTAGGCTTGTTTAGCCTGAAGATGAGGTGACTTCAGGGGAACCTAGCAGCATATCTGCAAGCAGGATACTGCAAAGATGGAGCCACGAGCTGCACCATCAAAACAGGGAAATTCCAACTGGATAGGAGGGAAAAAACCACCCCCAAAATCACAGTGAGGATAACTGACACTTATTAAGATAATTGGAACAGGTTACTCAGAGAAGTTATGGAGAATCTGAAATTTTTCAACATCAACTACACAAAGTGCTAAAAAATTTGCTTTGAATTAGTATTGATCCTGTTTTTTTGAGTATTAGGTGGAACTAGATGATATCCCAGAGTTCCTTCCAACCTAAATGATTCTATGAGCATCTTGTTCCTATAAGGCAAGAACACAAATATACATAAAAGATGTAACCAGCCCTGTCTATTGAAAAAAACCAACTAGCCTGGCAAGAATAATTATGCTATAGCCACACAGCCAAGTTTGTGAGCCCTGCTATGTAGGATGTTGATAGTGGGAGAAATTCCTTTGTTTGTAAAGTTTGCAATCCAATCAGCTAAACTGGACATACAGCAAGAGCAGGAATACAGTAAGTTGAAGTAATTTTCTTGAAGTCGTTTCTGACTTCAGGGTCTCCTGAGTCCTAGTCCAGTGCTTATACACTGGACCACACTACACTCATACTGTCTGCATAGATCTTGAATTTTTCTGAAGATGAATGTTTCATAAAACATAGCCTATTTGAGAGAGAAGTGGTCATTCAGAAGATTAAGGTCTTTTTCAAATGGGATGTTCATCTATGCCAGGTGGTATGGTAAAACTGAGTCATAAATATCTTTTATTTCCTTGGTCAGATAGTGCAGTGAAAGTGCAACTTGTCATTTTTGACTTCCAGTTTCAAGAGCACCAAGAATTTGAGTTTCTGAATTTGTTCCTTCATTTCTCAGCAACTTACATATTCTCCTGGATATTAAATGCTTAACATTTAAATGACACAAAATTATTTTGTTTATCCCTTTGGATAGTTGATTTTATTTTTTTTCCTGCAGAAACATATCTAACTTGATTTTATGCCAAACACATTTTACATTCTAGAAACTTCTGAAATCTTTACACAGCCTAATACTGCTGTTGGCTGCCATATGTTGTTATAGAAGCTGTCCCTATTCTTCTCCTTTCCGGTCAGAGTTATCCTCCTATCTTCCCTTGTACATCATGCAAGGTAATTTGGGATGGAATACTTTTTTCTGCCTTCTAGTGTAGTCATATGGTTTTGTACAATCTAATTAAATGTGGCTGCATTTGGGCTGCTGCCCTTTTATTAGGAAATGTTAGTAGGACATGATGCAGGGGGAGCAGAGTTATTCAAATCTGTGATTCTGAATTTAAGAAGCAGTTTGCAGATCATCTTCTGGATTAAGAAAAACACCAAAGTCAATCATAAATGCAGTCAGTCACTGAAACTTCCAAAGAATTATCTGGCTTCACTGCAGGCACAGATAAATTAGAGATTATGGGCATAAGTCTTTTTTCACACAAGGGTAAATCAGGAGCCCCATCACTGAAGTCAACAGATCTCAACAAGAAAAGAATTAGGCCCTATGGCTTTTAGTAAGAGGAATACAAAGAGTTTAATTACAAGGAATCAGGCTGAACCTCCCTTCCCCCATACACAGACACTGCACATGTTCTCTGGTAAGGTTTGTCTCTTGCAACATTTTTGTACTTCTGTTATCCCTATCCTAATCAGATACTCCCAGTGTGCAAACAACAGGGACTTCGATACTGTAAGGATGGGGCCACTTAGATATTAACACATGGGGTGGTTAAAGCATTAGTAGGGCTGTAGCTCAGTTCTGTATGAAAAAACCTGCTGAAATCCCAATTATGCTGCAATTTTTTGTCCTCCGTGTTATGATTCAGAAAACCCCAAAATCCTCAAAGAGGAGGAGTTCGTATTCTGTGCCAGGGAGGGAATTTCTGATGTAAGCAATGCCTCTTTAAGGATTAAAATAATGCATAGCACATGTAAATTAACAGCTGCAGGAAATTCAAGTAATACAAATACAATGCTTTATTTCCACATATTTAAATGGTCTTATATGTCTATAAAAAGACTTGAAAATAAATCACACAAAGAATTACATTTAAACTGTCTTCTATGAAAACTTCTGACAAAAAAAAAAAAACAACCAAAAAACAACCAGGTGTAAGATGAAGATTCCAGTTGTGGAACATAAATAATAGTTTAGGAGCAATCAGCTGTTGTACCAGATAATTTGACAAAAATAGAAGTACTTACAGTCTAAGTGACTATGTCTTATGCCTTCCACATCTTCAGCATGAATGAAGTGGTAACATCTCTTTCCTACAATATCTACAGGGGTCAGATCCATGTAATCACTAATCCTAAAAAGGAAAAAGAACATAAAGCCAATAATTCAAGAAAGAAAAGAACAAAAGAATTGTCAAATGACTCAGAAAGTTAAATCTGCTAAAAAGTTTTTTCATCATTATATCATTTGAATGGAATATCTGTACAAATGAGACAAGGCCTTAGAGGAAAAAAAAAGAAAAAAAAATATTTTAAAAGAAACATAGAAATTATTTTATCTATTTAACTAAGTGGAAAATTAAATTCTAGTACATATTCTCCATGTAGCATAACATCAGAACAATGTAATTCCATGAAATTGTAAAGCATTAGTGACAATCCAAAATCCTCATTAAAAGACTAAGATGATTCAAGGTTACATAATAAAGTAGAAACATGTTATGTTTATACCAAATGATTAGAGACACATTTCATTTCAACAGATTGGTCTTCTATTGGGTATATTCATGAAAAAGCTCTTCAACCATTTCTTGGCACCAAGTCCAAACTCATATTTCAAGGGATATAATTTAAATGCTGAGACACACAGATGCCTCAGGGTGTTATCTTTTTTAGTCTAATTCATTTGGGAGCTCAGCTTTCACTCTGGGTCCTTTCAACTGGGACTTTGTTGTTTATTGCACATAGAAACTTTAAAATCTATTCTGCAGACATTTGTGTGCGTGTGTCTGTGCACTTGTGTCTGTGTGCGTGTGTAAACTCACATTGTGGAGAGTCAAGGGCTCATCCTCCTTAAACACACTACAGAAATTAAAAAGAAAATTGGAAAATGTCCTACTCACACAAGAGTTTGAAACTATGTCTGTTTTCTAGACGTAGGATTTTTTTTTAGGGTTTGAAATAATCTGCAATGATTGTGGTACATTTTATGATAAAATCAAGTAGAGGAAATCCCACCCTGCCAGCCTAGTAGAAAGGGGCAATCTCCAGGCAGGCCACTATCCTGTGGTCCTAGAAAACATATGCATAGGCTTGTGTTTGAGCAGATCAATGGTTCCACTGACTTACAGGACTGTTAACATGATTGAAATTTAAAGGTAGGTATACGGTACAGTGCTTTGCTGAATTTGCTGAAATTGTGCACATGTTTGTAGGCTTGAGGTTTGCTACACAAGACTACTGCACATCTGAAGGATCTACTGACAACCACTGTCATGGCCAACAAGCCAAACCTCTGCCACGTGCTTATTTCTTTTCGGGCACATATTAGCAGATGTGGTAACACAGTCCACATTAAACTGGTTCTTGTGTCTTTCCAAATGGTTTTCAATTCTTAACAGTTGAAAACACACAGACTGATCATGCACTCTAGCATCAGTCTCTCATTTTGCTTTTAGCTATTTATCACCATCTGAGATGATTTTTCCTCTGCAGCTGCTTTTCTCACTCCACTAACTAATAAAGAAATCCCAGATTATTTTAGATTGTGAATCTTAGATGACACAAATCCTACATTTGCAAAATAGACACAGATTAACATACCATATGTTTTAGGCAACAAAATTTTACGTCCGTATTTTACACTCAAAGAAAAATATGAATTTTTAGAAATAGCCAGTATACTAGCTAACAGATCTTGTCTCAGAGGGAAGCTAATGTCTGGCTAGTTTGTGCACTGAGTCCAGGATTATGAAGGAGATCTCTTCATTCTGAGGAAAGTAACAAGATGCACCCAAAGACTTGAGTAATGCCATTCGTGCTCACTGCTGTTTCAAGTAGGCAACCACTTGGAAAAGTAGGAGTACTATTGATCTCACCCCTGCTGATCCAATGGTCCACTGTGAGCATTCATTTCAGTTAAGTGGCATGGCTTCTGCTCCACACTCCCTGCAGCTGCCAGTAACTCCCCATTGCTCCATAAATAGTGCTTACAGCTTGCCCAGCATGGATCCATTTTTCTCTGTTTTCATCAATGTTGCGCTTGCTTTACTGTGGCACCACAAAGAATTTTGTAGCTGCCCGCAAGTGCCAGGAGTCAAGCTCATATATTCAGGGTGGGATACTTATCTCCTTTTCTATAATCCCAGAAGAGAGATCCCAACGTCCCTGACTCAGAGAACAGCCTTGGCAAACACCCAGATAATTAATCTGACAGCTTCAATCAGCTGTTCTGTTAATTCCTTCCTATCGTCTGGTGTTTTTTTTTGGTTTTTTTTTTTTGGTCATTTCTCCAGTTTTTACAGTCATATTCTGTACTGTAGCTGCTGTGAAATCCAAGTCTTGTCAGTCTTATTTTATTTTAGATGAATGGAAATCCTGCTGCATCAGTGAGACCACATTCACCTCCCAGCAGAAGTATTCACATTCACTGGCAGAAGTATTTCTACTATTTGAAACTACTTTTATAAAATATTTTAAACAGATTTTTAACAATGACACAGGGGCTTTAAGTGGAATTATTGTAGTATACATTCAAGTACCACTATATGCATTCTGCATTACCATGAGATAAAATCCATAATAAACAAGGAAAAGTTGCTTTATAATGTTGCCTTCAGCTAAAAAATTGAAAAAATATTAATAAACTCTAGACTTTCTTGCTGTCTTCCCTTAGTTTACTATGTCTTATCAGCCCTTCCTATGCGACTGCCAATCAGCGTACCTCACCTGATGAATTTTACAGTTTTCAGTGATGTCTTAGGCATTTGGAAGTTTTATTGCTACATGAATATAAAGGGATGGTTTGAGAAAAATGTTTAATTAAAGAAACCCCACATATACAATTTAGGGCTCATAAAAATGCCAAACTCACAGCAGAGAAAGCATAAATCATCCTAATTTGGCCTAAAAGTTCATATCATTCTTGACCTGATGGAACAGTTCATTTTTCACATCTATTTGATTCCTGGCTTTTTTTTATGGAGGTTGCCAATAAAGGCAGCAGTGAGTGCAGGTGATTTTGTTAAAAGGGAATTTGTTCATTAGGAACTGGATAGATACCAGCAACTCACTTCACAGAGGCCTTTGAAAAACTCTGCAGTGGTAGCAGCTTTCTATTACTACCTAGGTAGGTCACAGTGAAATCAAAGACTTAGGGAAAAGTTTTGTTCTAGATCCTATTCCTAACTCCCAAAGCTCTTTTGCCAGCATCTGGATACTCACTGGCTAGAGTCTCAGGCAAAAAGCCCAAGCTTTAATGCCATTGTCCACTTTTTCTGTGACTTTGTGCAAACCATTTTCCATGAAGCAGTTTTTCCAAGCTTAAAAATGAGAATAATATATTCACTTTTAGACAATGCTTTGGAAGTGTAGATGAAGTGTTCTTTTGAATAGTCAAGTAATATTTTAAAAAGTATTCCAGCAGTGCAGCAATGTGGCAGCAAAGACAACCTCATGATTGAAATCCAAGATTATTTTAAGTTGTTTAAGATCCTGATTCAACAAAACAGTTGAGTTTATCCTTTTTAATAAAATTTTTTATTGACATGCTATCCTGATCACAGGTATTCCACTATAATTGAGCAATTATGATTGTTCATATCAGAGAGCTTCCACTCAGTTTATAACATGTCATCGTTGCTGTCACAAGAAAAGCTTGCAGTAGTCACTTTGTTTCTTCCACTTTTTGATGATGTCCCCTTCACAAAATTTATTTTGGCTGCATTGCCTTCCTTCTTCCTTTCCAACCCTTTCCCCATACCTCAGACTTCCATCAATGGACCCAAACTTAGTACATGTCATTTCCTTTTCAGATATTTTCACTCTAAATACCTATTCTCTGGATTATATTTTGATTTTTCAAAATCAGGACTCTGAGGTCTTAATGGTTTTGATCAGCCCCTCTGCTCCCCAGCTCTTCCTCCACCCCAGCCACAGCCCAGGCCCCCATGGCAGCCCCTGTCAGTGCCCAGCTCCCCACAGCCCTGCCTGGCCATTGGCCCTCCCGACCTGACCGCAGCCTACTCCACTGCCTGTCCTCAGGGAAATGCCCAATGCCAGGGGCTGGAGCTGCCCCTGTGCCCCCAGCTCCCCTCTAGGGTAGTGGGATGGGTTCTGGCCACCATGTCCTGCCCTCACAGGTCACCATGCAGAGTCCCTGGTGCCACGGGCACCCAGCCCCCAGGGAGCAGGAGCTGAATTTAAATCCTCTCTTTCACCTTCCCGGATCACTCATCACTATCACACAGAACACAGCCTCCCCCAACCAACTCTTCATCACCTGTTCCCATTTCACTGCTGTCTTTCCCAGTATGCCCTCAACCAATTTTATTCTACAGTTTTCCCACCTCTAACTGCAACAGATCCCACCTCTCTAGCCTACTATCTAGGCCATCTGTGCTTCTGTTCCACTAAACACTGAGCATGATAGCTGTAATCTGCAAATTAGTTCAAAAATGGAAAACTTTAAAACTTCAGACGAAAAACTTGTGGAGGGGAGGATGGAGGAGCATAAGGACAGGCATACAGGTCAGACCAACGTCTGTCTAGTCCCAAATCTTGCCTGTGAGAGGGACGGTGAAAGGCTGTAAAAAGCAGAGAAAGCTTAGAGGAATATTTCCTGGTGTATCTTCCCTTATTCCAGAAGACATCTTGTAAATTGCAGTTTTAAATTTACCTTTATCTTCTAAGAATGTAATGAAAATGAAGGTAGCAATGATGAGAGTGAATTCAGTGCTCTCCTACAACACCAGGATGACATTGCAAAAGTCAAAAATTTCAAAACTTCTTGTCAAGCCCATGGAACAAAGAATACACACAGATCAAACAAAGAAGTAAAGGATCTAAAGGCTGTACCTATTTTCACAGTAAATGATATTGAGGTCCATATTCACACGAGTGACAAACATGTGGCAGTCAATCCTGACTTCATTAATTGTAGGAGGTGGCAAAGCATGAGCAACAACAACAAGTCCCATGATTTGGCTGGGCACTGTCCGTCCGTGTGACAGCGACACTCTCAGACGTAACCGGCCTGTTATATGAATCACCTGGAAAACAAGACCAATAAAAAATACCAGTGAATTCTGAGTGCAGCTGTGATATCAGTTTCTTTTAAAGGATAGTTTTACTGTTCCCTACAGATCACTTAACACTGCCTAAAATTGTACCAAGTAACTGCCAGTATCATTGTTAAGCTTATTAATATTGGCTGTCAACATGCCCTATATGTCCTCATGGCAAAAAGCACATAACAGGCAAATGCTTCACATTCATCAAATAAAAACCTAAGAATTGCTGTGGTGTTGATTTTTGCTATGGTGTTTGTTACACAAAGAAAGAAGACAACAACAATGAAGTAGAAATTCAACAAAAAAGAGAGTCAGATAAAACAGAAATAATGAAGCTGGCAATTAAAAAAGTAACCATTTTATAATATTTGGAAACTGAATATGACACAAGAAAGACCAGCAGAAACATAATGGATTTCATTGAGTTGATAGTCACCTACACCATGGAAACACTGTTCACTGCCTTGAATTTCTTCTGTGTGGTTGGCAAATTGAGAAGCAACTGCCTACAAGTGATCTGTGAGCTCAGGTGCAGGATGGTGTTTCTGCATCCACAGTAAAACATTTAAAGAGTTGGTAGACATGTAATGCCTTTGCCTAGTGCACTAGGCATGTATGGAGAGCTCTGGGGGATGGTGGTTTTCTTCCATATGCGCAAGATAATACCAGAAGATGCTCAGATCCAATAGCACCCATAAGAACTGCATTCCCCTTCTAAGAACGCTGCCTGAAATAGAAGACTGAATCTCTGGGAAAAGAATTATTCACCCCTTCCAGCTTCACTCCTTCAGGAGTTCTGTGTATATATAAAGGGGTTGTTTTATCCAGTAAAATAATATAAATACACCATATTGAAATGAAAATGCAAACTGCAGTTCCTGTGCTCATGGATAAGAGAGGCACAGGAATTGGCAGTTGCCGGCTGCCACAGATTTTCATCCTCAGAATGTGGTACAACATCAACATCAAGAGAACACTTCCAGGAGATGAGGGCCCCTTTTTCTGTCATCCCAGACTCCCTACCCAGAGGTCAACAGAGAAGTTGGTTGATTCCTGGGTAACAGGAGGAAGTGACAGAAATGTGGTAATAATTGTACTGATACTCATCTCACAAAGACAGAAGACAAGCCCTTTACTTCTGATCTGAGATTGAGAATAGAAAGTGAGAGAGAAGAAAATTTGTCATTTTTAAGATTGCAAATCACAAAGTGCATCCAAATTAAAATCCAATTAATGCTAGTAAATCTGCAATGTAAGACTTGAAATTTGTTTCTTTTTTTTGACCTAATCATTGAAACATCTCCTTTCACCACTATTTCACATTTTGAGCCTAGCCGGTGTGGTGAATCTGAATGAGGAAAGTGATTAGCTGCTGTGTATGGCCATTTCAGTTACAGGTTTCTGACCACCCATGTTTAAAGTAGCTATTGCCTAAACTCACACTTAATGTACCTTTCAAGGGCAAACTATTCTATGAATATTTGAAAAAGTTCCTAAAGGAAAAGATGCAAAAACAGCATTTCAAACCCACTTTAATTATTTCTTTTTCTTAAAACCTCATTAACTAATAAAGAAATAGCTAAAAGAAATAGGATTAACTTCACAGGAGGGGCAGTAATAGTATATTTTGCTCCTTCGAGCTAGGCTTGCATATACATCTGCTTTTTATCATTATCTGTCTCTTTATCACGCAGTTTCAGCTTACTGCAAAACTCAAATCTGTAAATGCTTGGAAAAATGATGATGGATAACTGGTAAAAATATGAAAATTTATCTTATCCTGAACGTGCTATGCAAAAGTATCATTTTTCTGTTGTTTTTTGGTAAGAGTCCTTATGCTAGTATGTTTGAAGTTGGCATGAACACTTCAGGGAATTTTTAAGCTATATCATATATATATGTATCTTCCTTGTATTTTTCTAAACCTTCATGTCATTTGCAGCTAAATATTAAAATGATTTGGTTTTGAACAACTGTCTATTCAGGCAGTACCTCTCTTTTTTTCTGATACTTCATCTGAAATACATTTCAGATGTAGTATTGCCCAAGAGACAGTTCCGAACCTGCTAGGACCACCATATATTAACATTGTTGAATTTCAAGAGAATTTGCTTCCAGATTCAAATTATTTAGCATGTTCCTAATTCCACCATGGATCAAAACATGTTCAGAATTCCCATATGAAGTAAAATTTTAGGGGTCAGCACTCAATTTCATTCTGATTCTGTACACTGGGAAATGTACAGCAAACTACCGATCAGTTCCATGCCTGTGTGCCTCTAAAGGATCTGTATTTCCATGCCTGAAATCCCTTTCTATGACAACATTAGTCAAATGCACCAAGTGGGAAAATCTAATTGGTAGTAAAAAACAATTCTAACTGTCATGACCTTGTCTATGTTGTGAGTATTGCCACTTTTAACACTGGTTCATTTGAACTGGGATTAGGGGTGATAGGAATTATAGGGTCAATTATCTCCCATAGCTAAAATTAATCTCTTTATAATTCAATCCCACAGCACTAGTCTATCCTATCCTAAAGCAGTATTATGACTTTAATGAAGCTAAATTGCAACAATAAACTGTTTTATGAAGGACAATACTTGGCTCCAGATGTAAATATATAGTAAGAATTTGCTAGGAATTTACTGAAAATAAAAAGTAAACGCGGCTCTTCTGTGCAGTTTCCTTTATAAATGCTTCCTTCTGCAAAGTTAGTCTTAATAAATCTTTAAACTCTATCTTCTTTCTACAAATGCCATATGGATAGACAGGCACATTTAGATGTCACAGCAAGAGAAGACAGTGATACTGTGTTCTGTCTATTTCAAAAAGGTGGGTGAATACTATACTCCTGATAACAGGATCATCAGAAATTTTGTATGTCAAGAGCTGTACAGATTTCCCCATCATTTCTTCATCTACCTTCTAAATTAAATTAATAACAAGACTCCTTTTTTATGTTGCTGGGAGCTGGACTGGGTTAACTATCCAGAAATTTCTTTGCTTACAAACTGTTTATTAGTATGTGTAACTATGATTTTATGATTCACACTATAAAAGCCCAGGGAAATCTTATGGTTGAAAGAAACCATGTGACCTGATTGAGACCAGAATTTTGCTTATTCTGATCTATATTATTGCTTGTAGTACAACCTTGGATAGGCAGGTGGGTGAAGAAAAAGCATTTTGTGAAACCAAAACTTTTAACACTGAGAAATGAAAATAACACATATACTGTAAAGACATAATGCTGAAGCAAAACAAATACTGTAAAAATCTTCTGAACTGCTTAATTGCTTCGTTTAAAGCAAAAAACCTAAATCAACTTTGCCTAACACTCTAATATTGGGAAAAAATTATTTGGCTTTTATTTTTAACTGATTAGAAAACGGATTTGCAAAATATTGTAAGTACATGTAAACACATGAGTTTATGAGTGTGGGAGTGTTAACAAGCCACACTGGTTGGACAAATATATATTTCTTTTCCCTGCCATATGCTCTCTTTAGTCATCTGTTAGTGATATGCTCTTAGATGTGCTCTACTAATGTCTACTCATTATAAACAAGCACATCACAAAGACCTTGATAAAACCTTCCCTCTGTCAATACTTAGGGAGAGTAAAGCCCAGCAATTGAAAAACACATCTGGAACCTGCTCATCATCCTTTAAAGCTAAATCTCACCTCTGAAGATGGAAATACTTTCTTTGTCAAAAGATATCTTTAAATATTACATCCATTTTTTTCACATACATGTGATGTCAGAGTAAGGACATGCATTACCAGAGGCTATAAAAACCTGCAAGCATGAAAAATCTGTGAATTTCACCTTTCAAATGTCTCTGTGTGCTTCAAAACTTAAACTTCAATTTGAAACAAATTTCTAAACTACTTCTTTTGTTCTCTGTGTAAATGATTATGCCAATTTATTGTGTGTGTGAAACCACAGCACTGGCAGAAGCTGTCCCTCCAGCTCATTTAACGAGACATTAAATTTGAAGTCTTAAAATTATTGTGTAGAATAATTTTTTTAGAAAACAATCACATATGAAAACATCCAAATGTATTTAGTGTGTACACCTAGGTATTTAGCTATTTTATAAACAATTCATACACACATTTATTCCCCTTTTACAGAAACAACTCTTTCTGAAGCATATATATATATATGTATGTATATATTTGTTTTGGTCTCTCAAAGATGTTATTTTATGCTTCCAAAATCAACACTTAAATCTTTAAAACACAACCAATTTAAACTGATGAAACTGGCCAAAGAAATATCTTACAAACTATACCCATAGTCTCTCATTTTTCCTTCAAAGAGTTGTGTGTTCCTTCACTCACTGATACACATCTATGCATCTCAAAACGTGTCTGTGACACCAGTGAGACAAATGTTTTTACACTCTGCAAGGAAATTAGTTCCTATATGGTTTCAGGTGATTTCTAAAGTAAGAGTGAGTATCTGGAAGCAGAATTTCCTCTGGACTATGAGGAAAACAGAGCCCAGTGTCCCATTGGGAGGTTATACAATGACATCTGAAAGTTTTTCCTTTTCTGACATAAAAATACAACCATTTCTATCAACCTGAACTTCAGTATGGTTTCTTTTACACGCTTCTGTTCCTTCCTGCCCACGTCACACTGCAATCACTACAACATTTCTACTTGCTTATATTTTCTCATGGTCAGAAAATGTTTGTTTCTGTGGTTCCACAGCCCGATCCTCATTGAGATCAAAGCCTAGTCTCTCAGTCTTCATGAAAGCTTTGGGAGAAGACATCACTGGCTTATATTTATCATTCAGCAGTAGCTGGGAAATGAGAGGTCCAGTAAGGCTTTTGTGTCTGCAGGTCCTGTAATACTTCATTATCCCCTTCTCAGACTTACTGCATTTCTACAACCACTACAGTATTACTAATAGGAGATCCCATGGAGCATGACATTTTGGTGTTGAAAAGGAATGAGTCACTACAACTGTAATAGGCTGGATCATCCCACATGTGCAGCAAGTCTGAGATGTCACAAGTGTATCCAACTTGCTGTACACAGGCCAATCAGGTCTCTATTGTGTATACTTAGCTTAACATACAGAGGACACATTGGGCTTGCCATGTGCACTTTACATGATGGGTTTCATCCATTGTGTAAAGTAAAGCTTGTAGATGTATGTTCCTCTTGAATCAACGCTAGATTTGCTATCTCTTTTAATCTATGAAATAACCATTTTATCATTTTCCGTTGTTAACGTCAGCCATCTCCAACCTCATAAGCATCATCTATCTTTTCTCTTGGACAACATAACCAAATAACCTGTCTACTTACAATAATTGTTCTCAACACTTACTTGATTCAAAAATTTGTTACTTCAGTTTTAGCCTTGAAAAAATGCTTGTATGCTGAAAACCCTGTATATCTGGGGTCTTTTTTTCAACTACACTAGTCCATTTAATAAAGAGCATTGTGTCTACACACCAACCTTGTCCTATTATATCAAGTCTGCACCAGAACAAAGAAAAGTAGTACTTAGTGCAGCTGTCACTGTTACATTCAGAACCATGGTGGATGAAAATAAGACAAAGCAATATAGTCTATGACTCCTGAGAAACAGCTTTGCAGTCAGTCTTGATTGAGTTAGGCAATGAATGCCACGTGAAACCACTGTTCAGAGCTGTGGTCTTGAGCACAGAATACGAGTTGGATTTCAAGGAGGGGGAACATTATTCGTAACACATACACAGTTTCAAGGTCAATAGCCTCTTTCCCATCTACAAGTACATTTTAAATCCCTTCAAATACACCTGCAAAAGACAGTCTGAAAATGGAAATGGTATTTACATTTAAACAGCATATTTGGTCTCAGGACGTATTTTATTGCTAAAAAGTCAATACTAGTTTTTGGAGACACTTTAGGCTTTTCCCATCTTTCCTCTGTTATCACTCTCTCAAATAATAAGATTCAAAAGCTATTCTACTGCTTAAAATAGTCACAGGCAGAATTCAGGCTAATCCTAAGGGTATAAAAAAAAGTATCCTTACGAGACCTCAAACTTATTGGTGCTTAAAGACAAGCATCATGTGAGAAACAACCCAATGTGGTAGGCTCAGTTCAAAGCACTTGCTCAATCCCTAAAATGACCTGAGTAGAATATTATTGATTGCATATGGGGAATGTTGAGATCAGCAGCAAGAACAATAGCCACAGTCACTTTCATTCAAGTACACTACAGAGAACAGATCTCTTCTGTGCTAAAGTTACTGTTTTGAGCACACATGCAACAAACTGCTGGTTTCTCAACCTCAGGATGCAGAAAGTTTATCTCCCACTTACCTCTGTCTGGATAATGAACTAAAGAGAAGGGAATGGGGACGGCTTTCTAACTCTCCAAAAAAGAGTGAAGGTAAAACAAGAACATGAGATTGCCCAAGTTACCCTGATTAGGCTAAGGCTATCTTAAGAATACTCTGTGAGAATAATGGAAGACTGTTGTGTGATAAACAACTCCTGAAGCTGTCATTCAAAAAACAAAACAAAAGCATTTTCAAGAGTGCACAAATGTTTTTCAAGAGTTATCAAATCATAACAGACTGGGAAATGATCAGAGGTTCCTCAAGTATTTATGGATCCTTTAGATTAACATTATTAGATCCTACATTTATGGCTTTTTCATTCTGCTATATGACACATGTACATTTTTTTTGGGATACTAGATAAGCAGTTACTCTTTAGCATATAGTAGAGTGTTCTGTGCTGTATATTGGCACATATTTGTCTGTATTGCCATGATGGTTCTCATGTCAGAATTCTGAGGTGCAGTCTTGCAGTGTTGCACATTGCAGTAGTAGAAGTTGCATGATCAAGTCTGTCCTTTCAAAAGCACATTTTTATTGTAAAATACATTAATGATAGGAAATGCTTTCCTGTGTTGTGATTTTTCATTAATTACAATGGATTAGCAAGCTGCTTTTCCCTAAACAAAAGATGTTGTAGAGCTGACACTCCTGAAATCAGCTTTATAATATAAACTCAAGAAATATTGTGTTGAGTTAATTATATTTTTTCAGTGCAGCACATTATAATTTTTCAGTTATTTTGCTTTATGTCATTGCAAAGGTTTCCATTTTCATATTATGCCCCTGCAATAAGAACTCCAAACTTTCCACTTTAAAACAGCATCCTTTAAATATATGCAGTATTATTAATTTAAATTATTAGGTTTAATTTTAATACCGTTGAACCTTTAATAGATCTCTTAATAACAACTCTATCAACACTGTATTGTCTTTTCATAATGCAAAACTTAAAAGCATTTGAAGATCAACATTAAAAAATGGAAAAAAAAAAGAAACTAAATGAAATCAACACACAGCAACCTGAAAAAGTAGCCATAAAAATTGGGTTTATAACGGAATACTTTTTGAAGTAATTGGCACAAAGACTGTTCTAGTACAGATTGCTGCAAGAGTGCTCTTGGCAAGAACATCATAAGCACTAGCAAAACTTTAATATGCTCAAACAGCCAAATACAAACTGACACCAGGAACCCATGTGTGGCAACAAACAGGAAAAAAATAGAGTATCTCAATTTAATACAAACCTACATACAAAGGGATCAATTTTTACAATTCGTGGTTTAGCATACAATACAGCTGTCCTCAGAGTGAATATAGAGTAGCTATACATAAGAAATTAGAATTATCAATTCGGGGGAATTTCTCAAGAGTCCTTTTGATATGTAATACAGCAAATATAATGACTTAGAAACCAGACATCAATGCATTAAATGAGATCAGGTTGAGATCTATTTAGAAAAGACAGGTTTAAGCTGGAAAAAGAATCTCTTTGATATGACCTCCAGAGCAGACCATTTGCAGAAGGATTCAAGATGAGCAGATTTACCGTTGCATATCTGTTTGCTTCACAGCTGCTTTAAAATATAAACTCTAAAATTTTTAATATTGAGTTACTGCAAAATTAAGTCTGTGTAGTAAAAAAGATTAAGAACCTGGGATTTTCTTGCACTTCTTGTAAATGTTATAATGGATTTTGTTGAACACAGAGGATAAAATAAAACATAGTTAATTTAAAACCGAGCTAACATAATTAAGTTATTTATATGGGATTTCTTATAGAATCTGGCTACTGCTGGTCAAGTTAGGAATCTGAAATGTCTCAGAATTTTCAGTAGGCTGCATCTGTAATTTGTGGTCAATACTTATTTAACTCTGAAACCCAAAAGATCAGTTCACTTTAACAGATTTGCCACTTCAAATCCCTTGGTGTTCAAATATGTTGCATTTTTTTTCTTCATGGAATGTTTGAAGTTCCCTTTAAAAATAATGCCTTGAGGATATTTTTTCCTTAATACTGTTTAAAAAAAGTTGAAAGCATTCAGCTATTGAAGTGTGCAGGGTTCCAGTAAAGGAATAGTTGTCCCTGCCCATGAGCAAACTCTCTTGAAATTCACTATTCCAGAATTCTGTTGCTTTTGTCAGCAGTGAAATTTAAACCTAAAAAAGAACTTTGTTGCATTGGTTCCAATGCAGTTTATCAGAGTATTGGGAGATGGGGGAAAATGGCTGCATCATTCTGAAACAGAAAGGGTGTAAAATGTTGTTTAAAAAAGTTAGTTTCAACTCTGTATGTTAGGGCAACCAAATCTTGTTGCACTAAAGACAGCTAAAAATAAGTATACTTCAGATGTAGTTTCTTTATTTCTTTCTTCGCAGGGAGAAATAAAGAGATTCTTTTAGTTTTTTTTTTTCCCCTACTGTTTTGTTTGATGTAGTTCTTAGCAGCCCAACAATTACCTTAGGTGATTCTCTGCAAGGACTTGATAAGTGAGAAAGGACTAGATAAAACAAAATATCTGATATTAATGTATTTTCCCACACACAGAGAAAAAGATATAGAAAATGCTGTTGTCTGTAAAGACAGAAATGGATTCTCCAAGTCACCCTTGATTAAGACAGGAATGTTTATGCTCTGCTCAAGCTCTCCACCTGTGGTTGCAGCCCCAGAGCTCATTCTGAAGTTAATAAAAAAAATTACATTTACTCTTCCTACTTTTGTGGTTAAATGGGTAGAAATATGTGAGTTTTACACATGGTAAAGCAGGGACACACAATGGAGAAGGCTGAGGACTATTATTTGAATGTCTTTAATGCTAAGGTTCCTCTGCCTATGCTGATGGTGTCTGGTGCATGCTCCCACAGCCAAAAGCAATTGTTTTGTTTATTTTAATGCTTGTATGCTTTCCCCTAGCATGGCTAGCATGGCCCAATTTTTTTCTAGCTGTATACAGCACACAAGGTCTACCCAAAGATATTGGACAACAGAATGTGTGGGCTAACCTGCAGAATACCACAACTGTGACAAAAGCAAGAGTGGAGTAGGCAAAAAAAATTTAATTTTCAGACTTATTAATATGCTTTCACTTTCCTCACATCAATGACACTTATATGAATATAAATGTAAAATTTTCTGTATAAAGGGGAAAATAGACAGTAAGGAATATCAGCTGATTTTATAAAAATTACGACTGCAAATTTCAGAAAAGATTCTGCAGGTAAATAACAGTGCTTCCACATCCAGATGATGAAAATGAATGATCATAAGAGGAGAGGCTAAATTCTTCTGGTATGTCTGCCAAGATATAATGTCAGTAGTTCTCTGACTGTTCTCAGTGTTATTTTGAACAGTTTTATATACACTTCACATGGTTCTGATAAAGAAAGTAGCATTGAAACTGCAAACCCCAAGCCCAAAAGTGGTTTTACAGAGGCTGCAGGAGAAGGTTGGGGCACACCATGACAGCCCTTCCAGAGGAGCAGCCACATGACTGTCATTAGTAGACAAAGTCCATCCATATGAGGGATGAGATTTCTCTTTGAAGAAAAAACCTTTATCCACTTGGAGATGGATGGTCTTTGCAAAGCTCTGACCTTCTCCTTGACAACTACAAATGGACCACTATCTATGATTTGTTTCTATAATCCACTTAATGCAGCAAGCTAGATTATAGATAGCAATTTATTTGCAAAAATCATAATAAACCACCATTGTTTTAAATGCTAAACCTGGATAAATGGGGAGGAAAAACTGATGAGACAAGGTTCGTGTTCTTGAATCTACACCAAAGAATTATGGCAGACTCTTGCTTTATCTGCATTGGAATCAGTTTAGTAATTTTTAATTCACTGATTTTCTGTTGTTTGCTTAACATTTATTAATTGATTGTCATTCTCATGCAATTAATTCAAAAGTTGGCAAGTTTAACATGCAGAGATTAATTTTCTTTTACTAACCCACTACTCAGAACACTTTTTTTTGGAAAAACAGGTTACCAAGAAATTACCTCTACATCAATCATATTTATAAATGAAATACAGTAGAGGTGTTGCATGCCATCTGTCAATCCACACTGAACCTTTACTTACAATTGGCTAAGTTTTTCTATGTAATTCAATAAAATAACCAGAAAAAAATAGGACAGCTCTGTCTTTCACACACTGCAGTCCCAACCAAAAGTCAGCTTGAACACCTAGGACTTCTCTCTGCAGGGCTGGGAATCTCTCATTTAAGCGTATGAATCTTAGGTCATACGGAAATAAATGGTGTGCCTGCCCCATCATCCAGTGGTCACAGGATCTGCACCTTTACAACAACCTACAGGTTGCTCAGCTTCAAGTGTTTCTCATTTGGAATGAGAGCCATTCACTTGCCCTTCATGTCACACTCATTTATGATGGCTGAAATGTTTATTCAGGAGGGAGGAGAGCTAATGAGCAAGGTTTCTTTGCTCTTAGTTACCAGGGGCTATTCACAAGATTTTGGACTCGCTGTGTTCCTCATTGCAACACAAACCAGCAGAGTGAAAGGAAAAATGGCATTCCCTACTCTCATTATTTTATTATGGTTTTCACCGTACTTGGTGTTTAACTGAAAGCCCCAGTTTCTGTGTCTTTTTTTGCTCTGTGTGTCACTTAGGCTGCTGCTGTAAAGTGGACAAATTGACAAAATAGACTTTTTTATAGAGAGAGGCAAGGAATATGTCTTAGACAACAAATATCTTTGTAGCCTATATTAGAGTAGAATGGACTCAAGCATTTTGATCTCTAAATGAGGATTTAATATCTCTCACAAACTGCACAAAGGTTCAGAAAAATATCTAGTTAGGTACAAGAAGACACACAGAATGAATTCAGCATGCAATACAGACTGTAAGATACATGAGTGTGCAAGCTGTGATGCATGGAAGTGCTGCAGGGCTTGTAGGAACCTAACCCAGACATTTATTTATTTTTGCACAGAAAATAAAATGTGAGCTTTATTCTCTCTCCTGTAATGTTGGTAAGAAAGCTCTGTGGAAGAAAACTAGTCTTTTCTGCATTTGAACTGAAATCTGAAGTTAGCTCTTCGTGTAACAACTGAAGGTAGAACGTATATGCACATTCATCTGTACTTTAATCTCTTGTGCATCCCACTGGTTTAGTGGGACTAGACCTATGGTCTATTTGTAAAATAAGACTTGAAATGATCTAAAAGACTGCGAAAAATTACACAATATTTAACAAATCAAGGTCAGTAGGTTTCCTATAGAAAACCTTAGAACAGCATCTTTTAGATGGATTTTAAAACTTTCCTATGGAAATTTTTACCAAGTACATTAATTCTCTGCTAAAATCTATGGAATCATTAATATCTTGTTAGCTCAGGAGAAATTTTCAGTAAAGAAACAGAAATAAGCTAGAAACATATGTAAATTTTGAAGAGTTTTTGTGTACTTTGACCTGGTGAGTCATTAGTAGCTCACTGCACATCCATCTACACCCCTCTGAAATTCAGTGGTGCCTGGTATTGCTTTGACCATGTAAAACAGCTCAGGATTTGGCTTATTATCCTGTTTAAGTCACTTCGAGTATAATTTCTCCCCTTTCATCTACTTATGTGGAGCACCTTCCTTAAATCTCAGGTGAAACCCCCAGGACACCTCATACAAACATGTACTTTGGATAATTGACTGTCTGGTTTAACAGCTAAATTTAAAGCAAGCCAGAGCTATGGTACTGTATATTTTGCTGGATACATTTTCTGGCTTTGTGGGGTATTCACTGCATGATTTGATAAAAACTGAGGCTAAATGAACTCTACAATTTGTATTCCTACAGGCACAAGTTTATTGGCTTGGGTTTTTTTTCCTTGGCTCTGTCTGTAAGGTTCATTACTTACAGTTACTGCAGAATCAATTTGAAATGGCCAAAATCAGTGATGGAATTTATAGCACAATAAACGTACTGCCATACAAGTGCTGCTACACATGAAAGGGCTTCGGAATATTTTCAGCAATCCTTCTACACAGCAGAGTGTTCTGTTTTTATCAATTTAACAGAATCACCACAGGTATATTCTAAGAGGTGTAATCCTGACAGCTACACAGCAGATTTTCTCTGAGGCAGATATTTTTACAGGAAAACAATATTATTGATAAAATCTTAGCATATCAGAACACAAAAAGGAAACTGCACACATCTTTTTTTTTCTCCACAACAGGCATTTGCAGTTCCATTTCACTCACACAAAAAACCGCCCTGAACCAGAAAGAGTTTATGAAGGAAACATTTTCACTCTCCTTGAGATATATATTAATTAATTATCAGCACTATGACATGTGGAAAATGTGGAGGGCATTTGTAGCTAAAACATAAAGTATAGCATCAGCAGTTCCCTGTTTCTAAAGTGTATAAAGATTTACATTTCTACTTAGTACATTTTTCTTTCCAAGTGTCTCTATTATAGACATCTCATATTTTACATCATTTTAAAGCACAGAAAGTTTTAACTTTAGAATGATGCATTGTGCAAAAAAGACAGAAAAGACAGATGGCAGGCTGTCCTCCCCAAAACTCAATTTCATAATATGCATGTGATTGCTAATAGGCAGGCACTAAAAAACAATTTTCCTTGACGGAGAAGAGCTGATAAATTGTCAACATAAACTTTGTCTGTGGTTGCTCCAGTGATCTAAAGCTCTTCTGTGAGCTTTGTACCATCAAAGTCTGCATCTTCCAACCATATGAAAATTTATGAATGCATATGACTCTAAAGTGACTGAAAACAACCCATAATGCCTGTTTGGGTAGTGAGAATCAGCTCCTTGCTTCTTCAGGAAAAGCTGTGTCCAGTGGCCCATTCCTAACCCTGGACATATGAGTGTGGGATATTCAGGTTGGCGGCAGCGATTCCCTGTCAGCTGAGTGAAACAGGGCTCTGCATTTAGCTATCTCCTAAGCACAATGCTACGTCTAGTGCTGGACTGAATTAACCAACATAGTCTTTGTAATAGTGCAAAGGGTCACAAGAACTGAAGGCCGCTGATTTTTAGGAAGAAATTATTTCTGAGCACTTCAGCAAGGAGAAATGAATGAAAAATCTAATGAGATAATTCCAAGAAGAGAAATATTTATCTAATACCTCAGACCTTCCAGAATATGAAAAAAGTGAAAGGGACCACTGAGTTCACATGAAATAAAATGAGCATTCTGCTCTTGCATGACAAATTCTTGGGGAAAATGTCCAAATTATTTGTGCACAGAATGAGGCTTGTTTACCTCGGTAGTGCAGAGTTAATTTCAGATTTAAATATTTCACTGTGACTGGTATCTACTAATTTTGATTTTTAAAAGGCTTATCGCTATTAAATATTTTTATGCCTCTAAGAATTCAGATCTTATTTCTGAGAATAACTGAGAAGCAGCAATGCAACAGCAGATGAGCTGTGACTGTTATGTTATCAACATATTTGCCTGGAACAAAATGATGTGATGATCCCACCACATATTTAATTGCAAAATTTCCTTGAGTTTGTGAAAAAACTGAAACATTTTAAACATGTTTTTCTTGCCACACAGAGGAGGCTTGCACTATTTGCAAGTATGTGACCAACTCTGTAAAATGAAGTCATGGGAAGAATACTTATTTCTTGAACTTCCTTTGGATGTTAGTTTTGAAGGCACCAGCCTTGCATCCTATTGTTTTAATTTTATGCAGTGTATATTTCTCTATAAATGTCCCCTAAAACAAGCAAACAAACAAACAAATCAGTAGAAAAAGAATAAACGTCAAACTTTAGAAATATTGTCAAATATTAGGAGGATACACTCTTTTCCATGTATATTTGGATAGAGTCACTGATGTGCTATATTATTTGGTTTAGGATGGAAAAACATATAAAGACAGGAATTATAACTGAATATGTCTGTAAAATAAAGGGGCATGGGAGGGTCTAATGTGTTATAAGAAATAAAAGTGAAAAACCTTGTTTACCACTGATGAAACAGACCTTGTCTGTGTCCTTTCAATAGCAAGCTCTTTACTCAGCAATGAGCACAAGAAGTTCACAGAATAAAATACTTATCCATAAAAATTGGAATAAAACTTGTAACCCTCCTCAGGATAACCTCTTCAGAGCTCAGACCTCTTATGCAATTTACATGAATTTTCAGTAGAGACTTCAATCTGAAGTTTTTAAGAAAATTACCACTTCTTGTAATACACTTAGTGTTTTCATTTGTTTGCAGTATTTTTTACAAATTTTAAGTAATGGAGAAAATTAAGATAATTGTGCTCTCCACACTTATTCTTAGATACTGATAATTTTCCTTTAAGCAGGCACAAAATTCTTGGTTCTAAGGAGGAACAGACAAAAATATAGTAGTAAAAATTAAAATTTCTTATTTTATACTGGTTAGAGGTGCATTAAGGTATATAAGCTTTAGGGTCAGTATAAGCCTTGCTCAGCTTTCTTTAAAAGCATTGGGAGTAATAAAGACTTCCATTTTATCTTCAGTGAAATAATACTGCTGAAATATCACCTCATTTTTGATGTCAGCAGTGATTTCTTTTTACCTCCATGATGTCAAATGGGAATTATTATTATTAGAATGACAGCTTCCTAATGATGCTGTAAAAAGGAGGAACTGAAACTCTTTCCACTAAACATCTATATTCTGCTTTCTCCACAGGGCAAAGCAGATGGGCTCAACCACACACCATTCTTCAGGCAAATCAAGAGGCATGCTCAAACACTAAGAAACAGAAGTAGCTTAAACATCCAGAAACATAGGCAACAATAGCTTTTTTCATTATATAGTGTTGAATATGCACTCTGAAGAGTAGAGAAAAAGGACATTTACACTACAGCAACCCTCTCTGGGAAACATGCTCTGAAACACTCATGATCAATTTTCTGTTCTAGGTGGTAAAACTGGCACATCAGGGTCCAGATCACTATCCAGGAGTCATTGCCCCAGGTAAAGTGAGGGAATGAAAGCCTCATGTGATGACTCCTGTTCAACTGATGGCTTCATGTATGGCATATTGAGGGTGGACATATCTGAAATGCTCTGTGCCTTTTTCTCCTCCCATTTTGTCTGAAGAATAAGTACAGAAAAACGTTGCTTCATATGACACCAAAATAGATTAATAAGTTTGGCTTTTGTAAATGATGTAAATGATGGGCTTGAACCTTATGCAAACACCTACTCATGCAGAAAGTGAACAGCAGATGCAAACTGGTGCTCTCTGCATCAGCAAATGGGGTAGTTTCATTTTCTAATACACTTTGATCAAACATAAAGAGCTACAGTGAATAATGATTCCCTACCAATTTTACATTTACTTATAACATCTATTGCTTCAAAGTTGTTAGTAAAGTCTTTAGGGTGCATACATCTATGGTGGCTATGGAAAAATATTAATCAAATTGGAAAAAGAAAAGGTCTCTATATAAGGATGGGGTGTTTTGATACAAGAACAGCAAAGCTTGCAAGTAGCCAAGCCACCTGCCAGATGAGGAGGTGGGTGCTGCCAGCCCTGCTCTTCTCCCACAGAAAGGTGACACGAACAGCAGCCCCAGGAAGCTCCCCTGGGATAAATCCAAGGGGCAGAAAAATGGGTTTTGCTGCTGGTACAGTGCTTTGTTTTCCTTCTAAGGAAAAGAATTTTAGAGCAAGAGTTCCTATTTTTCTATTTTTCTGCTTTTTTTTTAATTATTAAACTTTAGTTGTTTGTTGTTTGTTTTGGTGGCAGTTCTGCTAAACTTCACGCTATCTGGTCTGAGCACTTTCTTCTTTGGCATCTCATTTTGTGTATTCAGGGCAACCATCAAAACAAAGGAAGTACCAGTCTGAGAAAATGAAGTGTGATGCACTGGAACACAGAGATGATTTGACAATATTCATGCACTAGGAAGAAAAGTTGAGGGTGAGGTACAGCATGTAATCATAGTTGGCTCTGACACAAACAGCCATTGTTATCTTTGGCAAGTTACTTGATATCTTGGTATGTTAGCACTTTCAAGACTCAGACGAGTGTTGCAAAAGTACATTCATTAATATAAATGAATTTATAAGCAACAAGAAAAAGCCAATAAAAAATCTTGCTTTGCACAGGCAAGAACTGCACATAAAGGTGAAAGTTTGAAAAACGTGGAAATCAATGTATGAGCCTATTGTTTTTTTCCAGCATACTTTTGACAAAAGCTGTGAACTGCTGCAAGTGGTAGAGATAAAGAGGTTAATAATGTCTGCATTTGCACATCTAAAACAATCTTTAAATGATGAAAAAAGGGGGGGCCAAAGCATCTACTGGCAGCAGTTATAAAACAGTGAATTGAGGCAGAGATGCAAGCAGCAGCAGCACTCTGTCCTAAAGCAAATCTTGGCTTTGTGTTCTTTTCTGCGCTCCTGTGAAAGGCATATTCCCAGTCATTACCAGTAAACAGTGGTAAACAACATTGGTGGATCACTTAAGAAAACATTGTGGACTGAACACTTCTTTTTTCAGTAGCCATTCCTGCCTGGGAGCACAATACCATTCTCCCAATGTGCAGTAAGAGGTATTTTCTGGTTCCCTCTCTGCTGAGATCCCATTGCTCTCATCCTACTTGCTGAGTTTTGCTATTAACACCACAATGGGTCTCACACTGCACTATGAGTTCACATGTCTACATAATTAGTGCTGCTTATGAAAGTGTATCAAACATTTTCTGTCTCTGTGACTCGGTAACATTTGGTTCTTCAAAGAATACCAGATTTGGTTTGAAACTGCTCCCTGTCCATTTTGAATATTTTATTCTGCATCAGAATAAATCTTGTTGTCACAATTTTCTCTCACAGTTATATTGGACACACAGTGACTTTTAAAAAAGGAGGCTTCAGAATTATGTTGCCTAAAAACCAGAATCAAAGACAATTACTGCTAATTTGGTGATAAAATTATGTTTTTATATCCCTTATACTTTGATAATAGAATTCATGAAAAAAAAATCTCCCAGAAAGTAATCTGTGCTTACTCAATTTTATATTTTCTTACCTTCCAGAACTCAGAATTTATTTCCCTTTTACTCAGTTTGGAGCAAACTACAACTCTGAGGCCATCTAAACATTTAAGGTAATATTTGAGGAGAAACACATCCTGATAACAGGTGTCAGGAATACTACAGCTGCAGTCATTGTGAGGCAGGATCAAAGCTTGAATCATTCTTGTGCAGAAGATTGCTATTAAAAAGGCTTTTTATATAACACTAACTGGTTAATTTCAATAGTGCTACTGCAATAATGAATGCCTAACATATATTAATTTTTCCAGATGGTAGAACAGTGCTATACATCCCATTTAAAAGATGCTCAGCCCTCATTTTTTCTTTTTGAGATGATGGAATTCATATCCACTGAACACATTAAAAAAGTTGGTTAATGTATTTAGATGCTGAGGGTGAACCAAGCTTTTACAGTTAGCTCTCCTAAGAGAATCTCATAGTTCCATAGCAAGGCCCCAGAATGAAACCCAGTCTTCCTAGTCTGGTTGCAGACCATTATTTCTTGAACCATATCTTTATATCTGCAAGTAGATACTTCATAAGATTCAGATTGGCCCATTAGTATTTTGTTCTTTTTCAAGTCATGCTGCATCTTTACTAGCTAAGAGACTTCCTTTTGACAAAAAGGTCATCGATTTACATGGGTGAATTCTCGATCAGTTCTTTTTCACTGACAAATTACCTTTAAGTCTTCCCAATGCTGAAAAGTCTGGGGAATGCATGTGCTGACATTTAGAAAACTCTTCACAAAATGCTTCCTGATGTTGGTTTCTTATTCCTTCTTCACTCAATTAAAGAGGTGTGGCAGTAACATGTGATAAAGTACTAAATTCTGCAGTTTTCTTTCTTCCTACAGAGAAAGGTCAGGATATCTTTCTGGGACAGAGTAAAATACTTGACAGAAAAGACTTCAAGGGGGAAGAATAATAGAAAAGGAGGCAAAAAATTTAGGCTAAGCTGTAAAGTGGGATAAGTGAATTTCCTCATTGGGAAGAGGGAATGAAATCTGTCTCTAACACAGGCCACATCCGAAAAATGTACCAATCATGAGACTATTCCCTGCCTTCTCTTTCCTCCTCCATCCTCTCCTCCTGCTCCCATGAAGTGGAAGGCGTCTCCTGCAATGATATATTGGGTCCTTAAAGTGATTTTGGAGTAGGGGCATCTTGTTTCTGAATTCCAGGTGAATCTTTCACTTGGATGAGAAACAATAATTTCACTTTTGGATTCAACCAAGAGAACAGTATCACAAGATGAGCCCAATGTAATTTTGTCTTTCTGACACATTTTTTGACTCTCTTGCCCTCTTGGATTAATGAATTCAAATACTGCCAAAACCTGCACTTCAAGTGCTCAAGGCAGGTCTGCAAATCTTGCCCAACTCCTCAAGTTCTTCTAAAAAAAGAAAGTGAATAAAAGAAGGAATAGCATGAAAAAGACTCACAGTAGAACCACGACAGGCACAAAATTTCAACAAGAAATTTAGATTTCCATCTTCAAAATTGTCATTCAGAGAATTCTAACTTTATGATTCGAAATACCAAATCTGAGAGTACAGTCTCTGAGAATGTTTAATTTTAAATGAATTTGTAGAAAGACACCATTGTCAAAAAAAAAGAAAAAAAAGAATTCATGAGGACTACAAGACTAATTTGTGAAAACACTTTTCTGGAGTTTTAAGTATTATTTAAAATATTTTGATACACCTCATGCACCTGATGTATGAGGTATAGCTAACCAAGCTTGCATCCTCCATTACTGAACTGCAGAAATGTGCAACAAACCATCCAAAAGTCTAAACTAAACTTACCAATCCAAGTTTTTTTAAATATAGCAATTTACTTATTTTTATGCAGTCTGTCCACTGGAAGGGACAGCCTGAAGGTTTTCTAGGATGTCCTTAAACCTGCTGATGGGTCTTCAAGATATTTACTTGCCAGCTTTGTGGGAGATGGAGAGGCAACAGATGTTGGTTATACCCCATTCAGACATTGCCACAGTGCCAGTAAAAGCACAAGGCAATATCCTCGTGTTTGCTTATCCACTTCTGTAATAGTTCATAATGAGAGTGCTGTTCCATAAAACAGTAGAGGAGTATGCATGGATATATACCAGCACCTCTGATGAGCTGGAAACAGCTGGCAGCTACTGACTCTGATGCTGCTTGATGCTTTGACTACTTCTTGATCCCCTCAGTTAAGCTTTGTTCAAGACAACAGTATCAGCTCATGAAAGTTTGAACAAAGAAAATTCTAGCACAATCTGATGGGCAAGTAAACATGACAAAACAATAATAGGATACTATAGAACAGTAGAAAATGTACCACTGGACCTGAAAAAAATAATTTGGAATTAAAATTAGCTTTGACATATGATTAAGTCAGACAGTAGAAAAACTGAAGTCGGGGAAACTTTTAAGTGGACAGAACTGTGACCCTCAAAGGGAGGAAAATGAAAATAAAATAAAAATTAAATACAAAACCATATTTCAATGATAAAAAAATAAATATTGAAACAAAAAATGAAGATTTGTTACATTTTCAAATGAGAACAAACAGTAAGTCTCTCCAGCATGTGTCTCAGACAACAGCTGCAATGGTAATACATTCTGAATTTTGCAGTGAATGGAATTATAAGTTTTTCTTTTTATTTGTTTTCCATGTGTTTTATCAGTTGACTAAATTTTATTTCACTGTTTTTAAAGATTTTCTATTTATTAACTGAAAAATTAATAACTCTCTAGTACTGAATGTAAACTCTTTTCCTGCAGACCTCTGAGCCTAAGACCATTAAGAATGGGAAATTCTAATTTAAAGAGAGTGCTAGGGAACAATGAAAGGG
>NW_005054301.1:8829828-8862328 GCF_000277835.1 Geospiza fortis
AGAGAGAGGAAGGATTAATCATGTAATCACTTTTCCACTTACACTTTTAAGGTAATATAATTCATGGAAAAAGGCCATTACCTCCATCTTTACATGTAATTCAGAACTAGTTTTATCAGTTCAGGAAGGGACTATAAACAGGTTCATCTCAAGTCAGAGTTGTCTAGAGCAGGGTTTCTTTGAGGCATATGTATGTGTTAATTTATCAGTCTGCTTTTTGTTACAACATTTCTTTTGATAGAAAATTAGTTCTGACTAGATCAACCTGAATGATTAATCAATTTTATTCTTGGACTGTTTTCACTTTTATGTGATTGTCCTAAGGCAGGGACCACTCATTCTGAAAATTGACTAAGCACCTTCTGGACCACCTCAATCATTTGCTGTCTACAGGAAACATTCACCAGCAGTCCTCAAAGCAAGGCAAAATGATGATGTGGTTCTGAGCTCAGCAAGAGTTTGGATCAAGACACAACTACTTCACAAAAATGAAAAAATTTTGTCATTGCTGGAGGTCTGAACCCATGGGGAGCTGAATACCTTTGAGAGAGCTAAAATCTGACTCATACCACAGACAGTTCCTAGCACCCTGCTCCCAATGAAAGATTGTATGCTGATTCAGAGGGGTTACCCCTGAATCCCCTTACAAGAGCTCAAGGGAAGGTGTTAGCAAAGAGCCCTTGCAATTTACAGATGGGAAATTCAGTGCTCTGTTGTATCCTGAAGGTGTGAGACACTGGCTCTTTAGCTGGCCTGCTCTACCAGGATTTCCTGCAGGAAGTCTGCTGCCCATGATCCCAGCTGGCACAGTATTTCCTGACTAAGTGCTGAAGGACTTCCAGGGATCTCTGATGAAGAACTTAGCCAGCTTTTCCCATGATCTTTGTTAATGTTATGCAACTATTCTTCCTTGTTGATATTTTCTTATAGATGTACATCCATAAGGCTCATGAATATTTCCCAATTTTGGCCTTAAGTTTGTTCTAGTACTGGACTTTTAGAAATCAATTACTAAGATTCCTAAAAGTGACTTTTATGACAGCAGTTGAGTTTTATTATGCTTGTCTGATACACCAACTGACAAGAATTTTTAAACATGGCAGTTCTTAAAGCTCAGTTAATAGGATATTCACTTGATCCAAATTTTCTAAAATAAATGTACTATTTTTCTGGAGCTTGCTGTGGCCATGAATAAGGATCCTTCCATAGAACACAGAGAGCCAATAACCAAGCTTTTGAAAAACTGTAAGAGTGCAATTCATATTGCTGGACACAGCTGATTTCAGCTAAATACTGCCAGTTACAAAATCCTTAAAAACATCAAAAAGCAGAAGAACTGCACATCTATTTTTACATCTGCCTAGGGCTTGTACACTGTTTATGCAATTTTACTCAAGCTGACTTGACTCGTGAAAAAAATTGGAAAAATTCCAATGTTTTATTTACAGGCAGTTTTGTTGGCTTTCATACTTTTTCTTTTTTCCATTGATTGTGTTCAGGAAAAACTGGCTAAAAATCGTATCTGATCTTTCAAAACTAATTTTGCTGTACTTGTGACATCTCATTTATTGTTTTAAATGCTGCCATGAGGCATTAGAAAGTCTAAGAGAAATTAAATTATATTTACATGATAGGCATTACCATGTCTTTTGAGCCAAAGGTCTACTGTTAATTTCAAAAATTGTATTGTAATGAATAAAAAGCCCACCTTATGAAGCCAGCTTATATGTCCTATTCTGATGCTGGACTAAAATTAGATCATCAGGAGTCCAAGAGAGAGAATGACAGAGTCATTCACACACCTTCCTTTTGTTCCTACCTACATCTGGAAAAAAAGTGAAACTACAAAATCCACAGACAAATTCCCTATGTTTACCCATTTTTATTATTTCATCAAAAATATCCAGCAAAGTAAGTTCTCTATAAATCTAACTTTGTCCAAGTCAGGTGGACCATACCTAATAATGAGAATTTGTTTAACTTCAATGACCTGAAAAAACAAGATTTCTTCCAACTCAAACCATTCTATTACTCCACGATGTGCCAATTAATTAATTAATTAATTAATTCTCCTTATTCCTCCCAAGACACTTCAGTGTCAATACACTTCGTGGTCTTGGTATCTTCCTAGACTTGTACACATGAACAAGTACTCAGTGCATTCTTTCAGCTGTTGACAATTAAATAGGACACAGATCAAAACTTGTGATGCCTTAAGAATCCATTGCTTTGGACTTAAAACTTCTACTAGCAACAACTTTAATCATCTTCACCCAGAAACCACCCAAGAGCAGGACTAACAGTCACTTGCTTGCGAAGCAGATATTTCTGCTAGTTATCTACTTCTCAGGTAGCTATCACAATGCTATTCCCAAAATTTTGAGACTTCTTTGGGAAAAGTGAGTTGGGGAACTTTACTTTAAAGCTTCTCTAAATCTTCCTCTAAAAACCGAAACAAAATGGTTGTGAAAGCTTTTAAATGAACTTTGACAAGCAACTTCTTTAAATACCCACACATTCTCAGACTTTCTTGCACCACTCTTTTATCTTGTATAAAACTTAATGGATGACATGTTTCATTCCACAAGTTGACAATGTTAAAAATGTGCTATTCCTTCTAGTTTTAGTACACTGCAAAGCCAGTGATAGCTACAGGCACTATGAGCGATATACGACTGAAGAAAAATGAGATTACTGCTGATAAGGAACAAGAGACTTTCATATCTTAAAAGACTCTGAAATCCGCAAATATGATCCCCAGCAGCAGATGCCCCTCAGACAGACAATGAAAGAAAAATGGTGGAAAAGTACTCAATGTGGCTCATTGTTTCCTACAGCTGGAATGGCAGAAAAATGAAATAGCATGCTGCCCGCATGAAGAAATCCTACCTCTCTGGGAAAAGCATAAACCAAAAATTACTAACAGTCCAACAAAATGAGCAGCAATTTTCCATTGTGGGAAAAGTGATGTTACTCTGACTCACCTTCTTTGGTAAAAGATACCTTTACTTTGGAAATGTTGCTCTTTTGAAGGCTATCATGCTGTTATCATCAACATTTATCATCATAATGATCAATTTAATGGAAGTGCAGTACAAAAGCCAAACCTCAGGCTGAAAATATGTATTAATGATTCTTTAACAAAAGGAATGAGACCTATGCAAATGTGAAATAGCTCCTCTCTCTGTCTATTAAGGTGCTTCTGGAACATGAATGAACATAATTTCATGATGTCAATATTTCATGTTACAGTGCAACCCTTACCTTGTATCCTGATGATTTGATGTGCACTCCTCGCTTGGTCAGTGTAGATTTCATTCGGATGAAAAAAGAGCGCTCTAGAGTGTTGTCAGTGGTTAGCAAACTGGGGTTTGTAGATTCCACTAGGGAATAGAAAAAATACATATACGCATAATTTAGATTTTATACATCCCCTCTAAGCTATTTTTCAGGTGCAATCCTTGAACTCACTAAAAATAAATGACTGATGGATGCTAAGAGTGTTGTAATCAATTTACCTCATTTAGAAAATGTTTATTTAGTAAAAAAGAAATTACAAAAATATACATATACTCAGTATGTCTCATTTTCAAGTTATTTTTCCCATAGAATTTTTAACAGAGATTTCTCTCATTAACTCTTTCTTGCACAATTTAGCTACGACTGGAGTTGGAGGGTATGTCACTAGAGTGTATGACATTGTTTTAAAAACTGTTTGGCAATATTTTGTAAAAGGCAAAGTCTCACTTAAGTAGCAATTCTCTCCTGAAATAGGCTGCACATTCTGCAGATTTTTATTCCCTAATCACTCCTCAACTGCAGTGATACCTGAGTCAGTGCTGGATTTGTGTGCCTTGGTTTCCATATTACTGAGGCTAAATTAGGGCCTTTATTATCAATAAAACATTAAACAACCTGAAGGCAAGAATTCTCAAGTAAATAACACATATTATTATTATTGTCATCATATCATCAATTATTGGTGATTAATTGGTCATTAGTGAAACATCTTTCTAGTCCAGCTGAAGGGGTATTACTTGCTCACAACTAAGTATAGCTCTCACCTGCACTTCTCCCTCCCTTAACTGCAACCACTTAAATTACTTAAGACTCTCAGTATAATCCATGATAAAATAGCATCAGCACTGAGGTATTCTTTATACAATCTTTAGGATTCCTATTTTTTAGCCCTGAGAATCAACTTATCCCCAAAATACTTAATGGGAAAATTCTGGAGCAGCTTACAATGAACAGGCATTATTTGATACAAAAGAAATTTTAATTTCAGTGAGGAATTAACAAGGAACAAAAGAAACATTTTGAAATTGTACTTCTATTGTTTAGGAGAACCACACAAACTACTAGTAGAAAGCGTTTAAGTATTTAAAATGCCTTTGTTATGCAGTCAACAGAAGTGCAAAAATTTGTTTGTGAGCTAAGGATTTTATTGAATTGTCCTTGATTTAATGTGGTCAACTTGTCTTGTGTTTGTGACATTTCAGCTCTGTTGTGATAACTGACAACAGTGCCCCTTTCTTTAGTGTGTCTCTTAAGATTTTTTTGTTTTAGAGAGCATGAATTTGATGTCATTTTAAATGTACAGCTCTTTATCACTCGAGGGAAAAGCAGAGCCATGTTATATTTAGTACTTTCATTTCTTCTGATTAAATATGAATTACTATGAAATTTTTCTCATCATCTAACACACCATAATACGCCAACAGCTTTTTAATACACTGTATAAGCACAAACTTCTGCTCTAAGAGTTTAATTTGCCCCTCTAATCCAATCACATCAACCTTATTTCTCTTATCAGAGATTCCCATTTTGAATTAAATGAGCTCATTAGTTTTAATCAAAAGCAGAGAGATCAAAACTTAAACGTAAATGCTTTAGATCAGAACTGTCAGTCAGCCGTGCAGTTCTATTTTACTAAAACACAAGATCAGAGACCCTTAGAACCAATTTTTTCTCGTAAGGGATGCCAAGAGCTTGAAGATACTATATCCTTTTTTTTTTATCCCAAGGACAGATTATACATTTAAGGTTAGACTTAATTTAGAGTATTTTTTTCATCCTGGTGGAAATGGGAAAGTATGCCATTCTGCTGTTGTCTCTTTCACATTTATTGGTGTGGGTCCTTAGAGACCTGAACAAATGTGAAGCCATCACAATCCATGCAACAAACCTGTCCTCAGAAAATTCAGCTCTGTTCAGCAATATCACATAAGAAATAAAACTCTGAAGGGAATGATATTTCTCAGGGTGTGGGACAGTGAAACCCTGAAACAGCAGCCAAAATCACCTGGATAGCAACAGTACTGGTAAGGTGAGGATCATAATTAATTATTATTTTTATTGTACAGTACAGTGCAGTAGTTAAAGAGTACATTAAGAAGCCACAGCATGGGTGCTTCCTGCTGTGTGAAGAAATGCTAAAATCAGCTTAACAAGCGTAGTTGTTGTAGTCTAGCACATTATACTCTGGTACAGGCAGTAAGTACAATATGTCCTCCTGTGTTCTAATGGTAATTACCTAAACATATAGAATTAAACACATGATATCTTATGCTCAAAAAAAGATCAGGCTGTAATACATATGCAATATTCCCAAAAAATGGAAATTAAAATTTTTCTTTCATACACAGTTAAATGAAAGAAAGGATAACAACTGACATACCACAAAGTGTACTTGGCATTGTCATTTTTTAGGCTCATTTAATAATATATCATAAGATTAACATCATTTTGCTATTATTATACTATGTACAAACCTATACATCTCTAAGTGAATATTATAAAGTGCACATATTTTATCCAACAGACTGGAACAGTGTCATACAAATACATATTCTGAAGTGTTTGATTTTCTTTACAAAAAGTATCAGAGAGTGTATGTGTGAAATGGGATTGGTTACCAAAAAGTCCAGAACAGCTTATGAACAGCATTTTGAATTTCTCTCAAGAGAGAAGCATTAGGGCTGATAGTGCAAATCTGCATTCAGAGTTGCACCCACCCATGGTAGGTACTGTAACAATGCTGATAGTGATTATGCATGCAGGATTTTAAAAATAGGATGTGCACAGAACAGCTCCATCGATGTCAGTGAGATTTGCACAGGAATATTTGGAATATGGTCCATTATGAGTTCTCAGGAGTTGGTTTTAAATGCCTGTGACTGAACCATCTCAATTTTTTTTTCAATTATGTCAAAGCAGACTTGCAATCTGAAGAATATCAGAATGAAACTCTAGCAATTAATTTTTGATTGAAAAAATAAATCTAAAACCTTTAAAAACCTTAAATAAACAAGGTCCACTTGGCTTGATTCTGTAGAAACAAAAGGCATTTTTTTACACTGCAAAATAAGGCTTCTGGCTTGAATTTACTGAGTTTAAACCTACTGTTGAGTTATAAACTTCTGAAACTGTGAGTTTAGAATGCTAATTATATGATAAAAGTCAATGCTTACTGCATGTGAATTAAAGTATTTTACACTGTCAGACTTAGAAGTATAAAAAATAAGTCTGGGTTGTCTTTGCAAAGCAGGTAATTGTGTACTCTGTTGGGAAAGCACTTGCCTTTGTGTGCCCTTAAACATCTTCAGCAGATACTACTAAAGGAATAAACGTCTTCTCTTTCTGCTCCCAAAGCTGATAATGCAGGATGAGATTTCTAGACACAAGGAATGAATTTTCCATTTCAAAGGGAACGAAGCTGCAATCTACTGTACCCATATGGAAGTGTCACAAATGTTAAAAAGCTCAAGTAAGAGCCACAGAGGCAAATGGGAAGATATTGTGAAAGAACAGCCAATTCACAAAACTGTTTTGTTATCATCTTAACTTACTGAGATTGGCTCTGTTGGTCAGAGCATGGTGCTAGTAATGCCACGGTTGTGGGTTTGATCCGTGTATGGGCCATTCATTAAGGAGTTGGACTTGATGATCCTTGTAGGTCCCTTCCAATTCAGAATATTTGTGATTCTGTGAAATTCTGTGATTCTGAGCATTTCTTTGTGAACAAAACCTGTATCTCTGATCTCTCAATGGGCTTTGCTTTGGGAATGATCTTGGTCCCAGACCCCACAAACAAGCTGTGCATTATTTAACTTCACGTGCTGGAAGAGTTCTTCTGATTATTCTGATGGCACATCAACATGTCCATAGCTGTCTGGAGGACTGAGGTCCATGGCTCCCATCCTGCGGGGCTCTGCAGAGGTACTGTATACCTGTGTGCAGTCTGACTACTTTAATGCTATAGAGCAAAATAATGTAAACTAATGCAAATAATTGCTCTTACACAGCAATAGCACAAGTACTGTCCCTTTGAGTGATTCACAAGCACATTCAAATTTAGATAAACAATTTGTCCCCCAGGAAAAAAGAAGTTCCACATTTGATTTATGTCTTAAATAACAAAAAGCTGCTACAGTAGGCTGAATAATGTTTACCAACTTCTGGGCTTTTTTCTTGACAAGCATTAAAAATAATTGAGAGGAGAAAAATGCATTTTTGCATGCCAAACAGAGAAAAGATAGGCTTCTCATTCTCAGGAAGAAAGAAAGTTATAGATGGAAAACCAAAAACCAACAAGGAATTTGAGATTGGTGGGAAAAAACCCCAAAAACCTTATGGTTTAACATAAAGGATTTTCTGGATTTTGTAGCATTTTAGGAAGGTTTCACCTGGCTTTCATTTCACTTCCTTGAAAACATATGTCCATACATTTTTAAAAGGACATTCTCAAACACCAACTATACAGCCAGCTCTTAAAAGAGAAACAAAAAAAGCAAACATACAAAACAGTCAGAAAAAGGGAGCTCTTTTCCTGTTTTCTTCTACACTTGCAAACCTCTTCTCACATTTTCTTAAAGGCTTATAAACCTTTGCATAGGAAACTGAGAATCATTATGTTCAGATGAATATATAGGTAATATAAATCTATAATTTTCAGTTGGACTAGATGCAGCTTTTAAATGTTTCTCTTTCTTCTGTGCAGTTTAATGTCTGTAACCAGACATTAAAAGACTAAGAAAATTTAATCTTGATTACTTAACTGCCTTTAATCAGAAAAGTGACTCTCAAAAAACCACCATTTGCCAAGATCATTCTCTCTCAGTGTCTTACAGATCTAATTTGATCATTTTATAAACTAAAAGATAGATTTTCACAACTACTCACCCAACAAATAAAAGACAAAAGCTACAAGTTAAGACAATTTATTTCCAATAAGTGCAAGTTACTATACTTAGCAATTGTGCAAATGAATGGTTTTAGGTGAAGTGGGTTCAGGCTGATCACAGGCTGAACATGGGCAAGTAGTGGAAGCTAAAATTTGTTCTAGGAAACTGCTGAAGATTTCTAGGCTACTTGGACGAACCACTTTGGCCTATTTGTGGACACTGGGAGCCTGCCTGGAGACCAACTAAAGAGCGCAGAGTAAACAGCTATACAGCAAATTCTATAGGTGCTCTCTTGGTCTCACCAGTGTGCTCAGCACCCAGTGAAATCAAGGACTATATGAACTACTTATTTAACATTGGGTGGCAAAGGCTCATTCACTCTTCCAAAGCAATACTGTTTCTAAAAGAAGGAATAATATTTTTGCTGTAAACTGTCCCAGTTAGAAACAGGAACTGGAATTCCTGAATAACTAGATTTGGATCTGAAATTCATGGTACTTTTAGGTGACTGGGTAAAACTCATAAAATTTCTGTTTTGAAATTTGCTGTAAAACTGAAGAAGTCAAGAATTGGACTGGATTTTAGGTGAGTTAGTTCCGTTCTTTCCTTTATATGGGGGGAATAATACTGGAAGCTGGATAAGGCATCACTCAAAAGGGGAAGATTCAGGACAAATCTTAAAAAAAAAATGGAAAGAAAGATGACTTCTTATAAAGAATTTATATCTAGGTAATGTTTTCAGAAAAGATAATAAACCGGTTTTTTGTGTCACCCTATCTCCAAGATTAAGACAATACCCTTTTCATGACCTATAGGCCTATTAGAAATTCAAAGGCATATAAACTTTAAATGTTTTCAGACTTCTGTTGAAAGCTAGATCTTGTAATTTTTTTTATTCATTGGTTTTTTTTTTTGCCTACTCTTATCTCTCCAAATTTTCCAGATCCAACAACTGACGGTATGGCCTAGATTGTCTTTTGCAAAATCCTTAATTTTTTGCAAACAATTTGACATTGAAGCATTACATGTAATATATTCATTTCATTTCCTTTACAATTTCTAAAGAATATGCTACATATATTTACATCTAGAGATATGACTATTTTTATAATCACTGTAATTACTGGCCTATGATCCACATGAATGGTGGACACTGTTAAGCTTAGATATTTGTTTGAAACTGGGAGAACAAGAGACTAACTCAGATATATCCAAGTGTTTTTAATGTGATACAAGTCCATGCATTCAAGCAAAACACAACTCAGTGAAGTAGCAGTGAATTCAGATACAACAGCCAAGGCAGTGAGAGAATGTGTTTAATATCTGATCTACTTGCATAGTATAGTTTGGGCAGAAAAATGGCTGGATCTGCAGAGAAATAAGCCATGCTTTGCAAAGTTATCCTGTAGTATTACTTATAATGAGCTTACCCTGTTTGCTTTTTAATTCAACTATTCCCAGGTACTGACTAGAGTTATGTAGGAGAAACTGAAGTAAAAACTCAGAGGCAGGCATTTAGTATTATCAGAGACATTTTTGAATGTTCTATTATCCTTGCAGGACCAAAGTAATCTGAACTACCCTTAATGGAATAATAATCACAGAATCACAGAATCATAAGATGGTTTGGGTCGGAAGGGACTTTAAAGATTGTCTAAGTCCCACCCCCCTGCCACGGGCAGGGATACCTTCCACTAGCCAGGTTGCTCAGAGCCCATCCAACATGACCTGGAACACCTTCCGGGGATGGGGCATTCACAACTTCTTGGGCAAACACAGCGTTCAACATTCTCATAGTAAAGAATTTTTCCTCATTTCTAATCTAAACCAAATCTCCTTTGGTTTATGACCACACCCCCTTGTCCTGTCACTACATGCCCTTGTAAAAACTCCCTCTCCAGCTTTCTTGTAGCTCTCTTTAGTGACTGGAAGGCTGCTACAAGTTGTCCCCAGAGCCTGCTCTTCTTCAGACTGAACTATTTAATTCTTTCAGTCTTTCCTATTATGAGAGGTTCCATTCCTCTAATCATCTTGTGTCCCTCCTCTGGACTGTCTCCCATTTAGGTCCATGCCCTTCCTGTGCTGGGACCCCAGAGCTGGATGCAGCTCTGCAGGTGGGGTCTCACGGGAGTGCAGTAGAGGGAGAGAGTCCCCTCCCTCGCTCTGCTGGCCATGCTGCTTTGGATGCAGCCCAGAATAGGGTCAAGTAATACTTTATTTAGTGCCTCAAAGCTTTCCTTCTTGTGCACCTCCTTCTATTTCTTCTTCTTCAGCCTAGAAGTGTCTTATCAGACTATTAATTCCCAACATATGCAATTTACTTCCCATGTAAACTTTATCCCACAGAACTCTTCACATATCTGGCAAAATAAAGAATGAGTTAAGAGCCAGGACAGAGCTATAAATAAAATATTGCCAAGATAAAACTGTGAATAAGATTTTTGTTACACTATGACATTGAAAGACAGACTTTACAACAAATTTTGGTATGTCAGTGATCTGTGAAAGACACTGGGCTTTTTTGTTTGTTTGAAAACGACATGATAAAGATTTGTTATTAATGGAGCTAATCATGATAGGAAACCTTAACTCTGAAAAGTGTTTGAAAATGTTACAGTCTACTGGGCTTCAATCCATTATCTGAACACTCACAAATGTACCAATACTCATCCAATAGACCAGAACAACTCTTGAAGAGCTGCTAGGGTCTTGCAGGTGAGTGTTACATAAACCATCCCGCATATGAAGCTCAAACTTCCCTCTACACTTTTATATCTAAGGTTAATTTATTTTAAACAATGGAATACATAATCTGAACTGACCTGGTTTCACATGAGGTCTCATATGAGGTCAGCAACACTCCTACCTTTTCAAGGTGTAGTGAAATTACCAAAGAAAATTAGCACAGTGATAGCATTTCCTTACTGTTTACTCACTTTGCAGTAATCCTAATAAAGTTTGAAACAGAACACACCCAATGGATGGGAGAGGTCCTGATATTAGGAGAGTGCAGTATCATAAACAGGAGTACATCTCTCCTCTGTTAAGGAATGTTTATGGAAAAAAGAAACTGGGAAATGAGAAAACAACAAAGGAAAAAAAAAAGAAAGACACTGAGGGTAAAAACTTCACTGAATTCCCCAAGGGCTTTATGGTCCTGTGAGGAATAGAGGACTAGATGTTTAATCTCCTTTGAGATGTGGCTAGTTTCCACAATTTAAATGATCATTATCCTTGCTGAGAAGCTTCTAATAAACAATTTTAAGCATTTTGTTTCAGCACAAAACTGCTATTAAATGCTGATGTTGCTCCCGCTCTTTCTTGCACTAGAAAACCGAGGGTATTTTTTCTTTCTTGCTAGTTTTCTGCTCTTGTCTAGTAACTTGTGAATCATTAACTGACACTACAGAGCATAGCTGTGAAAATAACTGTGGTTTAGAGCTGCCAATAATAGCCCACTAAAGTTCCTTCCCAGCACATGGCATAAAAACACCTCCAACAAACATTAAAAAGTCCCTTCTGATGTTGCTTAACATTGCCAGCCTGCTTGGGCTTAAAAAAGCACAATAAAGAGGTTGCTTTCCAGATTTTCATATGCCAAATGGGAGGTGCTTTTTGGTGAAGCTTTTCCCTGAGGGAAAGGAGAGCAGCTGAGTTACCTCACGCTGCAAAATCGATGTTTGGATGATCCCACTCTAGGGAAACATACACAAGTGCCACAGTCAAGCTGCTACTAGTGGATGTGTCTGTACTAAGCAACTAAGCAGTAGGAAAGTTCAAGAGAAAAAAAGGAGCATCATAAAGATACTCTTTGGGAGCACATGACATCCAGCAAAAGCCATTATGCAGCAGCCTGAGTATGCCAAGGAACAGCAATATGAATACAAAAAGTGAGTGTTTGAAGTCTTAGTGGAATTCCCTGAAAATATAGCCACTTGAGGAATCTATTTCTTCAGAAAATACCTTTTGTGCTGCTGGGATATTTGGGGGATTCTATTTTCAATACCTGTGTTCTGGATCTAGTGGAGCAATGCTTTTATCATGACTATAAAATGGTTATGAGCCAATTCCTCATATGAAATAGTCAGTAACAGTGGAGCTTTTTAATGACAAACATGATGTCAGACAAAGGGCATCAGGACTTAGTCTTTGTACTACAATACAAAATAACAATACATAAACACCTTTGTGAAAGCAGCTTGAAACCCCATGTTTTCTATTAAAAAGTCATGTTCAATCTTCACTGTTGATAGAACAGAACAGCTAACACAGAGAACACTGTATATCAGAAAGGTCAATAGTTATTATGAGCTACAAATATATTTTTTTCCATCCTTCAGGCTGTTTAGCGCATATCACAGCATGAGCAGCTGTCTTCTTTAATGCTTTTAAAATTAGAATCCCAAAGAGGAAGAAAAAAATTACATTTGCAATGATTGCTCTTTGCTTTTGTAAGTTTACTTTAATACACTATTTTATATACATGAATCTTGCATGCAGCCTAACCAAGGGGCAGTTACTGGTTGCTAGTATCTATTGGATTGTTACATCAATGCATATAGAATCCTGACAAAAAAAAATCACTTTGCACAAATTGTGTAACCTTGTTGAATAACCTGTCTGCAAGAGTATGTAGCTACTGAGCGTATGTTTAAACCAGGCAAGTGCACATGTGCAAACACAGACTGATCTGCTCATGGTGAACAGTTACTGGCTCAGCAGCAATAAACAGAGGGAGCCACCATTTTCTGTTCACTGAAAAAGGAAAAAAAAAGGGTGGTATGACTCTGGCAGCATTTGACCGCTCACATTTTTCAAACGTGGGAAGTATCTGGGTCCATCTTTGCTAACTGTGAACAACTACTTAACACTGCAAGAGGTTTCCATTCTCTTCTTTGGATTTCTATCACATTGGCTCTATCAAACTGTTCCACTTTCCAAGTTTAAACTTTTTTTGAATGCATATTGGTGTGTCAAATGCAAATAAGTACTCTATAAATATTTTGAAGCATGGAAGGCAAGAAATAATTTTCTTTATAAAACAAATTTTTAGCTAATTTAGAATAGTTCAATGATAAGAACTCATGCAAGTTGGATTTACACACCATATGTTGTCAAGGGAAAATATGTATAAATGTCGAGAAGAACTGTCATAAGTTTAATGTTTTGTTTACAGATCATTTCATCACTGGACAGTCAGTAGCAATAGGCATGGTGCTAAGCACCATGTCATGGCTTCAGAATAATATATTATTTCAGAATATAGTCAAGTGACACTTTTTTCTTACACAAAATGTAAGAAAACGTATTTTCATATACTCAGAATCTACTTACCGCTGTCAAAACCAAGTTTAACTAACATTGGTAATTTTCAATAAAAAGAATAATGGAAAAAATGAAGAAATGTAGCCTTTCTCATACTTTGCCAAACAATTAGCACTTAAAAAATCCCATAAATATTTAATTACTTAAACATGAAAATACTTATGTCCTCTACACTGTGCATCCAGCTGTATTTCAGAATGCCGTTAACATTTCCATCATTACAAGATTCTCTGTGCAATTGCCCCTTCTCATCTGTTACACTGACACTCCATGACCCGGTCCAGGATAAGATGAATCATACAGGCTGCTAATCCTGCAGCTTCTGAGGGATTTGCTAGCACAGCTAGGACAGTGGGTAGCTGATGCTGTTGGGATGTGCTGCTCAGCTGGCAGTGCTCTCCGAAGCAGCCCTCATCTCCAACACTCACGTCCCTGGCTGAAGAATGGGTGAGAGACACAACTGCCCAGGTTTCTCTATAGCTTTGTCCCTTATTAGAACTGCTGCCTTGTTCCTGTTACAGTATTTTCTCCTCAGGGCAGCATATTAAATTAAAATATGGCAACAATGTTCCTAAGGTACACCAAGAGAGTTCTTATACAGATAAGTTAGCACTTAACAGATTTCTTTGCTTATGCAGAATTTATAAAAAAAGCTGAAAATAATGGCAAGTGCTATGCCATTTAAATTCAAAAGGAGTTGAGAACAACTATCTCCAAAACTGACAGACTTGAGTCTGCTGAAGAAAAAAGCCCTAGGGGTAGTTTCTGTGGGCTGCAGCCATGCATTATTCTTAGAAAAGTATTCATTCAAATTATTTAGTAAAAACAAATGTCAAGTGGACTGGACATCTTACTTTTATTATATTTTCTGCCTTTATCTATTTATTTTGTACTGTGGAATTAAGAAGGTTTTTGACAGACATAATCAGAACCTGTCATATAACACAGGAAACAGCATGTTAAAAAATCAGCCCACACTGCAGATATTTTGGCATATTTATCACAAGGCTTGAATAGTAAACACTTAACAGAGAGAATTCTGGGGTATATTTTGGTATTTTTTAACAATGGGAACAATGACTTTTTTTTTTCCCATAATGCCCCTTCAATTCAAGTGCTGAACAAAACAAGGCCAGGCCCATGGTAATAGGAATAAGGTGATCAATAAAAATAGTTCTTCCTTTTTTTGGTAATCCATTTTTCTTCCTTCAGTATTTGCAAACTGAGTAAATTGAAGAATGAGCTTTTAGGCACTGTCAGAACATGGTATGACTGGTGAAATTTCCATGGTACAGTATTTTCTGAGTTTTTCTGAGTTAAAATTTTTCTACATCGTATCTTCACAATCCTGGAGCTTGAACTGTTTCTTTTTTCTCCAAGTCTGAAGATCACCCCATGGATTAGTAAATGATTGAGGATTGTATCTTAAAAGACTCTTTAAAAAACTGTCAGAATCAACCCGAGACAAAGATTTATTATGAACTATTTAAAGGGCTTAATATATGTATCCCCAAAGAGCCCTTGGAGCAAACTAGAAAGGAAGAATGGAAATCTCAAAGAATGGGAAAAATCTCCAATGCCCCACTTTCTTCACACCATGATTACTGTTTACTCAAAGGATAAAATGCCTAACCTGTCACATGCAGTCTTCAGAAGCTGTATTATTGCTGATGTACAGTAAAAACCCAAAACAATGAGCCTTGACAGCAATATGCCTAAGAAAGGCAGCTCTAATTTGCTTTCTAACCTGTCCACTAACACACTAATGTGGATACATCTTGTAGAAAACGCTGATCTCCTGACCCAGACAGCAATCAAACAACTGCCAGAGTGTTTGCTGTCACACAAGCTGTGACCATTACCTTAATTATATGTTACCACATAACAAACCTTCTCTAATGAGCAACTCTTCTCCCACCCATGTGCCAGCTAACCCTTCTGTCCTTGAGGAGCATCAATGCAGATAACTTCAATTTGAAATTTGAAAAGCATATTCACATAGAGTACTCCTAAAGGGAATTATAAAGAAATGTGCAATATATAATTGGTAAACTTTAAGTGAAGTTGGATATGACCTTTAGCTATATGTTCACATATAAATATATCCATCTTTCCATATTTCTTTTAGGGAAGTACCTAAAATACTTCCACAATGATATGCTTCACTTTGAGACTAAGCCCAAAGAAAAGGTACGCAAGTCATGGCTCACACAAATGCTTGTTTTCCCTCTGTGGTGCCAACTTCTAGCAAGCTATGTTTTCAGTTCACTTCTAGTTTTTATATCCTTTTTTTTCCCCTTCTATTGTCAGCTGTTAGGACATTCACATTTAACTTACAGGACACCATATCCTTATAAGCAAATAAAAGCTTCTCTCAGTAGAAGAGAAGCTCAGATGCAGTGTTCTACCTCAGATGCAATACTGGAAAAAGGGGGAAAGACTGAGGCATTGCAATCTGGTTTTGGTCTATCTGGATTATTAATCTTTCTTCTTATGGGATAGTTTCAACATTTTAGCCCTTCATGCTAAATGCATATCTAACCTAAATAATTCAGTGGGAAGCATCTGCAGACTTCCCATCTGCTGTGTGTTTTACTTCAGTGGGCAAAACACTTAAAAATAGAGCTATTAAATCAAAAGGAGATCAGGAGGAACATGAGAAGGACCTAAATAGAAGTCAGAGCAGACAATTGAACAGCAGAGCAACAGATGAAATTTCATGCAAACAAGGGCAAGATGTGGCACACTTTTGAAGAAACAGAAAGTCCTCTATATTCAGGAGCTTTAAATAATTTTAACAAGGCAATAAAAGGAAATGGAAATATCTCAGTGAAAACACCTGCTCTGTATGGAGACTGTTACAGCTAAAGACTTAAATGAGATGTTAGAAAACAATAAAAAATCATTTAAAAGTAATAAATTTATAGATATAATATTACTTTTCCATTATTAACTTTATGGTCCTGACTTTAAATTCGGTATTGTGTTTAGTTCTAGTCATCTGTTATTAAGAAAGAGAATAATGGAAGCAGAAAAACTTAAGTAGAAGGATATCTGAAGAGACATTAATGGGATTATAAATATGTAGCTTTGAGAGCAGATAAATGTGACAAGAGATACATAAAATAATCAATGATACATAAAAGATACAATAAGAACAGGATATTTTCAATAAATTGAAGGGAAAACACATTTTGAACTGATAAACACAAAATTATTGAAATAAATAATTTTCACCACACAACATGTAATCTATACAATTATCTATCTATCTATCTATCTATCTATCTATCTATCTATCTATCTATCTATCTATCTATCTACCTATCTATCTCAAAAGAAGGACTAAATATCTCTGAGGCTAACTAGAATAACCATGCTACACTAGCATAATAAAATTTACATGAGATATCAAGTGTTCTAATTCAACTTATATGGGACAGTTACCATACTGAAGATTTTACATGTGATTGAGAAGTATTTAATACCAGCTACTCTAAATGATAAGATAGTGAATATATAAATATTCAACATTCACTTATATAACTTCCCATGTTACAATGAAATTCCTCTTCCATCTAAAGATCTGTAGCAGGAAATGCTTCTCTTGTTTACTCATCCCCCACTCCCCATGGTTTATAATTCTCCAGTAGTTTCTAAATATTCAGTAGCATAGAAAAAAAAAATTAGTCCCTCCAGAAACAATATGTAACTACATGGTCTTCTCTTTTCTTCATTTGCTGGCTTTAAATTGGAACATTCTTATGGTATTTCTCTAGAAATTATAAACAGCAACATAAAGCTGATTTGTATTAAGGTTGGAGTAAATTCTGAAGCTAAGGAGAACTGTGGTGAACCTCTTGCCAGTGCTTCTCTTCTTTGAGTATTGAAAAATTTTAGTACTTTCAGCTGAAGTCATTACAGGTCCTTGAATGGACTTAACATTCAGTGACCATCTTGGTAAAGCTTCTACAGGTACATTAACCAGAAAATGAAGGTCAAAGAAGGTGTACCTCAGTAAAGAATGCTGGAAAACTGGTAAGAACAGATGAGGAGAAGGCTAAGGTACTCAATAGTGTTTTTGTCCATCTTCAAGGGCAACCTCACTTCCCACACCTATCGAGTGGATGGACAGCAGGATGGAGACTGGGGGAGCGAAGTCCCTCTGATTGTAAGTAAAGATCAGGTTCATGACCATCAACCTGAACATAGGCAAGTCTATTAGATGCAATGAGACACATTTCACAGTCGTGGGGAAATTGGCTGATATAGTTACCAAGCCACTCTTGATGAGATTTGAAAAGTCATGGCAGTCAGTTGAAGTGCCAGGTGACTGGAAAAAGGGAAATATTGCACCCATCTATAAAGGGTAGACCCTGGGAAGTACTGCCCAGTCAGCCTCACCTCTGTGCCTGGCAAGGTCATGGAACAGATCCTCCTAGCAGCTGTGCTAAGGCAATGGAGGACAGGGAGATGGTTTGGGACAGCCATCATGGCTTCATCCAGGGCAAACCCTGCCTGACCAACCCTGTGACCTTCTGTGATAGGGTGACTGTGAGTGGACAGGGGAAGAGTACAGATGTCATTTATTTGGACTTCTGTAAAGCCTCTGACAGGCTTCCTCCTAACATCCTTCTCTCTAAATTGGACAGTATATTTAGATTAGATATGAGGAAGAAATTCTTTACTATGAGAATAGTGAGGAACAGGTTGCCCAGAGAAGTTGTGGATGCTCCATCTCTGAAAGTGTTTTAGGTCGAGTTGGATGGGGCTGTGAGCACCTTGGTGTAGTCAAAGGTGTCCCTGTCCATGGCAGTGGGATTTGAACTAGATTATTTTTAAGATCGCTTCCAACCCAGCCTATTCTATGGTTCTATGATGATTTCTTCAGAACTGAGAAGTTCCATCCTCCAGCTGGCCTAAGATGTCTGCCTTTGCTGCATATACATTTATATATTCAATGTGTTCTCTACATTTTCCCCACTCTGCTACTTACATGGGAAAAAGCAGTGTGCAAAGCTTGCCCACTGCCATTACAGGATTTCTTTATGAGGAATCTATGCTTAAACTGATTTCTTTAATCACTACACATGATCTTTAAAGATTGTTATTAAATAGCTTGTGTAAGAATTAAAGCTTTGTAGAGAATAATAATTATAAGATTGTTTTCCAATAAATTATAATAGAGATGTAGCATATTACATGTTGCAAAGAGTTTTGCAGTCAGATTATACCCTGCACATTAAAAATATTATTATAAGAATTTTAATTTAATCCTGGTACATTTTTAATGAACAATTATGAGGTAATTGGGGAAGACCATGAATCTTATGTGTAAATATATTCTACAATACATGTATGTCTTGCTACAAAAAATACAAATTGTAACAATGAATTAATATGTTTGAATGAAATATTACATAAATGCTTAGATACTGTAAAATATAACTTGTTATATGAAATTACTTTTCAAAGCCAAAAGGTAATATAAGACCAACAGTGATCTACGCTCTCTTTGTACTCTCTTACTGCCTTAGTCACAACATAGATCATTAAATGGTTAACTGATCTATGGAAAAAGAGTTTTCTAGGTCAAAAAATTTAATTTCAGAGTGAATTTGATTAATTAACATTTTTATCAAAATACAAAAGAAAACTCTTATCTCCAAGAAGATTTTGTAAAAAGTATTTGGTGTTTTTCTACTTAGGCACTCCAGATAGTCCTAGAAAATCCCAGCACAGTGCAAATAGTGACTTCATATACAAAATGTTAGTAACTGCTTAATATAATCAGGTGTTAGAATAATGATAATGATTACCTCATCATATTGGTAATTTTTGCATTCTGTTAGCAAATTTTGCTTTTGCTAACATGATGCAAAAGTTGTTAATATAATGAGTCTCATTGTATTAGCAACTTTCTATCACATTAACAAAGATTAAATTTGCTAATGTAATATGACAGTCACTAACGTAAGATTAGTGTAAACAGAGACCAGAGTCTCTGTAGGCCTCCTAAAGGTAATGCTGAACATGTAAGCAACGCTCATTTGTTTTTCCTTTGCCAGCTATACCTTGAGTGCCCTAAGTGTCACATCCATTGGCACTCTCTGAATGTGCTCCAGGAAGGTCCACTTCATGGAATACTGGCAGCCATGAGACAATGACTGACTTTTGATGCAAAATCATCAACCATAAAGTGACTTGTTAGAAGATAAGTGACTCGTGCAAATGGATCAGCTGATATTTATACAACATTGAGATGTGTTCATGAAAACTGACATTAACAATATTGCTGATTAATTTATACAGGACCTCCCATGATGAGCATACTGATGCCTACAGAAAAACTGAGGAGTTACAGCAAACATCCTTGGACTACATTGCTCACGGGGGTCTCCCAAAAGAGACTGCACATTAGGAATTTATGGCATAAATGCCACAACATTATAAGTGACAAAGAGCCTGAATACAACGATCTTTTTACTTGTATAGCACAATGTCAAAATGGCTGCTCAACCCCTACACACCTGCACAAGTGACTTGGGAAGTAAGATATGATTTGTATATATAAAGGAAATTAGGGGGCCTTAGCTGCGTCAGTGATCCCTCACTTCTCCTGTAACATTGACACCATTCATGTTCCTGGGGTAATGGTTTCACCTCCTTGACCCAGACTTCAAAGGAGGATCCCAGACTTGAGGAGCCACAGAGACGCTGTGGCCCTTTGTGAGAATGGAAATACAGGTGCCTCTTCTCAGAGGAAGCCTAACCTTGCCTAAATGGTCTGATTTGAATGAGCATCTGAGTAAGGCGCTATGTTAAAGAAGAACTGTGACAGACTGTTACTATAAGAGAAGTGGAGCTTGCTCTCACCTTCTATTTTGAGACTTTTAGGACAAGCCACATATCAAATCCAATCACTCTTATTCTTATGTCCTGTCTCAGAACAACCTAAAAAAATGTAAGTGCTCCTTCCTGAAGTCTACATGCACCCAGTGTTGGAATATACCAGACTACAACATGTGGGTGCCAAAATGCAATTCTTGTTTGACAGAAGTGAAAATTAAATGCAACAGTTAGTCAACACAAGAACTATTTACAGTAGCAATCAGTTAAACACCACTAAAATATTCTGAGAAGAAAAATCAACTGTTTGTCTACAGTCTAGGGTGAAAAACTATGATATCAGAAAGGCAGTAGACACAAGCTTTCAGTGAATAACCTCAGCACTGCCTCATGCAAAGAATGACAGCCACTTGATATATAGTCTCTCTTCCTTTCTCTCCCTTCAGAAAAAACACCAGTAAATTCAGCCCATATGATGTAGTAACAAAAGCTAACAGCAAGCAGGATTCCTGCAGAACAGAGCTGCTGAGCAAACTGGAAAACCAGTAAGTAAACTTGAAAACTGTGCAGATAAATAAAATGTATGCTCCAAAATTTCATTTGCTTTGTGTTTGATTTGATTTTATAGCTGTTGAATAAGTTTTGTGGCCAAGCACTAAAAGTTAGAATTAGCACACGTGGATCATGAGAGCTGTGAAGTCCTAGATCCAATGGCACAACTGCAGGTACAATAACCAGCCAAGTAAAGGAATGGACTGATGGGGGAGCTAGATATTTAAGAAGGTTCATTAATTGAACACAAAGGGCCTTTTGACATCAGAGGAAGTTAAAACTGGATTCACAGCTTTATGGTAATATGTAGATTCCTTTTACTATAAACAGCAGGCTGAACTCAAGAAAAACTAGTTTTGTGATAAATGATATTTCAGTTCATAGTACTAAAATATAAAAGGGAACAATCAAGAGTTTTCCACTTCTTTTCCCCTAGTTCTTGGAATGTGATTTCTGTGAACAATTGTTTAATTAGAAGACCATTTCTTTCAGTGAAGTGCAAAAGTGAAGCCCTAACCACTTATTGTTATGAACAGTATGTGGTTTTTCTTTGTTAGAGCAGTATTTCTGGGGCTGATTCATGACTGAATTCTAATATGGCAAACTGTATTCTGCTAATCTAAATTGCACTGGCACAGGTTTGTTTTTTTTTTTTTTTGTTTTGTTTTGTTTTGTTTTGTTTTAATGCAGAAATCTTATTCTATCTTGGCCAGTTTATTTGACTCTGACAGTTCACAGCTGAGCGCTTCAGAGGAATACACAGGTGAATTCCTTAATTCACCTCACTTGACAAAAGCAGGACCTGATCCTCCAAGTCAGCTTTAAAATTGCATTTGGAAGCTGTCATGGAAATCATGTGAGAGAAAAACTGGTTCTCACCATTTCAGAAAATTAGGTCACTTATTTAGGACATTAAAAAGAACTTAAGAGTTATGACTTGAGGCACACATTATATATTTCTTTGCCAGTGTAGTCTCCCTACCTAGTGGAAAGAAATAGATTCCTAATAATGTAATTATAATAAGCTAATCTGTCTTTAAAAGTTCCTTTAAAGACATATTTCATGATATAACTCTTTATGTTTATGCTGAGTTGTATGAATGATGATGGGTCTTTTTTCACAAAGCCTCCATAGTGCCAAAGGTCTTTAGATTGAGCACAAGAAAATTTAGGTCATACAAGAATAAAACTGTGAAAAAACAAAAGTCTTAATCAGGGCAGAAACCCTAATGGCAACTGGGGCAAGTGTTTGAGGAATATATTGTATTCTCCTAAGGCACAGCAGCAGAGGGAGGCAAGTGACATGAGAAGCAGGAGAAACAAAGTAATTTGTTGACATTTTTTCCCCCTGTGTGCTTTGTATCACATAACTGCAGCATGCATCGCACACAATTTTACTCTGCTGTTTTCAGCCTAAGCTTAGCCTGTTTGTAAAATTTCCCAGTCCCATCGACAACCCTCAAGCATATCCATGGATTAGTAGAGGATTGTGCTAGAGGAGATGGCCAGCTCTTTCTGGTCCAGGGCCACATGCAGCCCTGGACACTTGAGCCATAGGAGAATCCCTGACAGGGGCAGCAGTTCCAGGACTGATGTCATCTGCGGGCCAGCCACTAGAAGTCAGCAGTCACATACACTCCTGCAATCAGCAAAAAAACCCCCAACAACCAACGTGTACAGGATAAGCATCCAGCTAACTGCAACCCATGTACAGAATCCTGGATTCCTCTAGAGCACCTCAGAGTGCCAAGAGCTGCCCAAACTCACACCCTTCAAAGCACGTGTAAGGTGAGCAGCCCCCAGACTTTGTACATAACAACTTCACTACAGCGTATAGAGATGTCGGCATTGCTTTTGTACAGACTACTCAGCTGCCATTTCAGCATCTCTCCCGGGCTCCCTGTGTCTGGAAGGGAATTCCAGTTTGTGGGGAGGAAGGACTGAATGGTGCATGGGCCCTCATGCATTCATGTGATTGAACAGTATTGAGAAAATGCAGAAACTACCATGAAAGCTGCTGGGTTGGATATGTCCAAACAAAAGCCACAGTATTACTGTTTTGTCCTTAGACAACACACTATTATTTTTAGTGTCATGTGCTGTATTACATTATTTGATAAAAGTAAATGCAAGAATTTGCCAGATGACTTGATTTCTATCCTTGTCAGATTATTTTATTTGGTTTCTGATGAAAACATAAGACAAGCTTTGCAAAATTATTTTTGTGGTTTCTGTTTTCCGCTTCTTTTCCCTTTCTATTGCCATGTATAATCTATTTACCTATTGCTCAATCATTGATTTATGTCCACTGGGATGATAGATACATATTCTGTAAGTGATATCAGGATTTTTTTGGTACATTATATACACAGAGAAAAGACACTCTGAATTGCATCTGTGAATAAAAGCATTGCAAATTGTTATTAATTATACCCTAAGGAAGATGTATCCCACTGTTGAACTTTCAGAAAAAGGAAAAAATAATAATTCTTCTCTTTACTGAATAATTTTTTTCCTTCATTATGGAACAGCTGAAGAACACAGTATTACTTTTACCATGCAGTTCTGAAAATGCCAGTTGGGTGCAAACATACTTTTGGATACTTAAAATAAAAATATGAAAATGTTACAATAGCTTGCATAGAAGCTCCCCATGTCCGCTTAACAAAAATAGCCTTTGAACTGCAAAGAAATTTAGTGATGATTACTGTTCACTGAAAAAATAATACAAAATGTTATTCATCTATTTCTTTTCCTGACCATGTGTTTATCTATCATTTTGCAGTTTTCAGCAGAGCAGATGTGCCATAACAGAAACAGCAGCTACAGTATTTGTTCCACATATAGAAACAACAAGCAAATGTGACTCATATCCTGGATTACATTAAACAAAATGGAAGAGTGACAAAAAAAATCTGTTAGTCTAACAACAGATTTTAATTGCAAACCAAATTGAAATTCATTTGTTTAAAAAAGTGTTTTCAAATGTTAACTCACAGATTTATACCGTCGTATTTGCCAAAAATGTTAATGTTGTGAGGTAAAATCCCGTTTCTAATGAGGTCACTAGAGCTTTGTCACTGCATCTGGGGGCAAGAGCCCATCTCGGGCCTTTATTTGGTTCCCCCAGATAATTTCATGTATACCACACAAGCACCGAGCTTTCACTTGTCTCAAAAAAATAAATCTTTAAGGCTGCAAATGATTAAATGCAATTAGGGATTTGTCCATAAAAATACAATCAATAATTATCATTCAGTGATTGGCTGCAGAGACCTGGACTTGAAATATGAGCTATTTGTCAGAGGGCAAATGCAAATGTCTATAACACAAGCAGGTTCTCTGCTCTTGACCTATTAAAACTTTGTTTGCTATTTTACTTGCTGGTGAACAAGTCATGCAGAAAGGTGTTGAGGAAATGAGCCAGTGTGTTCCCCAGGTGATATAAATGCTTTATCAAACTGATCCCTGCCTTGTTATGTAAACTATACCAGGTACCGTTCGTTTTAAACAGAGAGATAAACAGATCTAATATGCTTCAGGGCGTCATGCTTTATGCATGAACTGCTTTTTATTTTTATATTAAAGATTTTCCTGACACAACCCTTTGCAATGAAGGAAAGCTCCAATATAATGTCTTAACTACAACCACTGCAGCACCTGCAAGTTCAAAGTATTGAGACTGATATTCCCTGATCAGATAGTCCCATGTTAACCTGCTTAATTAATTCTTAATAAACAATTAATTTTTTAGTGAAATACCTCTTGCAATGAGAAAGTCTCTCACCAAAGATAAATGAAGTAATCCTCTGAGAAGGAATCTATAAATAACTTGGTCTATCTGTCTATTTACAATATTTAGCTACCTACCTTTTGCTTTCACTTGTCTGATTTATCATTTGTTTTCTAATTTATTTTACAATTTTCAATCTGAAGTGATATCAGAGAGAACATTCTTAACCTTTTCAGGAGTAATATTCAGTTTCTTTTCATAGCAATGGGATTAAATTCTACTTTCAGTTTTCATGGGAGAAAATGCAGAATATCACCTAAGATTTCAGTTAGGATTTTGGTCCATAAGCAAGACCAGGATTTAGTCAACTGCCTTGAATTTGAGATATGCAAGATGAAAGTGAGCACATTTATTCTCTTATTACAAAAATGGACCTACAGAATATTACAAGGATCCACTTTGAGAATTGTGTACACTTTTACCATAGAAATTATTAAAAAATTCCTTGATGTTGGTTTAATATTCAATGTCATACTCTGAAATTTTAAGGATAATTATAGAACCCTGTTTTCTTAGAACTGTAAAAGAAGAAAAAGGAAAAAAGTCTTATGTGGATTGTCATATACACAGAAATATTTTTTTATCCTACCTTAAATAAGATTTGAAGTACACTTTCCAATCTGATCCTTAACTGTCACTAGAGATACCCTTGTTATTTATCTGCTTCTACAAACAGAATTGTATGAATGCAAGTTTGTACATACTAGTCCAGATATACATATGTGTATTCAAATGGCTTTTGCACATCCTCCTTATAAGTATCCATTGACTAATTAATTTAAAACAGTTGGTCAAAATGCTTTGTAGAGCACTATTTGTATTATACTCAGCACAACATTTGTAATAACTTTCAGGCTGATAAGACTAGTAGGTTTAGTCTGCCTCAGCTCACATTTTCAAGGCTGAAAAAAATTTGCTACATGATAAAAGCCTTTGTTTTAGCAAGCACATATACACAAAGATAGCACAAACTGATTTTAATGCTGAAGGCATCTGAATAAGAAGTTTAAACTGGGTAATGTAACAGTCTTCACTAACATTCTGTTTTTTTTAAATTCATAATGTAATATTTACTTTTCTGGATACATGTTGCCTTCCTTCCCTTTATTCCATCTGCAACTCAAAATAGAAAAAACTAATGAAATTTAACTCTCAGCAAGTCTTTGTTGTGAAAGGACTGAATTATAACTTTTTAATTTAGTCAAGTAAAGAATTATTACAGTAGGACTCTAGGGCAGGAATGTGTTAATAAAATCATACTCTCTGCCTTTTCATTTAAAATAATCCCCTTGAGCTGATTAAATGAAATATCACTTGTTTAATAACTGACAGAACATTATTTTTAAGCAGAAATGTTTTGCATATCTTCCTATCCTGATTTTAATTCTAGGCACAAAGTAGTGAAGGTACTGACATCACACAAAGGGAGTAGAGTTTAGCACTTGGATATAGTTTGTCCTGTCATAGTGGCATCTATAATTTAGTGTGAAGCAGTGAGGTAGACAGAGCATTATCATTAGAAATCATCCTGAACAGGGATATAAAACACAGTCACAATAACACTTGTCAGAAAGGTGACTGCAGTCAAAACTAATATCCAAGAGTTTCAAGATAAATGCTGACACTGCAGCCATCCTACAAAGACTATTATTGCTCAAAAAAAATCCACCCCAAAATGAAAAAAAAATCCCAAAACCCAAATATGAACCTTCCCCAGAGAGAACAAGTTAGAGTGAAGTTTGCATCAGGAGCAGCATAAACTTGGTAAGATTTATGGTAAATTAGGCTTTCTGGCTAAATGACTTTAAACAATTTTTCTTTCCACCCTCTCCCCACTATCTGGAGTATGTTAGTACAGTACTCAGAACAGGTGAATAACTGTCCTTCTTCCAGGTTCACTCCCTCTCTCTGCTACCCACTTCCTCAGCTTTTTTATTCCACAAAACCCACTTGATTTTCTTAGTCTTACACTCATCCCTGTCTTGGAATGCAGATGTGATTCTATAGTCTTCTACCACTGATTTTGTAACTGCAAAGCCACAAGGAATCTCCCGAATCACAACTGTAGTCCTGAAACTTGGAGGTAAGCCTAGCAATTTCATTGTGTTTGTTTCTTTGGCACCCATAATGCCATGTATATATCCCTGTATACATACACAGATGCACAAGAACGCTGCCTCTTTAGTGCACAAAATACAGGTGTGGAGTACAAGGTATTTCTCCTGCTGCAGGCAACCTGTCCTGACCAGAGACACAGAATGGACACAGTGGTTTGAGTGCCTCTGGATCTCAGCATTCCAGGTTAGATGACTTCCAACAGCAGCTTACACTGCTGAGAAATGGGAGAAAAATCTGCTAAAATCTCTAGGCTCTGTTCTAGGCCCCAGCCATTTTCAGTGCATCAAATATTCTGAGTCTGATGTTGTTTATATAAGAACCATCATTTTCCAAGGTCTACTACTTTGTGTCGGGAGAAAGAAAGCAGCAGGTTCTTCAAAGACCTAAGTGTGATGTGGGAAGTGATCAGCTAGCAGAAGCTCTTGAGCTCCATTATGCAGTATTATGTGGTTTTATAGAAACTCAACCACAACAGAACAAGGCTAATTTTGTATTGGTTTAATGTATATTTAATTAAAAATATAAGAGAGTATGGGTCCTTGTAACTACAGAACTTTAGAGAACTGCTTGTTCAACAATTTTTATCTGATTATACATAACAACAAATACTTCTGGAAAAAGAGCCAGAAGACCTGCTGTGCACCATAGATAATGTGCATATAGAAGACCTTTCTTCCTAAATTACCAGTTGGCATCTAAATTGACTTGAAATACGATACACTCTTGTATATAAATATTGCAACTGAAATTAAAAGGGAATGCTGTTGCCATACATATTTAAAATATATTATTGAAATATTTAAAAATTCTAGTCTGCTCTTGACTGCAGGGTTAGTGACAATTAATTCCACACATCCACAACACCTGACAAACATGCTTCCTTTTACCTGTTCTCCTGATCTTCCATATGAGTTTTACTAAATGGATTTGTCCCCTTGTAAACATATACCAAGGGTAGTCTATGGAAAATTATTTCACTCTTTTGCATCTTTCCTCAGAAAGAAATATTCTTATACCTCAAATCATGTCTGCAATTCATGTCTAAAGCCATTTCATACTTGTTATGATGTCATGTGTATGTTAACTGAAATAGCACATATAAACCCACATAATTTTTAAAAGTTATTATAGAACTGTTTTCCACAACATTTTTGGAGATCAGGAAAATTTCTCTCTCCTAGGCAACCGTTGTTATCCTGCAGGTTTCTGCCTGCCATTTTACTCAAACATTGTGTATTTTTTAGCAACATGGGCATTTCACCTTTTCACATTTCCTTCATATTTTTATTTTGTTATATACCATCCATAACTCACAAATACATCAGTTTGTTTGGATATCTCCTGATTTGAAATCTCAGATTTTGCGTGCAGTTGTTTTGTCTCAGTGAACAACTGTAGAACCTCAGTGCCAGTTTAGACTAATAGAAAGAACATAAACTATCTTTAACATAAGCTGTCTTCATCACGTGCAAATTCAATAAACTGAGCAGTTCATTTCTAACTACCAATCCATAGCCTCCCTTTTTTTTTTTCCCACACATAACCCAATACACTTTTCAGTCCTGCTCTTAGTTCTCCAAATTATCACTTTGCAGATAACTGCATGGTGTTGTCTTTACTGTGATGAAAATATTGGTTTTTTGCAAGACTGGATTTTCACAACAACCTCAGGAATTTCACTGTTTAGAGTCATTACTACTCCTAGTAAGTTCACATCTGATGTCATTCAGCTGTCATTACTTAAATGAGTTTCATGATGAACTTATGGATTACAATTTCCCAATACTGGCTAATGAATCTATGGATTATGGTTTCCCTGTATGGGCTATATTCAGCTCTTTTCCTTATTCAGGATATCCCCGCACATTTGGAGTAGTGGCGACTTGTGATGTCAATACTTCTACCTACAGTCTGATATTGAAAAAAATTACATTAGAGGCTCAACTGTAACTATTTTTGAACCAACATCTTTTATAATATGAAAGATGAAGGTAGAAAACAGACTCACCATTTCCGTGCGCCAAAAACCTTAAAAATGGTTTAAGCATCAAGACATGTTCATTGAAATCCCGTCAAGGTGTGACATTTTTGAGTAGTTGAATGCATCCACCATTATTGTTCAGCTAGATTCTGTGACTCTTTTTATTTCCCTCAGTACCAATCACTCATTGCCCTTCTCCTGGCCAATGTGGCTGAATATGCACCACATGTGTCCCTGCCTGCTTAAGGGTTGGTATTTCTACACATACACATATCTAGAAAAGAAGCAATTTTGAATACTCCATTCTGATATCAAATTATCCCTTACAGATGTCACGATCAGTAAGATCTAAAATTATCCATGGTCTCCCAACTCCAACATGGTCTCTTTCAATAATGTCTTCCTTACAGTTTAAAATAAACATAAGGTATGTTTGAAATTATGTGGCTCAGAGCATAAACAATAAAGTGTGCAAAATCTTTTCTTGGATGTGTGATCACTGTTAGTCAGGAATCACAAAGACTTAACAAACATAAGGTGTCAAAACTTGACTGCTTTTTTGGCAGCACACATACTGTGCAGTGTAAGAACACTTAAAAGCAGATATTGGTAGGAGACAATTACAGAAGTTTAAAAAATACATTTTCCTTATGTGTAGGTATGAACCTGCCTGTAGAGGAAAGCATAACTTCTGAGCTTGTTTCTGAGAAAACTCATGGTTCAAAAGTAGGATATGTTATAGATATTAAATGGGAGCTATGAAGCAAACATACACTGAATTTCTTTCCTAGCAAAAAAGAGTCTGGATTTACAGTGAATTTACTTTCCTTCATGGCTTGAAAACTTCATTACATAAAAAAATTAAGTTAGATGGAGAGGAATAAATTTAATCAAAACACTGTTAGATAAAATAACCTGGATTTACGAGTCTGCAGCAGCTACTGCCAAAACAAAGCTGTTGTGATTTACCAAAGCTAACAACATTCAATGTTTAAAATCCAAAGGTGAAAATCTAACAAAACTTTACTAAATTATCTATAGGATTTCATGTGCCAAACTACTTTGTTGTAACGAGTTTATCTAGTGGATTGTTTAAGACCATGATCTTACTGTCTAAAAAACCCTGAAAAGAAAAAATTTACCATGGATTTGTAAGAGGTCATAAAGTTAAAGACAATGCTCAACCCAACTGTATAAAATTACGCATAATACTGGAATAATTTCACTAGAGAAGTGAGAAATTTGAATTGTTTATAATGGGACCATAGTTTGGCTGCTGAGTTTCTACCGGATTTGGATTTTGGACTAAGAACAGCTGTTGAAAAATATCTGGGAAGATCCTAGAGTGAAAGAGATTTAATTTGGGCATTAGCATTGAAAACTGTAAAAATAAGAATATATGGAATTAAAGATGCTACAGTTTCTCTCAATATATCCTAAATATAACATTGTTCAAAAAAATCACATTCCAGACCAATTTGATCCGCTTCTTGTGGCATACAGAATAAACAGCAAAGTACCTTAGGTGATTTTACAAGTATTAAAAGAGAGAGCTGTGCTAATCAATTCCTTTTATTTGTTCTTTCTTTTGCCTTTATCTTGAACACAGAAATAGAAAATAAATCATAGTAACTATATTTCTCAGAAGTTTGTATCATTCACTTTCAATAGATTCAGTAACCCTGTTTAAACCTTGAAAGCTAATAAAAATGGATTTGTAGAATTAAAAACATCGAACAATGGGGAAATAGTTACTCACAAAATTAAAGTTTTATAGCCTAAAGTTGAAGACTGTGTTCCACACTTTAAATACTTCATATCAGGTGTTTTCAGCTCTACTACAGTGTAAAGTTTGATTTTGACTTTTTAATACAGTCCAACTCTTTGAATTTGTACTAAAAGGCTATCCCATGTCTACTTACAGTCTTTGATATGATTAACACAAGCTTTAAGTATGACATGCATTAAAGGAAGCTTAAACTTGAAATATGGTCTGATATTATGGCATAAAGTCAGAAGATGTTACTGCCTAAAAGTAAACCCAGCAGTTTCTGGATAGCAACTACCATACAAGCCAACTAATACTTGAGTCATATTCTTCTCCACAGCTATGGTGTACCAGAAGTTGTTTCTGACTATGCTTTGTATTTATACTCAAGGTGGGAGTCAGTCTTTACATCTGCAAGCCAAGATACCAGTTTGTAGTTGTTTTATTTTTTTTTCCTGTCCAATTATGGCCAACATACTTTTCTGGGGGTATCAGAAGTAGCAATTATGAGGACATCTATGACCAGGAGCAGTTTCTATTAGCATGCCTCAACTGATTAAGCTGTAGCAGTAATTGGACAGAAATAAGTTCACAAGTGAAACTTGTAATTTGAGTTAACACATTGTTTTGGTGTTATGGGTGGATTTAAGTGCCCTAACTCTATAATTAGACCAGGTGATTTCAAAAAGTCTTTGGAAAAACCCAAAACTGATTCCACACATTTAAAACCTATGGCTATGCTTATTTATACCAATTAAATATCAAGGCTATTCTGTACTGTTTTCATTGGTATCAAAAGGAATACTGGTTGAGTAAGATGCTGGATAAATGAAGGTTGATAAAACCATAGAAGACAAAAACGCACGGTATGTGTTAAAGAGAGGCAAGGATGTTATTGCAGGTCTATATATATTGCATTTAGAATCACAAACTATTAAAACATAAGCATATTAGAATACAAGGATATCAGTCCCATCAGTGAAGATATAATGAACACAAGCAACTTGCACAGCAAATACTTTCATGAGTAGTTGAGAAACGGTGATTCAAAATCCATGACTATTAACTGTAAGACTGCAATACTGTAGGGAACTCTCCTGCTCTGGCAGGGGGATAGATAAGTTGACCTAATGGCTCTTTTCCATTTCTAATTTCTCTGATTCTATTAAATCTTGGTATTTTCAGAAGAATTCAACTGCTTTCCAGGGCCACTGAGACATGAGAATGTAGGCAATTCCTTCCTGTAAATAACACTACTTTTCAAACAGTAAAAATGGAGACTAGGAGGGGACATTAAGCCAAGTTTAATAAATTCTAAGCTCAGGCACAGCAGAAACTCTTTTTTACCCTATACTTTTCCTACTAGAGTTTAATTAAGATTGACAAAGCACTAACTTTAAATCAGAAAGGAGATCCTTAGATCCATTTTGTTGTCAAATATGCTTTCCCTGCAAATGGTAGGAGTAACACATATCATTTCACTGATAATGTTTTAATATCCTGCATTGAATAAAACTTTTTTTTAATCAAGTTGCAATGGTAGCACTAAACTACACAAGGGGCTTGGGGGTTGCAGATGGCTGCATTACTCTAAATGTTCAAGCTTGACTGACCCATTTCATCAGCACTGTCAGAGCCTTGCACTGATACATGTTGACAACATTTAATCTTAAAAAATTGAAAGAAATGAATTAATATGCAAATTTCATCAGCTTTGTAATAAAAATGTCCTTGAAAAAAAACAGAGAACATGACCCCCAAGGAATAGTGTGAATTATCCCAGCTCAATTCTTTAAGTTAGTCAGAGGTATGTGGGTCCGCAAGGAAATCAGCGCAGATTTGACTTGGAAATAATTATGATGAAGAACAAAACACAAGCAGGTTGAATAAATGTAACAACTTGGGAAAAAGTCTTAGTCCTGTTTGTT
>NW_005054301.1:8867328-8872328 GCF_000277835.1 Geospiza fortis
TTGGAAAGATACACAATGTCATAGAGCAATATTTAGAAGGAAGAAACAGGAGGTTGGAAAGACAAGACGACTGGTAGGGGCAAGAGTAAATGAGATATGAATTTTTAACAACAGGACGGAGAAAAAAACAATGTAATTTAAGGCTACATAGGTGAATATAGTGACAGAGCAAAATTATTGTCCTGTTTGGGAAAACGCAGCATTCATATGAAATTAAGAGACAAAACTGAATGAGCTGAGAGAAGAGCACAAAATAAGAACTATGAAAAATTTCAGAGCAAAGCACTTGTGAGTTAAGGATGAAATGAATATTGTGGTGGTGTGCAAAGATGTATGGAATATACTTTAAATGAACTTGCAGACTGAATATCACAAGTAACTGTGAGAAAATGGAAACACAATTACTCTGATTTTTCCAAACTCAGCTGTATGACTGGGAACAATCCCACATAAGACTAGGGATACTCAGGAAGATCAGTTAGTCTTATTTCTCACAACCCTTCAGCTGACACAGGAACATCCTCCACTGGAGCTGCCACACACACAGGATCAATGAAACAAAAATCTTGACCTCAAAGCCCAAACCAAATAGATCTGAAAAAAGATGTGGGGAAATCAATACAGGCAAGTAGACACTCTCCAGCCTACTTTGCCCATGTGTTTCTCTTTATTGAGGGAGGGAAGAGTGCAGTAGAAATTCCATGCAGTCTCCAATCCTCTTGCCATTCTTTTAGTTTCTTCTTGCCTGTTCCCAGAGAGCTTACAAACCACACTAACTACTGCACTGTCTGTCCAGATTGCAACAGAGATTCTATTGGTTGGTCTTCTTGTAGCTATGGAAGAGTTAATAGAATTTCTGCTTGAAAATCAATTCTGTTAAAATATGTGTTTATCACAGTACATGGGGATCAAATGAGAGCAAAGGTAGATTATTCTGCTGTTTATACTGATTTGGGATTTCATAGTATACTAAAGACACTTGCCTAATTTTGAGATACACTAGTACACTTATAAATATTTTTATATATACGCACACACTTACATACATACACTGTATTTAGGCACTTTGAGGTGTATATATTTCTGTCTAGTGGACCTATCCTATGGCAGAGGAACCTAGAAGAATATAAACCTAGAGCCAAATTTAGCTCTGTGGTAAATAGAGGAAGCTGAGCCATGATTATTATATTTAGGAAAAACCTATCCTCTTGCAATGGCAGTTACACAAATCCCAGGTTAACAGGCAGAAGTGACAATGTTCTTAGAAGAAGTCAAATCCAGACATCTCAACCTCACCAGTATACAATTACAGAATAAATAAAATTTCCCTGCAGCTGAAGATTTGTATTAATGTTGTTGGCATCACTATTTTACCTTTTAAAGCTAACTTGGGGCTGAAATGAAAGTAAGGTTTATCATTAGCATGCATACAGGTCACCCTGATACAGGGTGACCACATAATGATTCCAGAAATCTCTGAAAGATTAATGATGATCACATAATTCCAGAAAGCCAGCACTATATATGTAGAAATATATTGGTAATAAAAAACAGTCACTGTTGTGCCTTTCCCCAGATGGGGATCTCTCACTTTTCTTTGATTTCTAAAGGCTTCAGATCAATAGCTGGAGTGACATTATTAACAGCTCCCTCAACACCTTGGCCAGCACTAATATTAAATCCATTATACCTTCTGTTTGACATTTGCAGTACAGCAGAAAGTGCTGTAGATACAGTCAAGCTGCCTTGGGAATGGGGTTGGATGCAGGGTTAGTGAGATGGCTTCCCTTGCCTGACTCTAAATTCATCTCATTGATAGAAAACTTCAGCTGTTCAGAAAACTACACTAGGCAGTAAATAATTCACCTGTCAAAGTAGGTAAAAAAACCAAAACACTTTCATGCTGTTTTTGAAATACATTACCAAAGGGTCTTCAAAACTATTTGACATTCCTTATTGTCACCACGCTTACAGAATTTAATAGGTATCACAACACACATCACAGCGTTTCGAAATGAATGCCTTACTAGTGAATGATGTAGGAAGCAAGCACTTGTTTGGTTTGTAGTTTTAAATTTCACAGTACATTTTTTAAGGCATTTATTGGATGTTGTAGGCACCATGCAGTAACATAGCTTAATCAACCTGAGCAAAATTGGCAGACAAATTAACTGGCAACTCTCAGGGTATTTACACTGGCATATCTTGCATCTGTATTAAATTCCTCAGCATGCCCTCTCACTGTGGCATTCCCTAGACTCTAGGTCTGATGTTCTGGCTGAGCTTCATTCAGGGCAGAGCACGACATGGGAAGCTATACCTAGGATATCCTTACTTCCTATCTGTGAGTACTTTAGGGCAGTTTAGAGTAGATCACAGAACAGTGATGACTTAACATGACTCCCCTCTTGGCTGTACCTCTATCTAACACCAGGAATTGTGAGCCTGAGCTGTTCAGAGGTAGCTGTTCTAGGAGTCTGGAAATCAGTCAGAAAGAAACTGAAAATTCTACTATTAGACTATCATTGCTGGTGCACAAGAATGAAGAGAATATATAGTGGCTGTGGACTCAGGTTCATCCTGACACTGTAATTCCATAGCTTGCATGCATTTACTGTAATGGTTCTGCTAACTACCCTTCCAGTATATGTCCAACTAAAAGCTGCAGAGAGAAGGAAATGATGAATGAAAACACAGATGTAAGAAGCAGAAGGTGGTGGCACTAGGTGGGGAGAAGGGCAGCTCATAAAAATATATTTTGACCTCATGGAAGATCCTGGCATAGTGTTTAGGAAACAACCTTGCTTAATACAAGAAAATAAGACAACAGGATCAAGAGGTTATGTAGCATATTCTCAAGTACTGTGACTTCAGAAGAAGTGAAGCTCTTATGACAGCACTTGAAACCTTGCAGCCATGGGAGGCAGCAATCCCGGTGATGGGACTAAGGCTATCGCAGAGAAAGGTTGCAGCTCCGTGTCCCTTTGGCAGAGTACGGGCTTGCCTTCCCTGCTGCTTTTACAGGCAGGGAACTCTGACACAAAAAACTCTGAAGATTCTTGCTGAGATGATTTCAAAGGTGTCTGCTTGCTACATCTCTGCCATCTTTCTGCCTAAGGCTGCCAAGCATGGAGTGTGTCTGTTTCTCAGCACCTGCTACCCACAGTTCAGATCAGCCACTAGTAAAATCACCACTGATTTTTGCTTATATCAATATCCTGGCTGTGAAGGTTACAGCTGACAAGTGACAGTGTCCATGCTCTTCCCTCCTATCTAGTGGCACTAATCTGTGGCAGAGGTCACAGTGTGAAAGCAGGACCGCAACCTTGTAGGTGCCTTCAACAAGTTCTAGAATCACAGTCCTAATAAACCATTCTTGTCTGAATGTGTGATCAAAGAAAAAAGTAAACCAAAAATTGACATGGATGTCTTCAAGGTTCTAAGCCCTATGCTGCTCTTTTTGTTTATATAACATGTGCCTACAGTAAACCCTTTCCCTGTTAAAAGGGACACAAGGAGAGGAGTGTCCTTTATAGACATAGACAACTCTGAGCAATAATAGCAGTCTCCATTTGATCCTTTTGGATACTTTCCCAGATTTGAGGTGAATTTTGCAGTAGGGGAGAGATCTATGCTTCTTTAGCACTTCTGCTGGGAATACTCAAACCAACAAATGTGAAACTAGCTTGGGTGTGGCAACAGGTGCTGCAATCTCAGAAGGTGCCTGGCATGTAGGCACACATGAAGATTCAGCAAGAGTCAAAAACCCACAGCCTTCCAGTAAATGCACTTATTCCAGCCACATATTCTATTACTTGAATAGTTTATATAAATAATGGGAAAATACTCAAAAGAAAGATTCCCTTTCTCCATACATCTGCTGATGGTCACTGAGAATGCAAAATGAGTGAAACCAGAACTCTCTTAACTTATCTGAAGATGAATGGGGCATTAAAGCTTTATAAGAAATATTTCCCACAGCCTAATCTGTTTGAGGGCAGGACTACAAGGAAGTTCAGCGTTCAGTGAGGTGTCAATGTAATTTTATGTTTTTAATTTCCTCCATTTTGAAACTGCCCAAAGAAACAATTTAATTGCTATGCATGCTATAATTTGATTACTTCCAACTGGGCTTTTAAAATACACATTTTACTGAAATGAACAGGGTAGGAAAGAAGTGGCTCTCCTCTACATTTTACTTGTAGTGTTTGACTGATTACAGCACCATTTTACCAGCCATTTACTTACTCTTTTTATAGGCTATTTTTGTCATTTTAACAGGAAAAAGATTTTAAAAGTGAAAATCTGGAAATCTAAAATTAACAGAATATTTCTGAGATTCCACAATCATCCTCTATGGGCAGCTATCCTTGTGTATGACGTCAATTCAAGCCTAGGAAATGCCATTCCCAAAAATATGTTCTGCTAAGACCTGAGAAAATACAGTTGCAGTGACAGACATTTCAGGTGCTAATCTCTCCCACTCAAAGTACAGGGGGAAGCTCTACCAAGACTTGTCCCAAGAAAGCCTTCTAGTCTTTTTAGTATTGCTTACTCCTTCTGACTATCTGAAAAGTCTGAAAAGTACCTCTTTTACTAAGTAGCAACTCAGAAAAAAGTGTAAATTTTCTTCACATCTGGGCAATTTTGCTTAATAGAGCCATTCTTTAGCTTCTCATGTCTAACTGGTGTGAAAAATCACAGAGATAATATCCAAAGAGAATTTGGATAACACATGAGAAGGGGACCTTTTAAGGGAGCGGATTTGCAACCTTTACTATACTTCCAGTTCCCTGCTAGAATAAGTAATGTTCTTTTCAACTGAGAGTTTAAGTGAAATGCTATGGACTGTATTTCAGGCACCCCATGGGTTAACTTGCTATTGTAGTTATTCTTCAACCAAAGTTCTGTCTGATATATTTTGCTAAGTTGTCTAAATCCTGCTGTAGTATTGATTTCTCCCTTTAGAAGCTCTCACCCATTCAGTAAGCTCCAAGGAC
>NW_005054301.1:8877328-8897328 GCF_000277835.1 Geospiza fortis
TATGGGTAAGGTTTCTGATTTCTCCTTTCTCTTATTACATCTTTCACAGCTTTTGGCTGGCAAACAGATACCAACAGTGATATCCACAGGCAGGGAACAAGCTGCAAGGCTCCATCTCAATGGTAAATCCCTGCCAATTATGTTAAAACTAATTATAAATCTCTTTCCTGTAAAATCATAACCCTAGCTGAAAATAATCCACATCCCAAATAGAACATCAGCTACATTTTAAAATAGACTTTTCCCCAAGGTTAAAGGTACTGTCTCGGTTGCACATATTCTCAGAAAATAAATAGCTCAATTGCAGCAAGTAGTTTTAGTTTGGTTCATTCTAAATTCACACACCTTTACAAAAATCGTCAGTGAAAACAAGATAGTTCAGTTTTAGTACTAAATCATACTCCATGCTATATTGCACTTTCAGGAGCTACATCAATCTGCAGTAACTATTTCATTCATCTGGTATTGTTACAGAGTGTAAATCAGGATTCATAAATGATCTGTTTGTATCCTTTGGGAAGGAGGGATTACATGTAAATAATCCCTTTAATGTACGCATCGCCTCTAAGCATTTCACACAGCAATAAATTGGTAAACTGAATTTGAGCAATTAAGAAATTAAATGAAACTAATAGAATGTGTATTTTAATATTTCTTGGCGGTTATTTGGGGATTAGTGAATAAAAAGCAGCCACTCTCCTTCTTTGTGAGGGTAAACTGCAGCACTTTGATAAACTCTATTTGTCAGCTTTTCACTGCTGTATTTCAGTCACAATTCCTCTTTTGAAATTCTTCAATATACCTTTCATTCCACAGCTGTATTGTTAACTGCATTAAACTATGAAGTCTAAGTACTAATTTCAATAGAAGTAATCACAGATCCCATAGTGAATGGAAACAAGACAAACTACCCCAGAACATGCTACTTACAAAGTGATTAACACAAAATGTTTGAGGCAGGAAAGGCATCATGACAACCAGAGTTTTGCTTCAGTCCTCTCCACTCCACATCCACCTGCTCCCACCTCCCCAGAAAACAGCTACGGTTCAAGGGCAGCCCGAGCAGAAGTGGACTGAGAATAACATGCACAGGAAGAAATTGCTCTAATAGAAGAAGCACAGAAAATTATGGGCTTTATAGGGCAGGACATTTATCAGACAGAGACCTTGGCTATCTTTCCTTGTCTTCAGGAAGCAAGCAAGAGACTCTGATCTGAAAAGCTAATGGTGAAGGAATGTAAGGGAAATTCCAGCACACTATCTGTTACATAAGAAGCAATGGCAAGGTTTATGACCACTGTTACCGAGCCCATGCAAACAGAATTCTAGATGTTCAATTTGGAATTTTACATACATTCTCTAAGAATAAACTAAAAAAAAAAAGGCAGATTTCTTTTTCTGAATAACATTATCATTATCCATTTATTCATTGTTGTTACAAGATATTGCAAATAAATCTGTTTGTTAGGTTATGGACAGGTTAACTACAGCAGTGCTGTGAACATGAAAGATCAAAAATAAAGCAATTATATTTTCCTTCTATGCATAAGGTTATAAGAAGAGCTGTGATCTAATTTACTATTTCTTCCAGTCTTTAGCTGAAATTGAGAAAATTCAAAATTATACTATGACCGAGTTACACTATGGACTAGTGTGGCAATAACAACAGAAATCCCTAAGAAAATAATTTCAGCCTTAGATGACAAAAATCGAGAGAAACCATGAACAACATATTATCCATAAGCAGCAGTTTAATAGCATACTTCATTTCAGCCTGTGGCCTGAAATTTACAGACTCTAAAAGGAAATACTAGACTTTCAGAAGATGCTATGTAATTGCACAGTTCAGGTCTTCTCATTAGCCAAGTTACTCTTTTCACATTTACAGCTCTGAACGTAACAAAATCTTTGTCACATGGTGTGTGTAGGATTTTCACCCTTCAAATTGATTTCTTTTTCTCACTGGAAACTAATTCAGTGGCACCCACTGAGTTTTAGGCTTCCATTTGCTGCTGGGAGAGCAGCCTTTTCAGGGCCTTACAGCCCAACACAACACTAAGTATTGTCTGATGTTAAACCTGTCCTGAACTTTCCTCAAGGTAAATGGGATGCAAATGAATGTTTGGTTGTTTTATTTAATATGGATGATCTCATGCACCTTTGAACTGTTCTGCTGCCAGCTGCCACTTACCACTAACAGAGAAGTAAATTTTATAGGATATGCACTGGGTCATTTTAAACTAATCTCCACAAAAAGAAAATAGTTCATTGGGAGTAAAAAAAAAGTCTGATAATGCCACCTCTGCAAGTTGCTTTGATGGGTGTAAGAAAGTGGGAGAAAAGCCCAAGGTACTCTGGCTGGCAGTGCAGCCACACAGCTTCTACTTTACTTCCATAATCATTTATAAAAACACAGCAAAATGAACAGCACTGAGCAGCTTGTGCTCCTATCACAATGTACAACCTCTCAGTACCTCATGTACAATAATACCTCCATGAAAATCCAGCTGCATTGCTTCTGCTTCTTTGTACAACACTTTGCATGACTAAGAGCAGCAAGTGACAAGGTTCCCCAGTTAACTGAGATTGATTATTGTTGCTTCAGCACATCCATAATCATGATGCATGTAGCATGGAGAGATGGAATTATTTTCATACGCTGCCCTGGTTGGTAGAAAAAGCCTTCTTTTCTATCTGAACTGAAAATGTATAGAATGCATGGAATATGCTCTAGAGGAATGGGTACTGTGGTAGCTGCCAAAAGGTCTCATGCCATGCATGCCTCTGAGCAGGGTGAGTCCTGCATGCTGACTGCATCTGCCACTCTTCAGTCACTGCAGTCACCACTATAAAGAACATAAATTTACCAGCGGTTACCACTCTGCAGTATCTAAAATGTTTTACTATGAACAATAGTGAGAATCCAAAAGAAGCACAAGAAATGAGTGTGGTACATGATGAAAAGTACAGCAATTGTAGGTCTGGATTTTATTTCAGTAACATTGGTTTTACAGCTGGTTAACTGTACTGACTTAAAAAGAATTGCTGCAGATTGTTACTAATGAAGTGACTATAGACTGTGAACCTCTGTATCTGCTCACAGCAACAGGAAACTGAAGATTCTTTAGCAGAAAAATGGGTTAGCACATTTTTTTTCTTTTCTTTTTCAGCATATATTTTTAAAGCCATTTCCAAAAATCTCAGAGGACTTAACATTTTAAAGAAGTCACTGTTATGCCATAAAATTCAGGAAGTTATAAAAATATCTAAGACATTGGCATTTCATTTGGCAACTTCACTGTTTAGTGAATAGCAAAACTGTTCTAAAGTTCAGGTGACTTTTCAAAATCAGAATTTTGGCAGGATGTGATTTTCTGGGAAACAAGGAGGACTTTTCCTTTTTCAACAGACATATCAATAGCCTTTGCTATTCTTCCTTACTGAGCAATGCAGTCGAACTGTGGTTAGACAACAACAAAAGTTAATGCTACAGTAAATTTCATTTGATCAAATGGATTAAACTACTTTGAGATTTTGGAAATGGACAGTGCACTTCAAACTTCTTAATGATTAAAGAGTGATTTATTAAATATTTTTAAGGTGAAATATGGTTATAAATAGTTCAGTATTAGAAAAAAGCAGCAATATATCTATGCCATAATGAATTTTCTATATTAGGATTAACACACCAACTGCAGATAGTTAAATAAGCATTTAAATTATTAATTTTTTCATTATTTCATGTTTCTTGAGACACTAAGCTCCATGTAACCCAACACAAAAGATTAGAGATGAAATATGAAACACAATATGAAAATCACCACACTGTACTACAATTTATAAAATAATACATGAAGAAGAAAGTGAAATACAATGTAATGTGGTATCAACATTATAATTTGTTTTCCTCTGGACTAATGGGTATGATACCTCTCTCTTCATAACTTTTACAGATCACAAGACTTCTGAATATTGAACTGCTTGGGCAGAAATGCTATGTTCTTTCCCAATCCATCTTACTTTCAATTTTAATTCACATATCTCAAGGACAGAAACTGAAAAACCTTCTGGATAAAGTTATGCGTGTGCTAGTAGAAAGAGGAGAAAGAAAAACTTATCTTCAATACTGAATCAAATAGAATAAAAAAGACTTTCAATTACTGTACACACATGTATATAATATACACACAGCAGTATGTAACTCATTTAGCTTAGGTTAGAAAAAAATTCCATGAAATAACAGCAATTTTCATTAAACTGTTGATATCAGTGGAGGCATTTCAATTTAATTCAATGTGGGAATATGGAACGAGATTCAAATTACCCTTTCAGGAAATGAGTAAAGTCTTTGCGGTGTCTCCCCAAAGGCCAGGGTCAACTTTTCAAAAGCAGCCTTTGATTCTGGATGCTCAGCCTGAGACAGCTCTTTAGAAAATTTTGCCATGGATATAAAATCCTTAATATCTTTATGTTAGGCAACTATTAGCTAGAGAGTTTTCCTGTTGGGACAGAGTGGGGGGCTTGTAGCCTTCTGCAGCTGATATCAGGTGGCACCTACTCTGTCAGGAGCAGGTATATTCAAGGCAGCTAACCCTAGCACTGGGTATTAAACAGGTATCTTTGGACACCTGCTTTTGCTCAACTCAGGTCCCATTTTCTCTCATACCTTTGGTTTTTTTTTCTCTTCATCTTGTACAGAGATTGCCCATGGCAGTTCTCTGTAACGCTATATAACCTAAGAATGAAGGAATTAAAGGTCTTTGTACAAGCCTCTATGACCCTGTGCCAGTCTGGGAAAGGAGCTCTTCCAATGGACTAAGAAACTTGCAGTCTGAATCCTGACCAAGACCACAGTGGTGTGGGAAGGAGCATCTAAATTAAGTCACTCCTATAACTTCTGCCTCTAAGACTTTATCAGAATGGATTTGACCAGGTATATAGTAGGAAACTGGGGTACTGGCTAAAAGATAAAATTTCACACCTTTCTCAAACGTTTTCTAAAACATCCTTGCATTTTACAAAATTGAGTAACAAAAGAAAAGATTCTACTGTTTGGAAAAGAGGAGAGATTTTTCATTCACTTTTCCATAAAGACTGTGGAAAATATCCCCAGAACCTCTCCTTGCTTTTCAAGCCAGCCCATCTCTTTCTCAAGGCAGTCATAGGTCTTCTCTACTTCCATTGCAAATTCTCTCTCTTTCCTTTAGTCTCTTTTTGTGTCCCTCTGGAAAATTCCATCTGTTTTTATTGCTACTCAGAACTGGAGGTCATTCCAAGTTTGAAAGATACAAAAGCCTTACATTACTACATTCAGATTTAGGAGCTGAAAGGTGAGAGCAAAACATAGCTGCCAAGATATTTAGCTTGCTTTATAAACTGTGAGGAAGACAGGAAAATAGGAGTATGTAGAAAAGCAAAGCAGGAAGTTGCAGAGAAAGGCAAGAGTTATACATGATGCAGACAGGCACCGTCTCCAAATAATTGCCTTCCTCTTAAGAGTGATTAGTCATATTGATCACTTAGAGTAATACTTTCCACAGTCAGATTATTTCAGGATTCACAAATGTGTTGGTGGAGAGGGACATACTGATGGTTTTGGTGTCTATAGCTGCTTTTGTGCTATTCCTTCTATGCTAAATTAGCCATTAGCCACAGATCTAGACCCTAAACATAGTGCAGAAATATGTTGGGTTGCGTCTTTTTGAATCTTTCAATTGGTTTACATTTGTCCTGGGTCTGAAATGTTCCATTCTGTGAGTATTTTTACATCTATATGGCTAACAGAACGGAGATGGATGACTCAGCATATTGGGGTGTCCTCTGGGTATCCTGTATCCTCCCACACTAAGGATGAGCCTCACAACTCGTATGCCGCTTCTTCCAATCACAACATTAACATTACATCATGAAAACTGACATTCACATTTAATGACTCTCGATTTGGGACTTCACTTTGGCAAGGCACACTGATGTTATAGCAGATTTCAAACTTGATACCAGACTTACTACAGTATTAGCCCATTCTCAGCAGTCAGTGAGCCTTTTGCAAACATCCTGGAGTACCCTTTCCTCATCATGTTTCTTGTCCTCAGCTATAGTCACAATATTTGATAGTGTAGATCATCTGTTAGCTTCTGCTGTGGAATAAATTTCCTTCTTCCTGCACAAAAAATCCATTATTCTTGAAGAAGGCGTAAATCTAGCTTACTACTCCATTTGTTTTCCAGTAGCAAAATGAATGATCTTGTTTCAATTACATTTACAGTAAAAAATATAGCATTTACAGTATTTGAGTACAGTGACTTTGGCTGTTTTATTCATGAATATTGATTTCTGCATAAGGGTACCATTTCTGCTTTACTCTTACTTTTTTGGTGAATGAGCACACTAATATTGGCTCTTAGGTGAGTCACAGCAGGTACTGCATAAAATACTGCTGAGACTGTAAGAAAGCTCTCGTCATACTATTTAGCAACACAATGCCCAGAAGGATGAGAATAGAATATTTCTTTCTGGGTGTTAGTTCTTACATATATTGATGTCTACAAAAGTTTTATTATCAGAAATCAGCAGCTTTCAATCAGACTTTTTAGCAGTAAGTGTTGGAGTTCTAAACTACTGTATGCAGTGAGAAAGTGGGGTTTTTTTGCATTACTTCAAATACTAAAACAACAGAAATGGCTACAGAGTAGCAGTATATCAGGTACCCCAACACTATACCTAAAAGAGGCATTCCTAGAGTAGATCTAATGTTTTGTTCCTGTAGTTTGCAGCTGGCAGTGAGATGCTAAGTACTATATGGACTGTCTTCTCTCTATTCATATCTGTCCACCAGAGACAGAGTGGAAATCATTGATCACACTTCAGCTCCTCCCTTGACCTCCAGCAGCCACAGCCACAAGTTTCTCTTAAAAAGCCTAACTAAACCAAAAATGCAAACAAAAAACCACCAGAAAACAAACAAGTAACACCACCCACAAACCTGTGGGGGTTTTCTTTTGATCAGTTTTACACATTCTAAGAAAAATGTTGCACTTACTACTTTTCCACATTGAATAGGATCAAGGTTAAATATGGAGCTAAATAAAGTCACTTTTGTTTGAGGGAAAAAAATGCTCAAGGAGGAAATAGCCCAAAATCTCGAACTTAAAATACATAAATCAAGTAGAGATACAGATGGCCCAAGGTGCATAGATAGCTTTGACTTTAATGGAACAAAATAAAGAGATTTGAACCGTCTCACTGGTTTACAATGTATTTATGTATATAACAATAAATAAGAGTAAGAATTATCCAAGAGTATGTATATTCCCTTCCATTGAAGTGTTTGATTTCTGAAGCAAATTTAAGATTTAGCCTCATCATCAATGTAAATAAAGAAAGAAATAAACTTGAAATTCCAAACTTTTGGAATAAGTTTTATCAAGTACTTTACAGATTGTGATAGCTTGGTTTGGTTGGATAAGAAAACAGTAGATCCACCTTCAATTAAAGAATGGAGATCTGCAAATATGACACAGTTGATTGCTTCCTATTAAATGCTCAACTTTTAGAGACTCACACAATGACCTGGGAGCATTTATATTCTCCCAGCTCTGACATTTCTACTTGGCAGCCATGTTATTTTATCAGCACAGTGTCAGCCAATGGGATGTGTGGCTTCAAATTTCATCCATTATCTACTCTATTATGTGTGCAGTATCTCACAGACCATTTAGAGAACTGACTCGACCTAGTGAGAGAAAAGCAAGGAAAGTTAAAAGCAACAAAGTATTAGTAAATATCTGCAGAAAGTCTAGGGGTGCTAGAAATGGCCCAGTCCACACAGAGTTGGTGTGAAGCACATCCCTGATAGCTACATTGCTTTACTTAATTAATCTGGTTCCATATGTCATTTTCTAATTTCTATCAGCAAATATATGCTGAGAACTAGTAACTTACCACACCCTTTCACTTAGCTTGAAAAATCTACTTCAAATCAAAACTACTACTAAAAAAATGAAGAAAACTTATCAAATGTAAAATTAGATTAAGAGTCAATCAAAATCCAACTGTGAATTTATCATTTCAATGAATTTCAATGAATGGTTTAAAATCTGTTGAAAATCTATTTGAAAATGAATATGTAATAATACAAGCATATCTCTTTTTCAAAGCTAGTATTGTCAGATGTATTCTGTGCATTATAATTCATGAACAGGGTAGATGATTATTTGAGAAGTATTAAAATGAGCTGACTTTTCAATACAAGTGCCTGGACAATAAGTTTTTGTATTCTTGGCCATTCAGAAATGTAGACAATTGCGCTAGAAAAATAATGTGCATTGTAATATTCATTGTACAGTAGTAGTATAGTAAGTGGCAATTCTGGACATTACAAGAGACACAAGGATTATTTTCTGTGATTGCACAGAGAATACTTGGATTTCTTGTGAAGCTTTTGCATTGGAAATGAGATTCATCAGTCTGAACAGGGCAGGGTTAGAGCCCTTAGCAACATGCTTATTTTGTAGAAGGTCACTCAATAATAACTTCCTCTGCCCTCCAAGCTTATTAAGACTGACTGGCATATATTAATGAAAACACCTGATTCTCCAACCATAAAACCCAGACAAAGACTTTATTTTAATATTAAGGAAGGAACCCTTAATTAGCAGGGTTTCAAAAATGTCAGCTTCTTCTATTAGCTGTTCTGGTCCATCAAAGCCATAATCCCTACTGTCAAATTTCATCACATGATAGACAGTTTGCTGGCTATCTTTTTTTTTCTCTTTTAACTGATCATACTGACTGAAGCTTTTTATTTTGCCATCACATTTAACAAGTTTGTATGCATTTCATTGTTACACTGCTGATTTTACTCATTTTAAAGTCTGCCTGTGTCAGCTAAAAGAAGAAAAAATCTGGGGAAACATAAAGTATTACATATTGATACACAGACATATAATTAAAGACTTTTGGGGAGAGCTCTCATTCATAATATTGATTCTTTTCTAGGGCATGCAAATGTGCTTCTGTGAAAACACGAATAAAAACCACCATTCACAGATGAATTTCCATTTCAGGCATGTTAAGAGAAGAAAAAAAAATACAAATGCTTGAAATATTGCAAAGACCTTTAGAGATGCATGTTCTTTAGAATTAACCCACCACACATCTTCATGCTGCATAAAATTTGTTCAAGTAGATATTGCTTGCACTGCCCTCCAAATGAGAGATTGCATCAAATTTTTCTGAAATAAACATACCAATTTAAAATGATTTATATTCTAGCTTCATTCAGTATTTCCATGTTTGTTAAACATTCACAGTCACAGGAATCTTTTTTTTTACTTAAAAGAAAGCAACAGAAGACTACTGTCCTGTTACAGACTACTAAATATCCCATCTAAACTCTCTTAAACATGGTCTGTGGATTTGATAAAACCAGCACATACCTATGTAGGTTTTTGCTTCGTTAACAAGAAAAGGAAAATTTATATAGAAGTTGTAGGATGACATTGTATTTAGATGAAGTACACTACTATGGTCTTTCCATGCCTTTTTTTTCTCCAAATATTTCCTCTTAAAATTTTAGATGTATTTATTAATAATTGATGCAATGCTGCACATACAATAAATGATACAGTAAAAACGAGTCTTAGTATTACAGTTATAACTGAGTCCAGGTAAGAAAAACAAATTCCCAGTATTCAAGAAAAAAGAACTTTCTGAGTGGAAGAGTATGGGTAACATTTGCATTTTAACCTAGCAGAGAAACAGTCTGAAAAAAAAAGTAAGGGATGCTAGAGTTAACAGATGAGAGGTACAGGCATCTGCCAAGAACTGGAGGCAGCAGGAGAAGCACCAGAAAGCCAAAATCAGTGAAGGAAATTGAGGCAATCTGAGACATTGCAATCTGAGAATCTGAAGCAGAGTTGTCAGAAAAATAAAAATCTTGGGATACTTACAGGCATGGAAGAAAAAATCATAACAGTCACAGTTTACTCAGATTGAAGCAAAAATGAGACTGAGGTTGGAGGAAGAGGGGGAAGATTACAGAACTGCAGGTAAGCAAATGATTAAGAAAATGATAGAGATGAATAGACAAATTTTGGATGATTTTGTATACAGGCTGTTATGGAAGGCATGGAGAGGTAAACATGATAGTAAATCTGGATAACAGGATGACAGTCAATTTTAAGTTGAGAGAGAAAGAAGGACGGTTAAGATATGTTTATAGATGTACTTTTGCAGTACTTGGCACTACTGAAGAGCAGAAAGGAAGGAGGAGGTTTTGGGGCCTGAGAGATGCACATGGACTGCAAAGAGCCACGGGTTCTGACGACAAAAAACACCTTTAGACCTCAGTGTTATTTTTTGTATCTTAAATGCTGCAACACCTAACACATTTAGGAAACAGTAGGCCAAAAGTTCACTTCTGCTTTGACAGAGATACGGCCAAGAAATGAAGGAGGTGTTTGAAACACAACTGCAAGGGTCAGTAACAATGACAATACTCACAGAAGCAAGAGAAAAAAAATCCAAGACTCAGAATTATAGAGGCTGATGGAAATTTTTGGCAGAAATGAGAGGTAAATGGTGAAAATAGGGCTGAAGTCAGAGAAACATTAGGAGAACAGAGGGAAACTAAGAGCTAATAGAGGAGATAGAGAGGGAGAAATCAGAGATACAACTGCTGAGAAGTGCAGAGACCAAGGTAGGAAGTGGTGTTTCTGAGGGAGAATGACAAATACAATGGAGAGAATAAGTCCAATAAAGGAAGAAAAGCAAAATATATTCTATGCTAAAAGATAGTCTGTAAACTGACTCACTAGCTACACTTTGGCCATTTAACTCAGATATTTAGTGAAAATATATCTTTACCCCAGGAGAAGAATTCCAGTTCTTCACACTCTGGAATTTTTCCCATAGCTAATAATTGCATAAAGCTACATGTGTTTATTGAAGATCCTTGTACCACTGTCTTTTTGAATTCTCTGTTAGACTTTACTGCCTCCTGAGCGCCTATATCTATTGCAAGTGACCAAGTGTGTTTTTGAGGTGAACTTACACCTAGACTACATTCATTTTTATGAGTTTAAGTGACTGTGAAGATTTACTCATATGATTTCTCTTTCATTTAATTAATTTAATAATGTAACTCACTATATAGAACAGAAGAGTTCCTTGACTTTTGAATGATACATCTACGGAGTGGAGCAACAGTGGATGGCAGCAAGATAATGAGGCCAACACATGAAGTTCAGCTCTCCCTCCAGCATCACTCACAATACCAACTAACTAAAAACCAGTTAAACAGGAAAGCTATATTAGTTTTAGACTCTGAGCAATCTTTATCTTGCGAGGTATATGACAACTAACCTTAGTTTTGAAAATAGTTTTTTCCTAGAAATACATCCTTTAATAATAGAAATATTAAATAATAGAAATATTTAACAATAGAAGTATTTAATAATAGAAATATTAAAGTTGTTTGTCAAAATATCTGTGAGTCACTTTTGAGATTCCACTGTAGAGTAAAACACAAAAAATATGGTCCCCACTTTCAAGCATTTTTACCAAGTAAGCATATATTTTAGGCTTTTCCTTTTCAATTATTCATTTTATTTTTTTGAATCTTTTATATTAAATGGTTTCCTTGTTTTAATTTTTATTTATCTCCCACAGCTAATGCATGCCAGCATCTATCTTACACAACAAATCACAATGAGGGTCCTTTTGTTACTTCTTTGAACAGTCCTGTTGCTCTGGCAGCACACGGGCTCTGTCAGGGTCCAGTGTCTATCTTGTACTGCTCCCATTCTGAATATGCAGTTGATTCCATGGGTATTGTATAAGAACACAGAACAAAGAGAGGGAGAAGGAAAAAAGAGCAAGAGAGGCTTTTGTGATTGTCAGGATTCAGACGTTATGTGTCTGGCTAAGGCTGTCATCTGGAAATGTCCAAGATCTGGTATGTCTTCCTAGTCATCACCATGCAGTCCTATAAAAATTGCATAGAAGAGAAAGGCTCCAGATACCTAACATACCAATAATTAAGAAATTCTCCAACACTTCTCTCTACAGCTGCCTTGGCAAAGAAATATTGTCAGGCCTTGACTACACTTTATGATATCCTCAATATCCTTTCTCATGATGCCCAACATTTGGGCTACTTTTGCACATTCAGCTGACAATTTCAGAGAACTATTCATAGTGACTCCAAGACCTTTTTCCTGAGGTGTAACTAATGCTCTAGTTGAACATAGTTAATAGTAGTCTCTGCTATCCATGGAACTGTCTCATCCAAGAACAAAATTACATTAAAAATGGTTTGTTATATTTTAGGTATGACAGCATCTTAAACCTCAGATGTTCTGTAGCCATGCTCGTAATACCTGCTTGGGAAACTTTGTGGTGCTGCCTTGCTGCTGGATTCCAGATGGTGTACTACAACATGGAACCTTCTATGCTTGACTGGCACTTCCTCAGCCTCCTTCAGCATTATGATAGCATTTTATTTTAAGTTGTTTTAAATCATACATGGGTGTGTAATATGTGTGTTTTATATCAGATGCAGCCAGAATGGTGCTTTTATGGACTGATGGTCCCTGAATAGAGCAAGGGATAATGAGGCTTATGTGAGGAACAGAAGGGAGAAAAAGGTAAAAGAGCAGAAGGATAGCATAAGGATGCAGGCAAATGAATATAATTGATTTTTTTTCAGTTGCTACAATTTTGGGTGAGAAATTCTGGGGTGCCTTCTTTAGAGCAATGCCACTTCTGTGGATCAGAATGGTCAGTTTTTCACTGACAGGCAAGAATTTCAAAACTCTTCAGTTGGAAAAGAGTGTTATAATCACTGACGGGAAATTCTGCCTGCTGGCAATGTAAGCTATTATTTTTGTATATAGTGTGCACAATTAATACTAGTGTATTTGGACCAATTTGTGCTGCAAATAAAGCTGTGGCCTTTCCTTGCCAAAAAGAGTGTAATTTCAAGCCATCAGGATTTGCATCTTGGGAAAGGATGGAAAATGAATATGCCAAAAATAAAAAGAAAAAAATAAAGAAATGGTAAATCACTGAAAATAAGAGAAAGGGAATGATGCTCAGTGATAGTTCAGTATGACATTTTGTTTCTTGCCTTTTCTCTTACCGTAGGAAAGAACTAAAGGAAGCTAAATGAGATCTCAATATAAATATCTAATTAGGCTTTTGCAGCCCAAAACTGCCATAAACCACATTTTCCTATCTCTACAGTCTATACTCAAAATGTAATAAAATTCTTACATTTCAGACTTTACAGGAGTTTAGAAGTACAGATTGCATTGACTGGAGTGCATGGTACATAGCCCAAAAGACTAAATATGTTGCTAAGGATATACAAATTTCCTATTTCCTTTTTCAAAGCTGGTTTACATTTTTATACTTCACTGCAAAATGCTTTTCACTAAATTCTCCTGTAAGTATTTTTACAAATTGAATTGACTTTTCAAAAGGAAGTAGAAGCTTGGTGACGGAAGCTGTACAACACCTGTGCATGCCTACGTACGACTTTATTCTCTTTCCTACATGTAAGCCTCTCAATGGATTTTTTAAAGTATTTTGAGGCATTCAGACACAAATACTCAGAGTCTGCTATGGAGATGAGTTTCAGCATGAAAGAATCATCTGCATTGTTATCAATTAAATTGCCATCAGTACTGCAGGCACCTCTGGCAGGGTTCCAGGCTCCAGAGAGTTTGGATTGACTCACAGTACTAGGAATAAGGGTCAAATGGACTCTCACCTTAGCAGCACTGATAGAAGCCCTATATAAATCACTTGATATATAAATATTTATTTATCAACATTTAGCTAGTCAACAGCATGGTGTGGTCTGCCCAAATTTCATAAAGAAGATTGTTTACATTTTCTGAACTCAAGGTAAAAGTCAGCACTACCTGATGCTCACTACTTAAGAGGATTTTTTGACTATTAACATGTCATAATTGCCAGGGTTTTCACAAAGCAAACAGATTAACTCCTAACTATATAGGGACTGGTCTTACATTCTTATATGCTAAAGAAAAAAATGAACTCTGAAATGAACTGCACAACAGCTCACCATACTGACACATTGTGTTCTGTTCCAAATCCAAGAGTATTCTTAGCATATTATCTGTGTCAGTTTCATAAAACTATTACAGTTTCACTTTTTCTTTGTGTCTGTAATGGTTCCCCATCATCCTGATAAGTGGGCAGTCATTTCTCCCTGCATAGATAGAGTTGTGAAGGAGAATTAGATTTCAACACTTATGTAACAGAGATTAATTGATTGATTAGATTATTAATTAAAGTTTCCATTAAATTCTCTTTTTAAAAAGCACAGGATTGTGGATCCCCAGGGTTTTTTCTAACCCTTGAAATCATAAACAAGAGAATGCATAACTAAACATTGTACCTTATCTTGTGAAGAATAATTAACCCAGTGGATGCATTGCTATGAAGAAAACATTTTTTCTTCCAAAATATACTTTTTTCCCTTACAAACCTTAGGAAAAACAAAGCAGTTTTGGCGTTTCCCCTACTGCAACAGAGGCTCAGACACCAAAAGTAACGTTTTAAACACAGATTTAAACATATGTATGCCTGATTGTGTGCACTCTGTTTGAGTTTGATATGCTACACATTTTTAAGAAAAGATAAAGAAGTGAAAACATGACTTGTGTTGTTTTAGATTTGAACTGATGGTCTGCCTAGAAGTTCCAGCCATATAATATTTGAGAGATTGTAGAAAAATAAAAACAGCAAGTGGCCTTTTAGGTAACCCATAATTAAAAGCAATTTTGAGCTGTCTTTTCAGGGAAGCTACCCAGGGGAAGTATTTGCTACCTGTTTGACCTTCACAATTGTGAGTCCTTGGCAGTGTCAGCGACCCTCTGAACTGAATTCAAAACTAATCTCTAACAGAAAAAGAGAAACAGAATTCATGCAAATCATATTAATTCCAACATTTCCCCAGTGAGCTGGGTATAAACTACAGCCTAATTAAATATTTTTTAACGATGTGAGTAATTTTTGCCAAGGGGCGGATTCAGGCGAAAATTTAATATGAGATCACAAAAGCTGTTCCCAGCGTTGATTCTGTAAATTAATGACTATCTGCCTTATGATAAAAACATGCTGCCAAGAATGAAAATGAAGTCAGCAAAGCTTGCTCTATTTGTCTAACAACCAAATATACAGAATGCAAAACTTTAAAGGATATGGAAAATTTCCATTGTCTGTATGATATAATCCTGATAAAGATGCATGACACTGACAGCATAAAGCTGCTTTATGCTATTCAAGACTATAAATTCTTATTAGTTATCACTAATATAGCATTAGCTATTGTTAGCTATGAACTTTAGTGAGACAGTGCCAAGCACCAATGTCAAGAACCTGAGAGGTATTCAATTGTGTGTGGGTAGGATAATGTGCTATTGACCATTTCCTGAACTGGGTGTCTCTAAGACACACTGAACGTAGCACAATTTCTCAGAGCTGCTTACAAAAATTCAAGCATCTTACCTAACACTTAAAAAGACCTTATCATTGTAGTATCTGGGCACCAATCTTAAGTGCTTATCAGAAAGAAAATCTCATTAAACCAATGCTATTAGTGTTTTCAAATAATAAATGCACAAAAATTAAAACTATGATCAAGAGAAACTGTATAAAGGAGCAAGAATTACTCATGCACCAATCTGTCCAGATTTTTATCATGATTTGGAAATTAAACAATAAGCCTTATGTGACTAAAAGACTGCTTTATGAAGTACAGTATTAGATCAGATATTGAAGATATTCTAATGCAAAATCCCTTGCCTAACCAATAAAAGCCTCCATGCTCTTTGTTCGTCTCATGCTAACCTAACTTGTAACAAAACAGCCAGTTAACACCAAGGAATTACAAAGCACTGCCAGATGACAGGTGAGCAGGACTTTGGTAGCACCCTGGTCAAGAGGCCAGCCCATTGTAAGGGCTTTGCAGCCTTATTTATTTAAATTTCTGCCAGTGTTGGCCACTGAGACTGAATTTACAGCTTTTCAATTAAAAGGTCATTCTGTACTAACCAGCACGCCATTGCCTCATTATAATCATAAAATTAGTGAGAAAAGACTAGCATGAATAATATGAAGGAGACAATCTGAAAGGTGAAGAGGTGTGATTTTCTTGCTTCATGAGAAATGGGAATAAAGCTTGCTGCTTAGAAACAAATATTTTGCTTATAGTGCATAAAATAAACACTTTACCATTTCTTTCTACTTCAGAACAAATAAATTGGTCATTTTCTGTAAATTAAGCTTGACAGATGAAAGGATGGTTTACGACTGCTGAACAGTGTAAGTTAGGGCATGGCTTCATATGAGATGAAATGTCTATGTGAGACTTCAAGTTTCAAAGCATTGCAATAGCACTTTTATATTTCTTAACTAGAGCATAGCCTTTTTGTAAGTGTAATAATTTAAAGCTTTTAAATAAAAACAATAACTCAGAGAAACAGTTAATATCAAATAAATCTTGGAGTATTTATTAATTTACTATTGAAAACTGAGAATGTAATTTAAAATTCAATGTGCCTGTGAACATACTAGAAATTATGAGGCATTGAGTACAAAAACGTAAACTACAGAAAGGATGAGGACTTTTGCAAGTCCCCTCAGAACACTGGGAGAAACTACTCAATCTATCATATACAAGCCACAGAATGTGTAGTCCTCCAAGCAGCCACAAAGCTCTAAAATATGCACAAATAGAGGAAAGAAACCAAACATAAAAGTGCTATACACTTTAGAATAATGAAAATGTCTCAAACTCACAATTTAAATATTTTTACCTAATGAAAACCTGGAAGCTATCCTAGTTTCAATCTGAAAGCACAGTTCATCATTGAGGGAAAATTACTAATTTTTGCTCAACACTGGCAATAAGTTGTAAGCCCCTGGACCAGGAAAAGTAGAGAGCATGAAACAATTTTCAGGAAGAGCACTGAGAGATTACAGCCAAACACTTTATTGTCCTCCATTCTCCATAGTCACCTGTTCTATGTTCAGACTATGACCCACTCTCCAAGAGCTTTGTTCTCTTCTAGAGCAACTCATCCTGTGTCCAGCATGTCTGATGGACACACACAGACACAGTCAGCTAGTGGCAGCCCTGACCTGCTGCTTTGGATAACCTGCTTGAGTAGCTTAAAGAGACACACCATAGACCAAACTGAGAGGCTGAGGTCCGTTGCTTAATGAAGCCTGACTGAACATGGTTTTTTTAATTATGCTCTCACTTGTTTTATTTTCTGGGAATGGAGACAGTCTTTCTTGCACATGTGAAATAGTCAGGAACTTGCCCATGGATTTTCCCACATCACAAAGGAAAAAAAAGAAAGGAACATGGAATGTGAAATTCAAGTTTTCATGACCCCCACTCCTGAATTTCCCCCTCTGGAGAAACCAACTGCAGAAGGCAAAAAAAAAAAAAAAAAGAAAGTCTAGTAATTTATTTCCTATATTGCACAGGATCTTATGGAGACCTTCAGTCCATAAGAGTATATGAAATGAGAGTTGATGAGGCAATGTACAGAGGCAAAGGAAGAAATCTCATGTCTATCTACAGTTTTTATTTTATGCAGCTGTAGCTGAGAGATCTTGTGATAAAAATGTGCCAATATTTACTGCTCTGTGCATCACAAATCCCCAAATATATGATTAAATAGAAGTAAATTTGATAAAAACAATAAAAACATTTGAAAGACTAGAGTAAGTTAGGTGTCTACAGACCTTTGAGAATTAATCAGCTGATTTTAAAGCCATGTGTAACTACAGATACACAGCAGATAATTTCAGTTGTGCAGTTCAATTTAAGGGTAGAAAAATACAGATGCATAATTCAAAAAAGAAATATAAATCAGGCCTAAGTCCTTTGGGAGTACTAACTCTAGACTAAATAGCTTGGCCAAATAACAAATAACAGAAAATAATGCATGAAGAGTAGGGGAGAAAATAACATTGTATACAGAGAGAAGGAAAAATTGAACAACTGTGCTTAAAGTCCTATTTCTTGATTCTCATAAAATCTAGGAATTTTGAAAAGAGTTTGTCTAAATAACCCTTTTGTATGTTTATTTTTAAAAAAAATATTATTTACAGAGGTATTCATAGTTGTGCAAACCACTGGCCTTTGCAGGATGGGCAACTTGCATAATATAACTGCAAGACTTGCAGTTACTTTTTGTTTTCCTAACAATCCTAGACTCTAGGATCATGCAAATAGTATAGAATTTTAGCCTACCTCTAAAGGTGGAGAAAGTTGCTAGGCCATAATGCAAAAGACTTCAAAAACTTCAAAATCCACAGAGTTTAAAACATGTTTACATTTCTGATGCTTAAGACAAGACCTTGGTTTTCCCCCCTAGCCGGTTATCTTTTAATGCTTCAGGTTATTGATAACACTTTGGCAACAGCTGTTTTGTTTAGTACTTAAAGGGCCTGATGCACTCCTCACTGATACTAGCAGATCCTATTTTTTTATTTATTTAGATTGTTGATCACATCCTCAGACCACAATGAGGGTGATAATGAAAAGTATGGACGTTACATAATTTTTGCTGGAATTTTGTTCCATAATAAAGCTTTGAAGACAGCTTATGCTGTAACAACTAATAAACGTGTTAGATTTTCTGTGTGCAAGGCAGAATATTTCTATTAAGTGCCTGGACCCCTTCATGCTCAGTTTGTTTATGGAATGGGATTTTTAAACATCACCAGCAGATTTCTTGATAATCCAGTGTGTAATGCTGCAGGAAGCAAAAAAAGCCTTCTCAAAGATTCAGAACTGAGCTGTGCACTATTGTATTGAGGCTGTAGATTTTACTCTCAGTTCTCGACACCAGCCTCTTTTCTCTTTTCTTTATTTGGCAGAGTTTGGCTTCTGAATGGTGGGTGAAATATACAGCAGCTGTAGTAACAAGCAGTCTCAAACCTTGAATATTTAAACAGGGTTTTGCACATCCTACTAAATGCAGCCATTTATTATGGTTGATAAAAGAGTACACTGGTAATGTCTCAAAGTCCTCCAGGAAGAAGAAACTCCACTTCTCACAGTTTCAACAGTCATTACTCATGTCTTCACCTTAACTAGGAAGTTTAGTATCTGTTTTGTTAAACCTTATATAAAAAAGAATATATTCATATTTGCAGTAGCAAAAAAGACTATATTCATATTTGCAAGGGTGTAATGCATAAAAAACTAGTTCTAAATATTTTAAACACACTTTTGAGAATTTGTTTGCCTGACCATAGCTTTAGTTGGTTTAAATCACAGCAAAATAAACTCTAAATAAATATAATTAAATTTTCCATCCACTGAGTCTCTTTGAAATAAACTGGAGTTTTCAAATCATATATGCTCATGTTTGCTCATTTTGAGAGTAACAATTTGTCAGAGATTACTTTTTTCCCCTGGACCCTCCTGAATCAGAAATAACTTCTGGTGGCTTCTGAATCAGGTTGCAGATCAAGATTTTTGAAGCTATTCTGTAAATCTGCTCCAGAAAACCCCAATTCAATCAATTCAATAGCTTTCAGAACTGGTTGAATAGCCTCTTCAAGGGATCTGAATAAAAATTCTCTGAAAAAACTCCTTGAATTAGAAGGATTTTGGGCTAACATGGGGTGGGTACAGGTTGCCTTCAGAAAAAGAACAGGATAATTGCAATGAACTTATATATACAGATATATATATATATATACCTACCTAATCTCTCTATCTTTCTATATATATATATAACATGTCTACAACTCCAGAAAAGCTGCAACTTCCCATACACCTAATGAAATAGAAGAAAAACCCACTAAATTTTTTATTCACTTATACTGTCATTAATAACTCAGGCTGAATCTGAATTTTATAAGCATGCTATTCAATACCAAAATAAATACATGTTTGAGTCTATTTGTAGCTTTGATACAGATAACATTTCCATTACACA
>NW_005054301.1:8902328-8907792 GCF_000277835.1 Geospiza fortis
CACTTTCATACTAACAATGAAAAAGCCAATAATTTAGAAGTCAAAGTATACACAGATTTTATTAAAATGCCAACTTTCTCCTGGTGTCCAATGGAAAGATGAGGCTCAATGTAATGAACTGAGAGAAAAAATGCAATGAAAAGATCTCAGACAGCTCATGAACCATAACAGCATAAGAGGGAAGGAGAGACTGTATTCACTCACCATGTGATGTTCTGTCTTGCAGAGCCAGGATGAGAAGAATCAGGTGGGAAAAGATGTCAAACTCAAGAGTGTTAGAATAAAAATGGCCCATGCTGATTAATGTTTATAGATCAGAACAAGTAATTTAAGGTACTGGACAAGTATAAGTGTCTCATATTTCAGAGACGACGAAGAGAGATTTAGCCATTTCCTAAATGAGGCCAATAAAGCTCCTCCTGTGCCCTTTCTTGTTTCCACTCTGAAAGCTTCTGCTGATGGGGGGCTTACAGCTGCATGCAGTTACAGCCATTGCTAACAGCCAGAGAATGTTTGAGAGTAAGATTTAAAAGAATGAAATTCAGTCTACTAAGCTATTACATTGATTAGCAAGGTTATCAAGCTGTTTTTTTTAAGTTGAAAGTTTTAATAATTTACTGACAACAGATGAAAAGTTCTTCTTTTCCCCTGCTGTTGAGCTAGGAAAACGTAGCTGTGAAGAAATTTGCTTTCATGTTTGAACTCTAGGTAAAGATCAAGCATGGCAAAATTTCAGTCAAAATATGCTATTTCAAAAACATATGAAAGCATTATTTAGAATACCCTGACTGATTTACCTAGGTATATTAGATAAAGCTAAAAGATTTGCTACAATTTCCATTTACTCTTGACATGAGCATATACAGAAAAACAAAGGTACAATTAAATCAGAAAAAGATATAGCCCAAAATCCTGGAGTTATAATCTTACAGGCCTATCCTACAGTAAATATTGTGAGATACATATAAACTGCCTTTTGTGTGTATGTTTCAGTAATTTGTCTACATATCTGATCTTTTTTTCAGATCAAAGAATCACAGAATGGGTAAGGTTGGAAGGGACCATAGTGTGTCACCTGGTGCAACCTCCTTGCTGAAGCAGGGTCATCCCAGAGCACATGGCACAGGGTTGTATCCAGATAGTCCTGGAGGGAGACTTCACCACTCTGGGCAATCTGCCACAGTGCATGGTGACTCACACAGTAGAGAGGTGGAACTTCCTGGGCATCAACTTCTGCCAATTGCCTCTTTTCCTACTGCATGGTGCCACCAAGAAGAACCTGGCTCCACCCTCTTTACACTCTCACTTTAGATATTTATACAGTTGCTCCTCTCAGTTGCCTTTTCTCAGGGCTGAACAGGCTCAACTCTCTCAGCCTGTCCTTGTAAGAGAGATGCTCCAGTCCCTCAGTCATCTTCACACCCTCCGCTGGACCTGCTCCAACAGCTCCATGTCTCTTGTCCTGAGGAGCCCAGAACTGGACATAGCACTCCAGATGTGGCCTCATAAGGGCTGAGTAGAGGGGCAGGATCATCTTTCTTCAGGCAATGCTCTTCTCAGTGCACCCCAGGATACCACTGGCCTTCTTGGCCCCAGTGGTACTGCTGGCTCATGGACAGCTTGTTGTCCACCAGGACCCCCAGGCCCTTCTCCTCAGAGCTGCTTTGCACCATCTCAGCCTCTAGCCTGTTCTGGTGCCTGGGGTTGTTCCTCCCCAGGTGCAGGATCCTGCATTTGCCTTTGCTGAATTTCAGAAGATTCCTTCTGTCCATCCCTCCAACCTGTCGAGGTCCTTCTGAAGGGCTGCACAGCTCTAGGGGGTATTGGCCACTCCTTCCATCGTCCTGTCATCAGTGAACTTGCTGAGGAGGCATCTCCCCTTTATCCAAATCATTAATGGATAAGTCAAACAATACTGGACCCAGTATTGTATTGAGCCTCATAGGACACCAGTAGTGACAGGCCTCCAACTAGATCCTGTGCCACTGTTTATGGCCCTCTGGGATCTGCCAGACTGATGCTAATCAATTGTCAATCCTCACTGTCCACTCATCCAGCCCTCATACCCTGAGTTTGCCCATGAGAAACAGAGTTGAGAGCCTTGCTGAAGTCAAAGTAGATAGAATCCACTGATCTCCCCTCATCCGTGCAGGTAGTTGGTTCATCACAGAAGTCAATCAGCTTGGTCAAACATGACCTTTACCTTTAGTGAACCCATGCTGACTACTCCTGCCAACCTTCTTGGCATCCAGATGATGTCTCCAGAATGAGGCATTTCATAAACTTTCCAGGCTGACTGGCTGATAGTTCCCTGGGTCTTCCTTCTTGCCCTTTTTGAAGACTGGAGTGAAATTTGCTTTCTTTCAGTCCTCATGTGCCTCTCCTGACCTCCATGATCTCTCAAAGTGGATTGTGTGCAACCTTGCTATGGTGTCCACCAGCTCCTTAAGCACTCATGGATGCTTCCTGTCATGGACTTGTGGATGTCCAATTTGTTTAGGTGTTCTCTGACCCAAACCTGCTTAACCAAGGGAAAATCTTCCTTCCAATATGCCTTTACTCTGGTCGCCTGGGTCAGAGATCCGGTATAAGTTTGGCTGAACAACTGGAACTAAACCAAGTTTAAATGGTTATCATTGCCTTAAAAAAAAGGTCAAATAACTATAAGGAATTAATTAAATATGGCTTCTTTAGTGTAGCCAGTGTGGTGAAAAATAATACCAGAAATAATTGTATTCCCTTCCATGGATTTAGGACAATTACAAGACCATAAAATATATCTGTATACATGGCTTTCAGAAGAATCCTAACAAAACACATATGCTTGCCATATCTATTGCCGGTGTAAAGAATCATTTTGAAATGCCTGATCTCACTGTCATATACCCTCTACTTCCTCAATTGAGTCTTGCAGAGCTCTATTTTTGTGCTGAAAAGTCTTTGTGTTGGTAGGAAAGACAGTGATATAGTGATTCCTAGTTACAAAGTTTTGTTAGAAGTTGGCCATGCAGTCACAAGTGTTTATGATTCTGGTAGAACAAGTTAAAATCCCATTTAGGTCTGAGAGTACCTTATTTGTTTGTCAATGTTGACTAAGTGAAATAGTGCTGGAGTTAATGCCCTGAACTGCAGTATACTAAGCATGCATGAAAAGATGGGGATAACTAAATGAAAGAAATGGGATCTTGTAATAGAATAAATTACAGTAGAGCCATAGAGGTTTTTTGCTAAGTTGAATGCAACCTTTCCCAGTATAACAAAAAAGCAGCCTCCATTTACATTTTCAGTAAATAGCTCTTGCAAAAAGAGTATCCTCCTTTTCACATTTAGGCACCTCTGACCAACAGCACCCAGCAATGAAAGCCAGCTTTACTGCAGTGCTGTTCACAGAATGGGCACACGTTCATTGGTGTGCACTTGAAACTATTCTCAACAGAAAACCACCCAGTATAAGACTAAAAATTCTTTCTATCCTGAGTAATTACAAATAATTTCCAAACTGCAATGTTTTTACATGTTTTTGGGTATTTTGCTTAATTTCTCTGTTACTCATTTCCTTCTGAAAAAAGACTTCATTACTTTCCTTCATACTACTTCTGTTTATTCTATTCAGATGATAAAATTATCACAGGAGAGATTTTTCAGTTAGAACACAATTATATATAGTGCCTGGCATGAAGATGCCCAAAATATTGGAGGCTGCTGGTGCTGCTGTAAAATAAACAAAAATCTAATAATAGAAAATACATTGTGTTGTCCAGGGTGGGAGTCAGAAAGCTTGATCCCATTGTGCAAATTCTTTTAAGGTACAGTTTCTAGTTTTGTTCATTCGTGCACCTAGTCTTTTAGAAAAAATATAATGACATCACAGTTCTTGTGGTTTGTGTTACAATGGGAGGATAAAATTGTAACGATTCATGGGAGCAAAAGCTATAGAGAAAATCAACAAACAGAAAAGGAAAGTCATTAGCTGTAAGAACCTACAAATAAATTAAACCTTGCCTAAGATGTATTGATTTTCTGTGGCCTTGCCTATAGAATAATGTCAGGCATGCCTGACAATCCACTAGATTCAGAAAGCAAAAACTATTTATAAATGCTCTTTTGCTTCCATCTTAAGAAATATGCTGGTATCAGACCTCGTTCTGGTTCTTACCTGCATGGTGTAAGTCAGAAAAAATTTCCCAAAACTTCAAAATGGACTTATAAGCATAAGGATTAAAATCAAAGCACATTTTACTGTAAGGTATGAGTTAAATGAAAATTATAAGAAGAGGTGTACTTTTTGTATGAATTAAAATTTCCTGACTTTTTAATAATGTCAGCAACTTAATCAAAATAGGCAGCTCCAGGAATGAAATTAAACAATAATCACTGTAATGAAATATGTGCTTAGATTGCAAGAATATGATTTTTACTTAATACTTCCTAAACTAGCAAAAATACAATACTTATAACTATTAGTAGATACATACGCAAGAGACTGTCAGAAGATACAGATGGTTAAGAAAAAAAACCAGCCTGACAATTACTGCTGTCAATAATGAAAAGCCATAAAAATAACACCAATAATTTTCTATTTAAAAAATCTCATTATATAATTTTTAATTCTTGCATTTTTTCCCTGTTTTTATTTTCAATACAAAAAATATTTCAAAGGTACAAATAGTTTAACATCTGGTTCCCCCTTAATTTAAAGATGCTTGATCCAAGCCTACAATCAAAACAATTATTTTACCATGAAAGGATCTCTCTGCCTACACAGCAGGCAGAAAAACAAAAGTGGGCAAAAAAAACCCAAAAAACAAAAGACAGGCAAAAAACTTTTGACAGAAAAAGAAAACAGATGGAAGAGTGTAGCTTATCCTTTTTTGTGTTTGGTTTAAACTTTTCTGTCTACCTGTCCTAATGACAATTCAGTTGCAGATAGAAAAATCACCTCTGAATGCTTCTAACTTTTTAGAGTTATTAGTTTTATAATTTTATATGCCTTGAAAATAGCTATCTTCATACTGCAAACGTGGAGAGCTATGAGGCAGATTAGAATTTTCTGTGTGATGAAGTCCACAGCCAAAAGCCCCCACTGAGATTTTTTGGGTTGTCTAAGTTTTTGACATTTTTATTGCTTCGGCAATCTTAGGTCATAATTTCCGGTTGTTCATACTAGATTGCTTGCATACATAATTTTGCTTATAGGGTTAGGCATTCAATCTATAGATTTTTAAAAATATTTTATATCATAAAATGACAAGTAGTCAAGTCTAGTTGTACATGCAGGAGAGAGAGACGACAGACAGCCGTTCACAAGTGCTCAAGAGAAGAAGTAAATCGTCCTCCTTCTCTGACTACATAGTGATGTAATCTTAGACTTGGACTAGATGACTGCTCTTCAGACAGCTGGAGCTGAGGGGTTAATTCTCTCTCTGCTGTTCAATAGAGAGAGACCTTTCCTGAGCTGCTGAGC
>NW_005054301.1:8907817-8922384 GCF_000277835.1 Geospiza fortis
AGACCATAGAAGAAGGAAAAAAGCTTCCTACATATTCTTCTGTAATTTAGTGTCAGTTTAAAGCAATAAATGAAAATACTTCACATTTAAGAGCATATTTCTTTTTTTTTGCTCTGACTGAAATATCAGCTTAGATGGCACAATGACATGATTTATGAAACTATTTTGGGGTGTATGAGGCAGTACCTATCTCAGCTGAATATTAACATGATGCTATCTGGGTGAGGGACAGGGAGCAGGAGAAGGAAAGAAGCAGAATGAAGAAAGTTGCTTGAACATTTGCTTCCAAAATCAAATTCCTTTACATAACTTGTTAGTACAGTGGCAAAATACAAGAAAGTTTGCAGTACTACAGAGTAGTCAGTACAACAAGTGAATCAATTGAAGACGAGCATTAAAAGAGTTATTTGCTAATGGGCACCATGCCAGGGTTACTCATGCAATGCAGCCTGCAGAATTCCTAAGCTGAGTTCAGAAGATACAGATCGATGCACCTCCAAAGAGAGTCTATATCAATCTCCATTTCATTCATTAGCTTCCACTCTGAGCTGGTAGGCTGCTAGTTAACTCTTTAAATGTGGGAGAAACTGTCAGTGTAAAGGCCACTGGGACACACACTCTTCTCTGCTGTACTTGACCTGTCGATATTTCTTGAGGCACACTGTTTAAACTGGTACAGCTAATGGCAAAATGGAGATCTGTGAGGATTGGAGAGGCCTTCCCAGCTTTATATGGGCTTATCATTTTACAGTAAACATTAGTAAATGCATGCCGACTAAGTATTCCTATTTGTGTCCTCTTGCATATGAACAACAGGCCTCAGATGAAATAACTCAAACAGCTCTGTCCCTGAAATCAAAGACAGCTTAAATAATAAATTATGCTAATTTGAGAAATTAGCACATTGAGATATCATGCAAATGAACTAGAGGCAACTGACATTTGGTTACTAATTAAATTGTTCTAATGTCCCAGACAGACAGAATGAGATAGCGACAGCAGTAAAGCGAGAATTCAGTTTCACTTTGAATTTGTTTCACTGTAAGTTCATCATAAAATTGTGTAGAAATCCAGCAGATCTAGGACATGATTGATGCATAAACCATTCAGAATACTTGTGAAAGTGCAAATATGAGATCTAACATATAAAGGTATAATTACTAAAACAAAGAACAATCTCAAACCACCCAGACTTGTGGGCTTTGCTATTTTCTTTCTACAAATATTGAATGTACTAATTTCCCTTGCCTTGCTGCTGAATAAAATCAATTTCCTCAGAAGAGCTGAACCCTCTTTTGTTTAAGGTTAGATGCAAAGTTGATACGGTTCCTTAGATATAACACAAAATCCTTGAATATTTAGAACTACGTCACTGTGAGAATCCACAGCTGCTACGGATTCATTATTGGACAATCAGTGTTCTCCATACGATAACCAACTTGCTGGAATTAGCTGAAGGGGAAAAAAGCTTCACATTATTTTAAAACTCTAGTCAAATTGTTGGTATACAAATTTTGATAATAACACCTGCTTTTTCTCTCTTGGCCAATACGATGCGTGGAGAATCTCAGCTCCAACAATTTCCCTGCAGAATTGTCAAACATATGTATTTGTATTTCATTACTTGGTAATAGCTGATTTGCCAAGTTCATTTACTACTAGTTGCTCCTCAAACATCTCAGTGGGATAATTAAGGAATACTAAGAACTGAAACTGTAGTATGTTAGGTGGGGGCCAGAGCAATTGCCCAAATCCCACTTCTGATTAAACTGCTGTCCAGAATTAAATATTCAATAACTGAAATTCTGTTTTCTTCCCTTACTCTGAGCAACTTATTATCAAGGAGACAGAATAACTCCCTGTTTTGTGCAATAGAGACAAAAAAGCTCACTGCACTGCTCAAACTAATTCGAATCCCTGATGAGCCTACAAGAATGGTATTTAAACTGAAAATTGACTGCGTAATGGACTAAGTGGTGCCTTCTGTTCTAATGGTTCAATATGCTGGCATTAAAACAAACAAAAGCACATTGATACCCAATGCCTGAACTGGGGAGACTAAACAAGTGGGGGGATAAGGTTTAACAGTAGGAAAGCAATCAAAAATCCTTTCTATCTGAGGGTCTATCTGAAATAGAAAGCTGTTGACAGTGAAATAGATGCGTCCATTAATTCTGGAGAAAATAGGACTTGCTTTGTTCTATTTACAGCAGCACAGGGGCTGCACAAGAAAAAAATGTTTCAGCCTGAGATTCCCACAGTGAAGTCTCCAGTGGGACTATTGTGGTTTAACTTCATAGCTCAAAATTTTGTCTGGCATCTCTTTGATTATTATGTGCTGTGGGCACACTCTGGTCTAACATCCACAGGGTAAAAGTCAGGCAAAATTTATTCTCCTGTTCTCATGGCTCTTCCCTTGTGTCATTAGCCATAGGAAAAAATTTGGCTTCTAGGTTTTACAATGATTATGTGAGAGGCACAAATCTCCAAATTATTACAGGTATAACAAAAATCACTGTATCTGATTCAGGCTGTCTAACACTTGCCATTGTTCGGTTTTGTGCTCCAGTACATGTTAAACTGTAATCATTTGGAGTGACGTTTTCCCTGCCAAGGGGAGTTGCATTTCTAAACTGCCAGAGGAAAGGTGCCATGCCATATGAATTACCCATCTGATATGATAATGTCTTTATTACATTTTGGAGAAGTTATACAAAACTCCACTAAGGGCATTTTCCTGTTGCTTTTTGAGATTCATATTAGAGATAAGCATAACATTTCCTAAAAAGCAGAATAACTACAAGCCTTCTGACACTAAAAAGAAGAAAACACCCTTTCAAATAAGTGTCCACAGAGAACATCTAAATGAATGTCTCACTCTCTAATCACACACATTCAAATACACAAGCAAACATGATTAAAAACTACAAACTTTTTGAAAGTTGATGGGTATACTGTCATACAAGTGTTTCCTACACTTGAACTTGAGGAGTCAGAACACAAGCATAATTAGAGTTTGGAATTCTTAGGTCCAGTGAAGTTGCTGGTGCCAATGGATATTGAGCATTGCTGCTGACACATTGAGAACCGTGTGTAGGAAATATAAAGTGGATGGAGGACTTAGTGTTTGGGGCTTCAGGGATTACAAAGATAATTGTGGATCAATTCTGCCAAATGATTTGAAGTAACTTAAGCCTGCCATCAGTACTTTAATTGTTTTTACAACAGAACTTGAGAGTGCACTTAGTGCAATGAATGATTTGATAACACCTGGTTGAAATGCCCTGTCCATTAGGTGCATATCATCTCTCACTTTTATTAAGCTGGTTAGTCTACTGCTACACTCATTTAAGACCCAAGATTTATGTTAGAAAGAGATTTTTACAAGTGTATGTTGAAAAAAATATCTCTTCATAGGGCTAGAATGGTAAAGGTATAAAAGGAGTGGCCTTCCTCTATTAATTTTTCCATATTTATGTTTATAAGCAATAGCATAAATTTAATAAATAGTATTGTCTTATTCCTTTACACCAAGCAGTGCTAGTCTTTTTGTACAGGAAAGAAAACTAACTAAATAAACACTGAATTCTTTATCCCTTCACAAAATATCAAAAATAAACTGTTTCATATTAGAGCAGCCAGATATAATTCTGTGAACTGTTGCTGTTCTTGAAGTAAAACCACTTATTGACTATTGGCAATTACAAAGGCTAAAGGCAAATTTGGTAAGAAAACCCTGCCTGGATGGTTTTCTCTGTTTTCTTTATCCTGTGAAGAAGCACAAGAGCACAGCTACATCTAACCACCTCTATCTCCCCTTCTGCAAGATACAACCTATCAAAATCCCACAGTGTTTTAAACTGATGAACACAAGTGAAATAAGTTTTCATACACAGTCTCAAAACTCAGGATGTTGCCTATGGTGAAGAATTGGAGAGATAATTAATCAATGGAAATTCCGAAATGCAATCAATCTCACTGACAACTTCTCCAAAAGCTAGCTCCAGTCTGTAGCTGGAATGCTGCCAGGCAGAAAGTCTTGGATACCTCTGGGCTAAGATTGTTGTAACACCTGCTTGCCATGGTACCTTTCAGGTTGGATGAAAGCATCTGTACACAATGCAGGCCAATATGGAAAATAAATTAATTAGCAACAATATGCTTTCTTAACTCACTCAATACAACCTGATTTCTTCCTTTAATATAGACTGCCAGGGCTGCTGTATTGAGAAGCATCATTTGATGAGACTTATCAGTGGCTGTTCTGTAGAGCAAAACAGAAACAACTGAGAACTGCCCATTATTGCAAAATGTCTACAAAACCACTTTTCTAATGGGCAACCAGAAAAATTATTGTTTTTTTTTTTTTTTAAGTAGGAGACTCTAACTGGAGTAAATTGGTCTAGCTTCATTGGTTTCAAAACAGCCATGAAAAATCATACTAGCTAAACACAGAGTTCTATGCTCCCATGAAAGATATTAAAGAGATGGTACAGAAGAAAAAGAGGACTTGAATATGATATTTCTTGAATTAACCTTTAGCGAATAGTTCATAAAATCACTTTTTTTCCCTTCCTTCCTTCCTACATAAGACCTAAAACCACAAAGTGGGGATGGCATAACCCTAATTGCTGATGCCAACATTTAAGCATTTTTTCTTTTTTTTGTGTGTATGATTGGCAGTTCTGTTTATTCCAGAGTGCATTTTCTTGTGTGTCACTTATTTAAAATGATGACTTAAAAAGAAAATATTTTGGGAATAGTGAAAGCCACTCGATATTTTGGTAGTTTTGATGGCAGGAAACAGAGAACATTGTTGGAGATTAAAAATTAACAATGGTCAAAGTATATTTCTTTTTCATCCATCTTGAGTGAAAACCCCCCGGGACTGGAAGCCCAAACACTACTGGGAAAATTTGAAAAACTGGCTAATTTTGCCATTCATTTAAATTCCAAACCATTTGCTTCTTTGATGGAGAAGTAACAGTGAAAAATCTGCTGATTCGGCTATTGCAGACTTTGAGAACTCTCTTACTTTCTTACTTGAGCTCACAGCTAAACATCACGTTCATTATCAAATGATTAGATTGGCAGTTGGTCAAATAAAAAACTATTTTATTAAAACTTTTTTTATTTATTTGAATTACAGACATACTGGAAAACTTCACCTGTTGGCAATATGCTGGGCTTTTAAAGACTGTGCTAAGAGATGTCAGTGCTTTTTAAAATTGCCTGCTCAGAGAGTCTACGATATCTTTAAACAACTTTCTATGAAAGCTGAATCTGTGTGCTAAGTCTTGGCCTAATACCAGATTAAGTTAGGATCTTTGAGTCTCTTTAAAGAAAGATGCCTATGAAGTGACAGGGCTGAGAATCAGGCACACAGACAACTGCTTTCATGGTACTGTTATCCTAAAGGAAAAAGACAATAAAGAGAGGCAAAGAAAGATAGGATGGAAGACACAGAGGTGTGAGGAAAAGAAAAGCACAGAGTGCTAATGCTCAATCCATCACCTTGAATTATGCCTACTTGCCCTCAATCTTCCCTGTTTGATGGCACCTGGGCACCACAGGGCTGCAGAAAATTTAAGCTTTTCTTCTTTGTGTGGAGGAACAGAACACTGCATTGAAAAACATGCTGATAGCTCCTCTCTCAGCTTAAAGAAAGAGTCTTCAAAATTACTTTGAAAGTCTACCCAAAATCACGTGAGAAGAAAAAACTTTGCCTAAGCATATGCAAAAGAAGCCATAGGTAGGTGAAATAAACACAGAAAGTTTCCAGGAAAAATTAATCCAAATTGCTTGACCCAATGTAAGGCAGGAGAAAGCTGCTATTGATATTCCTAGTAACCAACAGTGCAAATAAAGACAAACAGGAATCAGTGACCTATAAAGCTCTGCACTGAGCGGATGCTCAACACTTCAGATTCCATTCTCCAGTTTGTGATTGTCACTTGTTGCCATTTCAGTCATTAAGTATCCCACAAAAAGTCAATTAGTTAGTTCTTTAGAATGCATTTCCTTTGATTTTTGTTTCCTTCTGCCTTAACTGTTTTGAAAGACTTTAAGGAGGTAGCAAGGAAAAACAAGACTTACTGACATGAGCATATATTTCCATAAAATATTAATTTTTCCATAAAATACTAATCTCTTTCCGGAGAGATCCATTTTTATTCCTCTGGAGCAGGATCTTCAAAGAAGTGCATGTCTTCCTTTAAGAAAAGCATGCTTTAGCTCTTCAGATGAGTAGGGAATTGAGTTATAGGATGTTGGAAAAAGGCATTTGTGTATACTCTCAAGAACTCAGTTAAGACTTAGCATTAAAATCTGCATTAAAGATCCTCCAGTATAATCTTATAAACTATGTTGAGCAAAAACTTGAACACTTTCTTTCACAGTCCACATGCTTGCACTTCTGAGGAAGCAAAGCAGAGAAGCAGTGACTTATCATTTTGAAATGAAGCACCAACCTCACTCCATACAGAAGTTAAAATGCAAGTGAAAGATCATTGCAAGAGTATGTGGTCAACCGGGTTCTGTACCTGAACTAAGGACAATGAAAAATTGCTCACCCAATTCTCTATTTGGTTTTACCACAAGCGTGACACCAAGGAAGAATGCCAAAATGTGTATTCAGAAGGATGGCAAATAAACATTGCACAGGCAAACTTAATTCTAAGAGTACCTAACTTTTGAATGCTTGGTTTTGTTACTTCAATATTCTAAAAACGCCTGGTGTTACCTAAGCTTTATATCTGAAGACAGAGTCCTAGACAGATAAAGAGACATTGATTGATACCAGTCCTCAGCAGTTTTCTTGGTAACACTGCAGAGCAACATTTGTTTATTTCTTTATTATCATTCATTGCCTGATAGGCCAGCCTGCTTATCAGTCATCCATGCTCCTTTCCCTTAATTAGAGAGATCAAATACACCACCACAAATTCCCTCCTTGACCATCCACAGCCACCACTCAGCAGCAATGCCTCAATGTAGAAGGAAAAAGAGTGGACTGGCTGATAAGAGAGAGGCTCAGATCCTGCAATGGTCTTCTTACAGGTTTACCAACCAAGCACAACAGGAATGAGTGAAGAGATCAAAGACACTGACTGTGGTTGATCAGGACAGGTGTTTGTGGTGATGTTTTCAACAGATGGAGGTTCCTGTGAGAGAAGAAAAGAGACCCAGGTTATACCAGCCAAATGTGATGACTCCTCAACTAGAACCACTGCAATCAGTTACATTTTTCTCCCTGTTGTAAAGTGAAGTGCATGCACACACAGTTTTATCCATTGGCAACTTAAAGAGAAGAAATGTTATCCCTTTTGAGAAGAAGAACAGATACAAAAAGAATGAGAGACCTTTACAGTGCCACTTTCATAACAGAGTTCTGTTTTGGAGTGATTTATTTCTAAAGAGGAAAAAAATGTAAAGAACTTGGAATACAAAAGTACCTTCTCATCAAGGGTTGTCTATCGTTTCATGAATCACATATGATGGATGAGATTTATGAATTAGAATCTGCGTCAAAAGATTTACAGCATTCTAAATTAGTTATGGCATCTTCTCGTCTGTGAGCATAAACTTTCAACAAAATATGTATATCATCATCACAGAGGCATGGCCAACCCAGTTCTTTCATTTCACTGCAGCACACCCAGACCCTGTCACAGTGTTTGATGAATACTTGAAGGAATGGGCTTCAGATCAATTAAAATAAACACCACAAGCTGATTTATCAAATCTTTTCTGAATGCTCTCAGAAAATGTCAAAAATCTGATCCATTGACAGAGAAGAGTCAGAGAATTGTGGCAGCCTATGGGATCACAAGACCTTTTCAAAACCATCATAAATCACTACAGAAAACAAATGGGGCACCATGCGATAAGATTTTGTCTGACAGCTTTGCCTCAACAAGACATATACGAGATAAATGGATACCTTCGTCTGTGCCCAATTGTCAGTTTACAAAGTTCCAACTTGTCAAATTGTAAAATATACCACATCCAAAATAATACACCTCTTTGGATATCCAACAGCATGATTTAAGAAACCTCTCACTCTATTTCTTTGTTGCAATTTTAAAAGTACTTCTGCAGACAGAAATACTTGAGAAAAGACAGGTAGAAAGACAGGAAGGCTGGCAGACAGACGTCAAATATTACCTAGCACAGTAGTTCTAGTATTGCAGCCCATTTAAAATAATTAATTCCCTCTTCTAATGCATTGTAAAAACTATTTTAATGACTAGAAAGCTTCTTCAATCAGAAAGTTAATGATAAGCTTGATATTGCTGTGGAGTTCTCTTTCATATAGATTCTGAAATATTCAAAACAATGAAGTAATATGTAAATATTTCTCAGGTATTAGTTGGACTCTTGAAAATGCCTTTGCAAATGAGGTATAAGGTTAGGCAAATCAACTCAAATATTCAGGTATCAGAAAACAAATGGATCTGAAGATGAATTAGGAATGTGGGCAGCTATCCATTTCAGTGGTTGGAATTCTACTATCAATGCTAATAATGACTTGAGCCTGATTTTAATTTGTTAAATAAAAAAAAATGTATCAAAGAAACAAATGGTATCATTTACAAGTGGTTATGAACACAGAAGATTTTCAAAATTTCATAACATTTTCAACATTTCAAAATATGTTAGAAATTGATATAGTAAAAAACCTGGGTAGTTTCTGTATTTTAGATATAGTCTCTGTTGCCAGCTTTTAAAACACTGGCTTAGCTTTCCTCAATATGTAATAAGACTGCAATCATCACACAAAGCATGAAGAAATACAGAGAATTTGAAAACACAATTGCAGCCTGTGCTTTTTAATGTTGTTTATCTTTTAAGCATTATTTCTGTGCACCTCTAAAATTGCTATACTTTTTGCAGAAGAAAGTTTACAAATTCAGATTCTGAAGAAAGTTCCAATTTTAAATAAATGTTTTCCTCAGAGATGCATAATGCTTCCTATGTCCAGTTTTCATTTTAGAGAGGAAGGAGAACCAAAATCCCTTTAGAACTCGTTTGTTGAAACTATAGTATTGATAATGTACTTAAAGGTCTTTGTGATGTTCAAGGTGTTGAACAAAAAACAGTCTCAAAAGTCCTTCCAGGGGCTCTAGCTGGGACTAATAAATCAGGAGCAGAGAAAAGCGTGAAAAGTCTTATTAACCAAGGCCCATGCCTCTTCCAGCTCCTTGTGCAAATAAGTGATAATCAGATGAGGACATCAGCACAGCCTAGGTCCTTTCACATCTGATTTCAGACCTTAGAGTGATGAAGGGATAACGTTGGCTTGCAGATGAATGACCTCCCCCACAAGGCCTGTGCAGCAGAGTCGAGAGCCATGCTTTAACCACTACATTTATTAGAGGCCTTTGACATAACTAGAAAGATGATTAGTCCACATGAGTTCTCCTCCAAGAGTTATACTAAATTGATTCTACTTCTTCTTCTTCAATCCCACGTGAAATACATGTTTCAGTATCTGTAAGAACTGTCTGGAAGAAAAGGAGTAATGTGAATGCCAATCTATGAATAGGAGAACCAATGCAGGTGGGAAATGGAAAGCAATCTCAGGAACTAGATGCAATCACAATGCATGGTCTTTCTCCATTGAAGGATACTTCAGTTACTAAGCTGAATGCGTCTTTAATGTCTCAGCACTGCTCAGAAAAGCAGAAGAATTCTTTTCTTTAACCTTTTCTCTTCACGTGCCTAAAGGAAGGAGTTCAATATCCTACGTACTGTTGGTGCTACACACCTGCATTTTGCTAGTTTTGAGTGCTAAGTAAGTTCAACTTTGCTGTCAGCCTTTAAACTATGAAATAATTTAGCAAACTTTGCTGTCACTAAGCATATATAATGGTATACATGCACATAAATGCAGATGAATATTTCTCGTCTCCCTTGAGGAGGAATCTATAATTTCTTGTATTTGCTGTGTTTGTGCCCTAATGTTCATATAATAAATGGTCTATTAATTTTTAACTAAAAATTCAGTACTAAAATGATGGGGAATGATAGAAATACACTTCTATTCTGTGGCACTTAAAATAGATTTTATTTATCAAGACCTGTAATCTAGAATTTTCTATAGTTTATACTTTTAATGAAAATATGCAGTATATTGATAAAAGAATAGAATACATATTTGTATTTATCAGCCTTGTCCCTATTTCCTCCATCTGCAGAAAAAGTGTCTGGATCACTCTGTGGCCTTCCACTGGTCTTGTACTTAGCTAATTGCAGAACTACAACTAAAAATAAACACAAGGATGTCAGTCAGCAAGTGGAGCACTTGAGTACTTTGCCTTATAGCAAACTCCTTAATTCCACTGGTTCACTGTAACAAAGGATTTGAGTTCATGAATATAGTAAAAGTATACCACAGGACTTTTACTTTCAGAACACCATCCCTAAAAGCATTATTCAGACTTTCGAAGTGCATGGACTAGTAGTACCTGAACTTAGGAAAAGCTCTTGGCAAATCCCAGTGAAATTTTTTGACAGATTCATCTTCTAGCCTTTGGAAAAGAGAAGGTGCTCCAGGCAAGATATTTGATTAATGCCACAAAAAACAGTGTTGCTGGCACAGCTGGTATGTTGGGAGAAAAATTCATCACTAACTCTGAAACTGCCATGTAATTTTCTCTCAACAGTTCTTTTTCGTACTTGACAGAAGATTTGCACAGGACAAACTAGCTTGACAGAGGACAAGTCAGCCAGCTGTTGAGGTATCTCTAAACATGACAGATCACTATGTTTTAACTCAGATTAATTCACTTATTACAGGTAGACCTAAATCACTGGTCATTGTCAAACCAGTTGTCACAACTAGCAAATCATGTCAGATTTCGGAACTAAAATATTTCAGATCTTAAACAGTTCTTATAACCTCAGCCTGTCTGCTTTTCAAACAGCCAAGTAAAGAATTGCAAAATAACCAGTGCTGCTCCAGCAGTATCTGTGTTGTTTGTCTGGAATTTAATAGGAGCAGAAGGACTTGGAAATTGAGTGCAGATTCTGGTAACTGGCAAAGATGAAAGTATTTCCTCCAAGTCACTTTTCCGCATCCCATCCCAACTTTTTTGTCTCTTTTTTGTTGCTTTTAAAAGATTACCTGCTGCCTTAAACTCTTACCCAATTTGTCACTGTATTTTCAAGAGTACAACAAATAAAAAAACAACAGGACTAATTTTAAATATGCCCAGCATTGGCTCACCAGAATTTTTAGATTTCTAAATAAGAATGAAAAATCACTGTCAAAATTTGCTGGCAGAACTGAAGTCCATATTTGTAGCTGTATTTCAGTTATTTTTCTCTAAGTGATTAGATAATAAAATCAGTAATTCAGAGATATTTGAAAGACTTTAAAGGCTACAGAGCCTGAAGCATATTTGCAATATCAGAGTTATAGACTGTTCTAAATCTGTGCTATTAGATCCAAACCTCCTATGTCATGGGGAGGTTTGGAAAAAAATTAAACATTGCCAATGGAGCTCAGAGCTAATCAGAAACTTACTTAGCCCAGAATGTGCACTGACAGCACAAAACATTTTGCAAACTGAATTACCTTCTCAGGATTTTTATAAATTATTCTTATGTTTTCATAGAAATAGAAGGACTGACCTACCAAAAATTGTTGTCTAAACTCTGAGGGAGTATGGGTCTCAGGAGCAGCAATGAAGTGTGTTGTATGAGTCAAAGAAGATTTCTTGCAATGAAAAATTAATACATTTTTCATTATTGCTAATTAAGTGTGGTTAAGGGCATCTCAAGATGTGATATGTTTAGTTTTCAAGAAAAGACTGGATGAAACATCAAATAACCTGGTGTGATCTCATACCTGACCCTACTTTGAAGGTCAGCCAGAGATCTCCCTGAAGTCCTTTCTAGTCTGAAATACCCTGTGATCCTAGTGACATAACTTTCTTTGTAATATTCTTTACATATAAAGTGCACAGTTCTCTTCACTGCCTACTCTGTAAATGTATATTATATGGAGAAGGTTACCACATCTCCCTATTGTCATGGTAATCATACACAGTGCATTTCTCCTACAAATCCTCAAGAAGTCCAGGAACCAAACAGAGCCTATACACCTTCCCTCTGCCAATTTATGTAGGGTCAGTCCTCTCTGACCCACTTCCTCCTCTCTGTCACATCAGCTTCTAAACAGTTACTTACCCTTCACGTATTCCTTCTGGCATAAAAGATACCTATGCAATACATATTTCAAGAATGATAAATACAATTCCTCATCAGCAACAGAGCAATTCAACGCTGTTTAATTAAACAAAGGACTATATATTTTAAAGGCACAGGAGAAAAATGCAGTTAAAGTATAGATTCTGGAGGGTTTATATTTACTGATGGGATTTCTAAAAGGATTTTAGTTAGAAACACAAAGTTTATACATGTTTTAGTTAGGGACTGAAACATTTTAGCTTCTTTCTGCCCAGAGAGCCATAGCTTCTGTGTTGGAAATATTTCTCTCAGAGAATGGAGCTCTCCTCTCCCACATACTTTATGTTCAATTATATTTATGACAGGTATATTTTATGCTCCAGCACAAAAGTTCTCCTACTTATCATGTCTAATCATAGCTGAAAAGCTTGTGTGAAGAAGGACTTCAAGGGGAAAGGAGTGTCCTCACTCTTTGCTGATTTTTGACAGCGCTCCAGAAAGGGGATGGTTGTTATTTGTGTAACCTCATCTGTTCTGGCTTGGGGTTCTCATTTTATAGCTGATAGAAACAAACCTGTAAAAGTGAATGTAAATGGACTTGTTAGATGACTTTTTTAGGTGGCTTGGGTATGTATGGATTGGTATGCAGGCATATTTCCTTTTGCAGAGTTTCAGACCTCCATCATTCTTGTTGTTATAAAATGATTTCCTTAAGAAGTCTTTCACATTTAAAAGGGTAGAGAACCCCAATCAGATCTCTGGCTCACAGATATCCAGTTCTCCGTATATTTAGGAAACTGTAATAACATATAATCCGATGTGTGAGAATATGGATGCATGTCTTTTAAAATCCAGCTATGTTACCTGAAAGGCAGCTGCTTCTAGCTGCTTATCTCCCTCCCTCCCTACCCTATTCCAGACAAAACTATTCTCCTATCATGCTAGAAAAACAAATGAACTTCTTCTAAAATATATTTAAGTTAAATGAGGGAGACATGGCAAAAAATTACCATTGGCTCTGTTCAAGTAACCAAGTATATATCAAATGAAATTCAGTTGGGAATGCTCATATCTGTGGTTTGGCTGGGCAGGTTGAATTGGGGTCGTTCTGGCGAGATGATAATGCTGGCAGTCAGCCGAAGTGGCAGCCCACTTAATTGGTACAGTCAAAGGACTGAAGAGGAAATATGTCCACAAATCAAGTGACTCAACAGGTGATTATAACCCACAAGAGATTAACTTTTCTAACTATAACATCCTCAACAGCCCTTAGCATGAAAATGCTTATTTTTGTGCTTGAGAAATAGATTATCTTGGGGGCCTATGCAACACTAGAGAGTGTTCCTAGTTGTTCTGGTAAGTAAATCAAGGTCTTAATGTTACATCTCATTACAGTCTCATTCCTTCAACGCTGACTAAAGAAAAGAACATTACAGGTCTTAAAAAAAACAAGGAAGAAAGAAAAAAGGCAGAAGAAAGTACTATCCTCAGATACTCTATCTTCTTCTATCTTTTCCTATTTCTCAAACTCCTATTTTGGAGGCAGAAGGAGAATGAGACTGTGGAACTCTAAAACTAAGGATGGACAGGAGGAAGTGGCACTGAGGTGGAATGACATTGACACAAACAGCACACATAACGTTTACAAGCACAAACACATTTTAGCTGTGATATTTGTAGGTATAATGCATAATATTTTTAACCTATTTAAGAGTTGCTTTAATTTCACTAAAATACTTTACTATAGTTTCATTTTGAAGTTCACAAGACAGCAAGCACATGTCATTTTGAGGGTTTTTTTTTGTTTGTTTGTTTTGTTGGTTTTTTAAATTTTTTACGTTAAGGTATCTACTTAAAACAGATGAACCAAAACCCTCCAAGGAAGAAATCAATTAATTAAAAATTACATAAGAACATCTGCTTGCAAGCTGATCAAACTAGAAAGGTGAAAACAACGTCTGCTCTAGTGGAGGGAAGAGAGATGACAGTTTGGGGTATGGGGAAAAGGCAAAATGTGGGGTAAATGATAAAGAAGCTGCCAGATTCCATGTCTCGAGTCATGTTCAAATGTGAACTTAAACACAAAGTTCAGTTCAGTGAAGCAGAAGGACAATTCTCTTCCTTAGATAGAAAAATATCTTTTTTCATCTGTAGCAGGTGACATATGACTTGTGCAGATGAGCCACTAGCCCCTTCAATCCCTATAACTTGAGAAATTCATCAAGGTCCAGGAATACTGACTTGGATTATTCACATGAGCTTGAAAAATGCTGTAGAGAGCTGTCATTTAGTACAGTTATGCCCAAATAAACAGTATTTAACCATATGTAATGATGTTCTGTATAAAAGGACTCAAGCAGCATCACAGAACA
>NW_005054301.1:8922394-8933014 GCF_000277835.1 Geospiza fortis
TCCAAAACTAACTTTTTAGAAGACAAAATTTCATGTTTTCTCAATTATTATATTCTTTGTTAAATCTTTTAACATGGTTGTTATTTTCTCTCTAAGTGATCTCATTTAAGCATATTCTGACTTTAAAAGAGGAATATTTTTAGGGTGGATTTTTTTACAGCTTAGTTTATCAAGTCCCTGGGTTTGCTGGAAAGAGTAAATTTGCTCACATACATAATTGTTTTCAGGATATTTTCTTCTCCAAAGACATTATTTCATGTATATATGAGAAGCTTAGTAAAACCCCAAATTACTGGCTCGTAATTTACCAGGAACGAAGTTTTAACAGCAAGACCTAAAAATACTTTTAAAATGAGAAATGCAATAATGCTGAGCTATTTGACTGCTTCTTAAGTCAAAGGCATTGGAGGCTTTGCTAACCAAGGCATCTCACAGTGTCTCTAGCAAAGTGACATATGCCTCCTTTATACACAGGCATTAGATGAGCCTAATTGAAAATAACACAGATTCAGCAGCTGACAGCCTACTATGGCTGAAAGGGGAATGTTTTTCCCCATTTTAAACTATTCTCTCTTGTATTCTTCCCTCCCTCTGGGAAAAGCACTACTCAAACTGATATTGTGTTACATTTTTTGAGACAAAACTGACATTATTTCATTTAGTTGTGTTACACATGGTGTTATGTTAGTAAGAAGGACCCACCAAATGATGAAATGGCACCTCCTGTGTGACAATTTTACAAGATGTGCCTTGATTTTTGCTTCAAATGCAGTTATCAATTGAAAAAGTTGAAATGAAATGTAGGATGATGCTCTGTAAGTGAAAAGTGGGCACTAATTTTCAGCGCCCAATGACTTGAAACCTGTGGCTTTTTAAAAGAGAGATGAATCTGAACACAGCTCAAGAGTGAATTCCTAGTTTCCATTTGAAATTCTCCATCTCTTGTACATCAGCAAAAATTCCCAGGCTTGTCATTGTCACCTGAGAAACAGGACACTAGAAGACCATTTTCAGTAGGCAAGTGAGGATCGGAATGTTTGTTTACAGAGAGCAGAAGTGTGAATTCTCAGCACACTATTTTGCAATAAGACCCTAAGGATGCCTGAAGAATAACCAGCTTTCTTAACTAAATACTAAGATATTTTTGAGCTCATGGCTAATTTACCTTTTCATTGCAAAGACTAGTAACAAAAGTTACCGAAAAATCACTACAGCTCTAGAATATGGCATTTATGTTCAGATAAAGCCATGTGGAAATGAAACTATTAGGAAAATATGCCAAGTGCTCTAAGCTGGAGGAACTCTACTGAGTGTCAGTGCTCTGGAGACACTTCCCTTTGCTCAGCAATTTTTTGTGGCTACCTGGCTGACACATTGTTTCATGCAAGGAAGAGCTCTTTCTATACCATCAATAACAGCACACGTGGAGGCAAATGGCTGTTGTAAACAACTCTAATTAAATGACCTTGGGAAAGACCTGGCATACAGGGAGGAATCCTGATATACTATTTAAATACATTCAGTGCAGTTAAAAGTTATTTCCCAGTCAGATATTTAACTTGGTAAGGAAAACAGTCAGCAGTCTATGCGTGTTCAAGAGGGCTTCCAAAGTCACTCTTTAAAAAAATTGTTAGGTTTGATTTTTTGATTGAAAGTTTTAAGTATCAACCAATAGGACCTGACAGACAAAACATCATAGTAAGTATTGTACTGATCTCAGACCGGAACTAGTGTTATCATTGCCTGAACACATTAATAATACTTTTTTTTCTCAGAGTAGAATCACACTAAAATATTTCCTTCTTTCTTTTAAGGTATGTCAGAAATCAGATTCTCCTAGAGAAACAGAAATTGGCCTGTATCTGTATATTCTGTCATAGCACAGTACAGACTAACAACAGAAAAATAAGGCAAGAAAACAGAAACAAAATAATAATAAAAAAATTAGGCAAATCCTAGAGAATATAAAGTCAAAGAGAAATGAATGAGAACAAACGAGAATAAGAAAATGGCACTAAATTTTGATGTTTGTTCCTGTCTAAGCAAAGAACTAAAAAATATTGAAATTCATCAAAATGTACCTATATCCAATGGGATACAGAAGCTACTATACAAGAGGGAGCTGAAATGCACTCTAATCACAACAGAGGAAATTAAGTTTTCTAATGCTTAAATAGAATCTCTGAGTGATTAATATATCTTTTTACTCACTTTTGGGCTAATAATATGACATCCTCCTTCTGTATGTCAAGCTAGTTCCATGGCACTTGCCGTGACAGTAAGTGCATACTTTGTAATTGGGACAATTTTGTTATGGGCAGATGGTAGAGTCAGTCTAAAGCCCACCTTTATCATGTACTGCATTTCATTCATCTCATTTGCCAAAAGATTGAAATGTCCAGACATGGCCAAACCATGCATATTTAAGCTTTGATATGTTGAGCAATACCAACAGAAGGTGGAGTTCTTAAATTGCAAGCTATGTTGCCTCTTCAAAAAAGGCTCATTAGGAATTCCAAGAGGTTTTAAACTGTAGACTATAATCTGACTGGTCACCTGTTGTCCCTAATTTATGCCACTTTTCATCCTTGACTGATAAATTCAGATCTTTTAGAGTTCTATAGTTTTAATATTCATGCTGGAGGGATCCTTGACATCTACATCTTATACTCCCCCAAAAATTACAGAATTTTTGTTCTAAGTTTTCATTTCTAAACTGTAAACTCTCAGAAGCTGCCTTTGTGTTGCTTTGTATTCACCCAGCATCTGGCACAATTTACCTGCTTCTTGGTCAATAATTAGGCAATGACACAGTAAACATGATTATGACTATTAATTTTGCTTTGATTAATTACAAACTTGCAGCTTTTCACATCACTAGTGTATTAAAATATTTTTTAGGCCAACAGAAAATATTTCTGAACTTCTGATAGCACTTTTATGTGGCTGCATGATTACAATATTTAGCTCTATAATAAGAAAACGCTTATTTTAAAAAAACAATCAAGAGAATATAAGCAGAATTATCAATAATGATAACTCATTAGTAAGAAAAAGATCTATTCATAAAATAACATGGAAAATGTTGCTATTTCAGCCAGCCTTAATACATAACTACATCAAGGGTTTAACCAGAAAACAGTCTTTTTCCCCTTTCTTCAGCCCATCCCAGGAGCAGCTAGTAACATCCCTACAGAAATGTTCTGATTACTTTAAATTTTTAGTTCTGAGACTGATGAAATGTGTCCTCTGTACCTCTACAGAATGACCGTCTGCCAGAATAGTCCTCTTACCTTTATTCTTAACTCTCCTTCACCTTTGTGATAGCTCTTGGCAATTTGCATAATAAGAAAATGTATAAATATGTAAAAATGTTTCTAATATGCCCTCTGATAAAATAAAAGCATTTTAGTATGGAGAAGCAAGACAAAAAACAATAATTACAATACTAGATAATAGAAAAAATAATACAAAAATAGCCCAAGATCATTCACTATCCGTATCTGAAAGCCACATGAAAAATATGCTGCAATCACCCATATAATTTTTCCTCTTTTAGAAAAAGCATTTTTATTCTTCAGAAAGTGTTAGCTAGTGCATTTGCAACCAAAGGAAAAACAAGAAATAGGATCACTTAAGCAGGCAGTGAGAAATCAAAGACTATCACTGCTGATTTGAAAGTCATGAACACCTTTTTCACACCCCGAACCAGCTCTGCGTGCTAGATGAAACACTTATTTTTGAGCCCTGGACCTGACTGGCTCAAACACATCAGCCAACTTCGGTATTTTATTCAGTATATAAACAAGGGAGTAACATATCCACTGTGACTACCCAAAGAGGTACAGAGTTCTTTAGCCTCTTTGCAACCTATCCTTCCCAACTGAGTCAACCCACATAATAAATTATTAGAAACTATACTGACTAATTAATTGTTTGGCTTCAACTTTCCTTCTATTTCTCCATAAAATTCATATTTATTTTCTTATTTCTCATTAAAATGTATGTTACTGCTCTTTCTCCTTTTTGTCTTCACTTTTGTTGTTGCTACTCCTGCACTTCTTCATTGTTCTGGCTGCATTTAAGGGCCTCCCCAAGAGAATAAATGGGATAAAATTTGTAATTTTGGATATATATTTTTTCTTTCTTCATTTACTTAACTTTCATGTACCTACAGGAACATGAAAGCAGATGGACCCTAATCTGAGAATCAGGTCAACTGTATATTGTAAAGGAAACAAAGTCTTTAAGTTTAAGTTACTAGGGAATATATTACAGAGTTAGGAAGAATGGACTAAACATTCCACTGTGCTGGTATTTTATTCAGCCATTATTAATTGTCATCAATAATTGACACCATTAAGCAGTCTTGACTGAGTGTGAGACGAGCTAGTCTAAGCTAACTCTTGTATCATATGGAGACTAAATTAGGCTTTTCAATAATCACTGTTTCTAAATGCCAAACAAAAGGTATTCTGTATTGCCTGTGTCCTTTATGAGTTCCATAAATAACTGATTAACCTCTGCAACAGAAGTGGGCATTAAAACAGGAGGCAGTCTTGCTGTACAAATGGTGGGCATCTAAGAAAAGATCTGAGCAACACAAAGCTTACACTTTCCTTTTTTGCTGTGTTCTCCGCAGAAATTAAATGCTTATTGACTCCACATTAATATCCATTTAGTAATCTGCCATTTTTGTTTGTTTTAATATAACACGCAGTTTTACAGTAGAAAGGAATTATGCAGTTTAGAAGTATGAATATTAAAAAAGGATATAATTAAATCTGTAGCCTGAAACCTCTGTCTAAAGCTATAATGACAAATTTAGTCCATATTTATTATGGTGCACAAGGGACTTTAACTAGATCATTAGTTTATATGCCTTACTCAGTAGCGAAGTTCTAAAACTTCACATTTTGCATATTATTACATTATTCATTTTTCCAACTAGGCATAAAATATGGCTTCCCAAGAGTACAATACCTAATTCTTCAAAATATACAAAGATAGCAATAAAATGATTAAATTACAACTCTTACATCTGTTCTTCTTGTTTGATTATAAATTAAAATGTTCAAAACCAGAAGAAAACAATGCAGGTAACAAATATGTTTAACCTGCACATCTTCTCAGAGTAAAATTATTTACCCAACTCTATCCCTGCAATTACAAGTGCTGTTGGCTTGTCCCGTTTCCACAGGTTGCTGTATCTCTGAGAGGTTGTGAAATAGAGAATAATTTGACAATAGATTTAAAAATCACTGACTCTGACTGATAACATGGATTAGGTGCTGTGAACTCACCATCACAGTTACTGAAGAAGACTGATCAAAGGACTCAATGAGATTTTTGTGTGTATGAGCACAGTGGTTTAAAAAACCCATAAAATTTTATGCCTGTCAGGAGAAAAATATAAAATACTATTCTAAACCACTACCCATCATTGCAAAATGCTGCTTGGTGTTTTCTTTATCCATTACACATTAACAAATCTTTAATCCAATGATGGAAATGCACCAGTGCAGGTGACACTGACAAATTATCCTTGGCAGTCTCTGAACTCATTACACATTTCAAAGAAGACTACCTTGACATAAAATGCATGAACTATTAAATCACAATACCTACTTGAGAAATTTGATTTTATGGAGCATTATTAGGGAAATGGTTATTTACTAAAAAAATTTATATTTGAGAAAAATAAATGCATTTTAAACTCTATTATTCCACTCACCTGGAGGTGGTTTGTTTCCTAGAATCCTGAAATTCATAAAAACAGATACCTAAAGAAATTGTTTAAATGACTGCGGTCATAATGGCACTGAAGTAGCATTATGCAGCAAGGCATTACTGGATGCCATTGTGGGTTTCTGTGGATAAATTAGGGGAGCAGAAGTTACGAATGAGTGCTTCTTGAAAGCTTCTGAACCAATGGAGTTTTCATCAAATTGAGATACCATACTATGTTTCCAGTTTTCATCTGTCTTGAATGGCTGTATTTACTCTAGATGAAGATTACTCTGCAGGTTCCCTTGACATATGCCTTCCAGATACATTTTATGCCATTTTTAAAAACATCTTTCTTTCTTTCTTTACATCAGGACTGCTTCAGTTGCAAATAGAAAGATGGGAAATAAAGAAATGCACGAGTTTGAATGATCAAACTCTTCCATTTACTGAGCTAAACCCATGTAAACCAACTTACAAAATGCCCCCTGAAGACTTAACTTGCTGTTTTCAAAAAATAATATCTTCCTGCTAATGGGCACAAAATTAATCTAAAATGATGCTTCCATTAAATTGAGAGGGAGGAATAAAAAATTGGATGAAGCAAGAACTTACAAGAATTTGAAAACTCTCATGTGGAAGAAGGCTTTTTGATAAAATATTCCTGTTTACAAGACTACTTTTGATTTATGTAATAATATGTTAAAAATCTACCTTATTCACCCAATCTGCAAGGAGAAAAAAAAAGAGAAAGAGGAAAAATAAAAGAAACTGACTTCATTACATGGTGTCCCTAGAAAAATAAAAACTCGATCTGGCCTCTGTCCACTGCTGTTCTAAATGAGCCCAGTCAGTCTGGCCCATGTTTTTTCATTTCATTTTCTCTAGCCAAATGACTACCATCTGCTGTCACAAAGCTGTCACACAATCAGTAATGGAAGTTTTCTAAGGAATATAATGGCTGAAGTATGAATATATGACATTCCAGCTCCTATCTAGCAGGGTAAGAACAGCAACCCATATGAAAAGGAACAGCAGTAGCGTTCTCCCACTTCTCAGCAAGTGCATTGTAATACAAATCTTTATTTGGACTCAAGACGTTGACAGGTCAATTGAACAGAATAAGTCTAGTTTATGATGCAGTTGTCAGAAGTGGTTAAAGCAGGAGTCTGTTTACCAGCGCTCTGAGATATTCCAACAATTTTTCTTGCAAACCAGCACCTTGAGGTTAATTACTTTACCAATTTGAGTAAATGGCAAGCCATATTCCCATCTGTCTCCATTAGTTCCCCACTATTTCTCAATTCATGATGACTGGGGTCAAGGCTGTGGTACAAAAGAAGAGCTAATAAAGCATGAATGGAGCAATTTTCTATTTATACAAATGTGGTAGCCACAGCATAAGAGAAGAGACATTTTAGAAATGCATATTCTTTGCTTTGAAAACTCTGGGTGCTAACTGTATTTAGAGAAGTAAAAAACAAACACTCACAATGAATTGCTGGTTCCATACTTATTTATCTTTAATAAAACCTGCTATGTAGCGTTGCAATGCCCACTTGTACCCTGGCACAGGAATTAGAAAAGTTCTGAAAAGCCTACAGCAGTTGATCTCTACTAAGCTTGTTAATTCACCAAAGGCAAGCTGCCTGGGAATGAAAAAAGAAAAATCTCTTTATTTTGGTACCAAAATGCAGCATTACTGAAGCTTTTCTTCCTCAAGTAAACATTTCTTGCTATCTATACAGGATTTAGTGCTGGAATTCCTTAAAAGCTGTTTAGCAATATGACTGATTTAAGAGCATCTCAAGGGACAATACCTATTTTATTTCTGTTTGTTCATTAAAACACTCTGAAAGTTTACTTCTGTATTAAAAAGTGTAGCCTTTCTCTTATTTCTTAATTTTAAATTCAGCCATAAAGTTATATTCTATTCAAAACTCTTAGATTCTATAACCAATACCTTAGATAAATAATTCAAGGGAAAACCTCCACCAATATCCACAAACTGTTAATGAATATGCTAGTTTGATAAATTCTGCCTAATCTACTTTGTCTAAACAGTGGCAGTCTAAAAACAGAAGATAATATTTTGGCCATTTGCCACAAATGGCAGAATTACTCATTAATTAAACACTACAATAAAATAAATTTTGCAGCAAATGAGGCACAAAGCACGTATTCTCCTCGAATGATTCAAAATAGAATGGAGGTAATAATGTTCTATTGCTGTTTGTGTAGTGTAAAAATTTTAATCCATGATATATCCATCAGAAGCCACAGAAACCCATTAATGTGAACCAAATCACTAAGTCCATATACATATTAATTCTTGTAACACAGTCTAGAGAATAAACATATTTTTAGATTACTATATTTATCCCCAAGATCAGATCAAAAGCCAACCAAACAAGATGACAGCAGAACAGTCAAAGAACAAAATTGACTATCAACTCTTCTGATTTCTTCAGTAATAAAATAAGGTTTGCACTTATATATATTCTATTCTTCACACAGTTCACATTGTCAGTTTTTCCCATTATATGCTTTCTATTTCACAAAGTATTTTTCTGCTGGTAGTGTGGATTCTAAAGACTAATGTTCTGACACCAAGGAAAAACAAAATCAAACACCTGAAGATGATTGGGAAAGCAGAGAAGGGGAAAAGGTGGTTCATTCTGTACTCATCTGGATATCATATTCCTGGTTTATGATAGAACAAAAAGCAAAAAAAACAAGGAGGGAATATAAACTGATGAATAGTCTGTCCTCAATCTTTCAATAAAATCCAGATGGACTTTTCCAGTGAAGTCCTTCTTCAATAAAAACTTCTCCTGTTTCCACTGGATAATTTCAACAACCTTCCTGATTAGAATGGTTATGATAGCACTTTTTATTATTTTTTTAAAATATATCTATTTCTCACAATGGTTCTACCCAATTTGGACCTTGTAATTACAAAGAATTTTTAAACTGCTCCTTTCTGTGTCCACCAAGAAATAATATCTATATGTCAAATGCATATAATAACCATGCCCAATTAATATCTTGTGAAAATTTGGTGGAAATGTTATTTTTACTCAGTAGTTGGTGTTATTAACAGAATTCCTTGGACCTTTTTTCTTCTTATGCTCTATTAAGAACACCTGAATGATGGACTCGACATCAAAATCAGGTTTAGGTTGGATTGAGAAAAATGTTCTTCACCCAGAGGGGGTTAGGTACTGGAACAGGCTCCCCAGGGCAGTGGTCACAGCACCAGCCTGAGAGAGTTCAAGAAGTGTTTGGACAATGCTCTCAGGCACAGCATGTGACTCTTGGGGATGATGCTGCGCAGGGCCAGGAGGAGGACTTGATGGTCCTTATGGGTCTTTTCCAACTCAGCCATTCTGTGACTCTGTGCTTCTGTAATCTTGCTGACTGAATTCACTGACAAGAACATGACAATTAAACACTAAGAGCCTCAAAGTTGTTGTCCTGGTCTTGTAATATGTGCTAAGCATAATTGGAAGAAATTCAAAAAAGTAATTCCTTTTAAGACCTGAGGTTGAATGTCAAAAGGGAATATGTAAAAAGTCACCCTCTTAGTCCCTATGTCACCCAGACTCCTCAGCATTTCAATTTTTAATCACTTTTTGTCCCTGTGTTTCTGTGGGTGACACCACGTAACAGAGGGTTTTATACGTTTATCAAAAATGTTTTGGAATGTGGGAAGTCATTGGAAACCCTTTGGGTTACACTGTTTAATCACCTAACTAAAAAAATAGCCAGTACAAATATATAGGAACATTGCAGGGTAGTATAAAACACTTGGAAATTGCTAGTACCAACTTAATTAATAAAAATCATGATAAGTAAGTGAAGTGAAACATGAGTTAACATTCCAAAAACCTGCAAGCTCCTATGGCAATGATTAATTATATCCACCAAGAGAGATGAAAAAAATAACAGCTCAAAGATATACAAGTTTTTATAAACAACTTTAAAAAAGTCTTACAAAAAGATAAGATTGTCTTAGGGTTGAATTCAAATAATACCTGATTTCACCTACCACAATTTTTTTCTACAGGATAAAATGGAAACCACATTAAGGATTGACTTCAGGTTCTAATTTGCAAAGTACATCTGCTTTATAGAACATCTTTACAGCAGCCTCATAAGAAGATAAACATGGCTTGTAACTTTCGCTCACCTTTCACAAAAAACATGAAGCCCTGGCTTTGTTTTTAAATTTTAATTACATGATGGGGAGAAGCCTCTAATTTCTGAGAACATACTGTAAGACAAATATTTTGTAAGAAGAGTAACAAAATAACACAGAAGTGTACAAAGGCTTTATTAAGGAAATGGTGCTCAAAGCACTGACTTCTCCTATACTTCAAATCTGTTTTTGATTCTTGAACTGGCACTGCTTTAAGGAAAAGATGCAGCTTTGTCAAATGATAAAGCAACAAGACACATTAGCCTGTTTCTGTTATGAAATTCCTACTGAAAAATCTCAAGGATTTCTCAATTTTGCACATGTTGTATCTCCCAAAGTGTTCTGAGACAGTCTTACAATTCTTAGAGAGGATTTGTTCAAATTTGTAAATTACTTCTGTGTGCTTTGTCAAGACAGAAATGTCAGCTTTGCTACTCTTTGTGGCAGATGTTTGGGCATGCTTTCAGTGCCGTATTGTACTAGCTGTAAAAAGAATGAATGCAACTGGTAAACTGAATAATTTCCTCTCAGATTTGCTTCACTTATGATATCTGTTCTATAAAACATAGGCACAATCAGTTGTACATATAAAAATTTTACTGCTTCTCTCAAAAAAATCCACCAAAACAACAAAATACCAAATCAAACTGAAACAACAAAAAACAATTGAACAACAGGCTGCATATGGATAC
>NW_005054301.1:8933024-9029489 GCF_000277835.1 Geospiza fortis
ACAATCTCTTAGCACGTTGGACTGTAGAAGTTTTTTCTGGCAAAGACACCAGTAAAAAAAGAAAAGGTGAAACAGCTTCAAATGTTGAAACTTTGTAGAACTAACTCAACATGACACTATTTCTCTATACCTTTACTCTTATGAACCATGTTAGAAGAGACTCAGAAGAATGAAGAGATACTGCAAAAAAATTTAAAAGAAAGGAAACATCTGTTATTACTTTGCTTCTCTAGATTGGATCCCAAATCTTGAGGTGTTTAGATTTGATAAATAACCTGATACTGAGATCATTCTCAGGGTTTTGGTTGTGCTTACATCCACTGAGTGAGCATGCCCCAACAGCTCTTGGTGAAACAGCTTCTTGCTGGGTATCACCACCTGTTCAGTATTCCTTATAAGTAAATAAGTGAGTTTCCTTTTAGAAGTAATAATTTTGCATGTTGAACTTTTGGAAGATCCTATCCTTGATAGATGAAATAACTTTAAATCTTTCAGGTAATATTAAATAGGAGGTTCAGAAGTCCATGTGAAGCTTACATTCAGTAGCTCACTGCAAAAAGAATCACTGTTCCTAAGCGCCTCAGGCAGGATCAGTTTTTATAGATAGAGCCACTGGGTCCATTGGGGTAAATACCTTTTTTACTTAAGTTTTCTTATTTATTTCTTATTTCATTATTCTTACACTTGGAATAATGTGGCATGAGAATAATAATTTTCTTTTTCTCCCTTTGCGGAGCCAAACACAGCTATCTCAATCTGAGCATGTTTCTGGCTGAGCAGGCCAGTGAGAGAAATTATGAGCTAAAGAACTGCAATGACAGCTAAACCACTCATATAATTAGAAGAATTAAAGCTCTTTAGACACTGAGTAGTGCCCCAAATACTCTGGTTTTCAGCCATTGTTTTACTTAAGTCTATTCCCAAAACCAGAAAATTGGTTGGTTTAGCCATCGTTCCTACCTCCATTTTAGCACGTGTGTGAGGAACTCTGAAAATAAGGTAAGGAAACACAGCATATCCACTACATAAGGACATTTACCTGGCCAAGGATGAGAAGCCGTATGGTAAAGAACTGAGGTGTCATGTTTCAGAGGCAAAAATTTCATCTATTCCTATGTCATCACTGTTATTTCAGTGTCAATATCTGATAGATGAGGTAAGAATCCTTGATATCATCAGATGAGGATGTCAATTGCTACCATGCTTATATTTCCTGCTTTCATTTTGGAATGCTTGCAAATAACAAAAATTTCCAAAGATTTCTGGTTAAAACTTATAAGTCATGGAAAATGGCATTTTGAAGTGAAAGAAAAAATCCTTTTATAAATTACTGCTTAAGGTCTCTTCTAGTTAAGTAATTCATCACAAGTCACTGCACCCCAGCTACTCTGGTTTTTCACTAAGCTCTAAGTAATGGGTGATGAACTGAATAAGTGTCTTCTGAAAAAGTAAACTGCATACTCTTTTTGTTCCCTGTATATAATAGAAAGTGCAGACTGTATCTTAAGATATGGCAGACCATTTCCTACAGGGAAGTAAGGTGCTTATCTGATGCTAAAACAGCATAATTTTTCTTTCCATGGTTAGACTGCGGGATGTAATCCAAACTCTAAACTGGCAGTGCGGGTGGGAGGGGGAATAGAATGTGGATGGTAATTCTGATTTCACAGCTGAGCAATAAAATCTCCTGTAGGTTAGTTCCCATGAAAGAACTAATAAGGACACTTGTTTTCAATCACAGATGCTCTCTTCTCAGTCCTATTCTGAAGTACTTTATTCAGAGTTTCCCCAATCAATATTTTGACTTTGAGAGGCAGAGCTATTAGAGGTTATTTAGTTGGAGAGGGGGAATGCCAGGTCTTGAGCCAGTCAGTCCTCCTCTATGGTTTGTCAAAGAAGGTGAGAGGGGGGAAAAAAAAAGCAGATGCAAAGAAACAGCTTACATTCCCACCCTAACTGGTAATCTTATTTTCTATTATTACATCTTTTGCTAAACATATTTGATAGATTAGAAAACATGCAAACCCAAAGCACTGGAGAAACCTAGCATGGAGAATGAGTTCATAGTATAATAACTCTTCTCTAAAATGAGCAACAGTATTCTGGCTATCGAGTCCTGGAATAATGCCACTTTCCCTGTCCTGGGATGAAGCTTCCAGCAAGCTAAGACATATTCCTATGTCTACTATAAAGAATGATTAGTTAGGTAAGTCACAATTTGGATTTTTGCAGCAGCCTAGGAGGAAAATATAGTAGGATGGGAATATGTGTATATATTATATATAAATATATTATTTGGGTATGATAATGGATTTTTAGGTATCTTAGGAAAGAATACAACTGCAATTCCAAGCTGTAAAATTACTTTAACAAGACTTATGAATACCTCAAAATCCATTTCAAGCAAGGGTTTGGTTTTGCTCCTCCTACCAAAAAGGGTAAAAAGTTGTTCTACCAAACACAAACATAGGGTGAGAGAATATACTGTCTCACCACAATACAAAACTGACAAATGAAGGCTAGAGTTCTTTACAGTTCAAATAGTTAAGAAAACTTTATTAAAAAATGTTTATTACTTGAATTCCTAATCAAAGTGGACAACTGCACTCTTATCATCTGTTTTCTGTTCACAGTATGCAGCTATCTCTTTTGGGAAGACAAAGTGCATGGCAGCTTATATTTTGTTGGATATTCTTCATTTTGGCTACAAATTCTTATAGAAATTCTGCTTAATGTGCTTAAGGGTTATATCCTAATTGATTTTACTTCATATGCCTTTGTTTTTAGGATTATTATTGCTTGTTAGCGGCAGTTCTTTGCCTTCCAAATGCTGCTCTTCCTCACATATCTTATTTGCTAGACGAACAAACAAAGAAAAAAAGTCCGTGGTTTAGCTCTGCTCATATCTTGCAGCCAGAAGTTTCTGAAAATCACCAGTTTAGCAGCCATACACCTAGCTATCTTTTTGTAGCTTTCACTGTCATATGCCGCAATCAAAATAATTTTTTATATAAAAGAAATACGAAAAGAAAAATTTCTGTTACTCCAGATGTTTGTTTTACATTAATATAAATTTACATTAGTACTTCTCACTATTTTCTTTTTACGTCATCCTTTTGGTATTGATCACTACTTTTGATCTCATACACTGAGTAAGGACACTGGTTTCACCATGTTCAGGGTGAAGTTCTCATGCAACCTATTTTTTAGGACTGCTCGCTACCAATGTAGAAGCCAAACTGAGCAGACACTGGTTATTTATTTGATAAGAAGGGAGATAAAGCACAGAACAACATTTTGTTTTACAATCAAAAAGATCCTTCTACATCTTGAGAGAGGAAGCAAAATAACAGAAAATTTAAAAAAAAAAGTTTTTGGAATAATAGAAGCTTAAGTAGTAGATGCTGAATTGTAACAGATAGTTGATATTTTCATTAAATTGGTCTACTTCAAACATTTAGTTGCTTGTTTTTTAATAGCTGATTAGGCAGTAATTTTTTGTTTTAGTACATATCAATTCTCTTGTACTATAGATTGCAAATTTCTGTTAAAAGATAAGGTGATTTTGCTTTCATTTTAGAAAGACAGCCAAATAAGTTACCTGGATATGCCAAATGGAAACTCTACAGTTGTCCAAATTACTTTCTCTCTTGATTCAAAGTGGGTGTTTTCATGTTGCAAACTGTAACTCCCAATTCCTTTTGGCCAACTCGATGTGCATCTGACTATTTGTTTAGTAGCACTCAGCACACTGAACAGGGCAGGTTTGTTCTGCTGACGACTTTATTACCCATCTGCCACAAAATATGGCTGTGATATAATTCATTCTATTTACCCTAAAACAAGAACAACAACAACAGCAACAACATCCCTTCTCATGGGTGTGCAGTATTCTGAGAGGAAAAAATTATTTGCCACTTCATCTTTCAATGTCTTTTGCCTCTATGCAGGGAAAAATTATGTAGAAATAGTCCTTTTATTAGAAACAGTGAAATAAAACTAATATTTCTTCCCTGAATACATAGCACCAAGGAGACATCCCAGCATTTGGAATGTACTTATTTCTCAAATACAATTAACAAGTTGATATAACTGCTTCATAATTTGAAACTTTTTTTTTATTTTATTTTGCAGGATATTTTTGATAGTTTTGATTCAAGAAAGCCTCTTCCTTCAGTCAGGTTGAAGGGCTTTATTCAGTTTATTTTTGTAATGAGCCTGTGTAAACGGTTCGCTGCTATGTAAGACACCCAACAAAGCAAGCACCATGTAAGCACTTTCCCTTCAAAATCCTCCACCAATCTTTCTTCCATCAATCTTCACAGTTATAAACAGGATGCTGAACGTTTAAATACACGGATAGATAGACTGAAGTGTGCACGTGTGCGTGTGCCAGCTCACAGGGAGACAGTGTGGGTGGGGCAGGTGAGGAGGAAAAACCTGAATAACAATGATTTCAGAAAGCAGAGGTTAGAAACAAACCTGCCTCCAAACAGTGCACACAGTTGTACGTTCCTTTTCTGTAATTTAGATAAAACCAAACTGAAGGTATGTGGTAAGCTAAGCACGGTATATCAATATTTATGCTGCTTGGAATTTACGAACCAGCAAGTTCCTATGCAAATATTCCAGCTACAGAAAGGTAACATTGTTTTCTGCACATCATGCTTCAAGTCATATGTTCTGAAATAAAAATTTCAAGAGTATACTGGCCTTCTTGAATTTTAATTTTATTTAGAAAGCTGTCATTTACAAGGCCAAGCGTGTACTCAAAAAACTCCTGTTTTAACGATGATGCATATTATTTATTGCATGTACTAGCTATGAATACATTATTTTAACAATGCTTAAAATTGGCCAGAAAATCTACAAGGCTTTCCTTCCTTCTCATGTGGAGTGATCAACTCCTGCTCAGCAATTTCTCTGTGCGAGATACTGAAATGAAGCAAATAATGCATTTTTCTTTACATTGACAGAGATGGCTATTTATTCTAAGTTCTTAGTTATTTTCATAAAAAATAAAGTTAAGAATAAAATTTTCTACAAATTCTGGGTAATTCTGCAGGGACAATTTTCAGTTCTGTCAAGTGAAGCCAAAGTAATATTTCCATGTCATGTTTATAGACATCTGTGTGGATGCAAAGTCAAGTTCAGGTAGCTTTGATCTTGATAAGTTGCAGATATTTGGATGGGAAGGATGACTACCTTAGTTTGAAAGAACAAATGGATTAAAATGTTTCATGTGCTGGGATGAAATGGTCAGAAAGTTAAGGATCATTTCAAAATAGGTTTTCTAACTGTAATCAGACACTAATTAAAACAACAGTAGCCAAATTTGGAAAGACTACACCTCCTAGTATCTGGTTCATGTCAATAACCTGTGAAGATAGCTTTGCAAAATGAAAGAAATACAAAACCCAAGCCAACCCCCATGAAAAAGTCACAGATTTTGTATCTGGAAGGGAAATTAAGCTTAAAACATAGAAATATCAGAATCCCATTAAAACATTTTCTGATTACTTGGTAAACCTAAGACAAAGCTTTTCTTACTTCTTCCAGGTTTTGTAACTATCACCATTGGTGTGACTGTTAAATGGTAACAGTCACAGCTTTAATGGTGTGCCTACTCAGAGAGCCAGAAACAACAAAACAGAGAGGGGGAAATTTGGGTCTCCCTGAGTTCAATAGCCAAACAGATATTTGTATCATGTTTTCACTATGTAGGTGCAAGAGTTATGAGGATCCTCTTCTTGGAAGGAGTGGGCATGCAAATATCTGTCCAAGAGTAGTAATAGCTCAGGAACTGTGGCAAACACAAATTCGGAATGGATACAAATGCTTAATGTCATCTGTGCATTTGTGATTGTCAGGGAAGTGAACTGCAAACTTTTATTTCCTTTGAAAAAGCATGCCACCAGATCTCTGAAATGCTCTTAAGCAAATATGATGCCTTAATAACTGTTAAATATCACAGATCTCTTAGTAGCTTGCAGTCAATAGCCACCTTCCAAATCAACAAGGTGAAAACAGTGAAATAAAAATTCCTGGAGACCTTGACAGTGAATTATTAAATAGAAATCAGAGAGTTTTGCTCTCAATCTGCTGGAAATAAACCTGAAGCTGAAATAATAAAAAGAAAAACTAAAAATCCTTTAGTAAAGAAACATCTAATTCCCTTCCTTGAAATCTTATACTTGAGGAGAGATATAGGAATGCTTTTTTTTTTTTTGTCCCATATCTGCAGAAATTCCAGTAATTCATAGCATAACTATTTCCCAATGCATCATGAATCAAATATGCCTTGAAGGAAAAAAATATGCCCTTTTTTATTATCATGGAATTACTACAGTTTTGTAGAGCTGTAATTTCAACTGAAAAATGAAATTTTCCATAATATTGCTTGTGTGCACAGATTAGATTTGAATTACTAGCCAAAAGTTCCTGTTGCTATTGAAATTTTAATTCACTTTTTGACAGGTAGGAATTTGAATATCTGACACCAGCTGTACAAATTGAGAAGTCATCCACTATCTTATTACCTTATTTTTCATGACCAGGTATTGGTTTCTACCTGTTTCCTAGAAAGGAAAAGATCACAAAGCTGCATCTTCTGGCCTCCGTTTTGCCAATTCCGTAGTGAGGTTATCCTCCATTCTTTATTTGTATAAAAATGTTTCAATATAGTACATGACTTCAAACATGTATCATGTGTTGTGAGAGTGTCTGGACAATGGGAGATGGCAAGTAATGCAGGGCTTGGGGCTCAGTTTCAAATTTATCATCTAGAAGCACATTCTCAAGTGCCTGACTAACATTATCTGTCTCTTCCTCTTACAACTAAATACATCCATATGAAATGCACTCTAATGTGCTCACATCCCCCTCCTCACAATCTTAATTTTATTTATTGAAATTTCCCTCTTTTATTTAATGTACAGGGAGAAGTTATTTTGCACTGCCACCACTGCAGGAGCTTTTTAAATGATTCAAGGAAGTATAGCTTTCATTTAGGTTTGTGCCCTCCAGTCTGTTTATACTGGTCGATACACTTGTCTGAAAAATATAATGGATTAGCACATCATTCAACAAACTAGTCAGAAGGCAAGCTCAAGGCGACAGAGACCAAAAAGTAAATTACAGCCAGCAGAAGGGAGAGGCCAAGCCTACAGCTAGGAAACATCATATCACTACAAAACCTGTATTCTGTGAGAATGTTACTTCAACTGAAATGGGTGAAAAATTTACACTGAAATATAATAAAACAATGAACTCCATGATTACATACAAAACTATAAACTGTACAGTTTATGAAATATAGTGCAAAATGTGATTCTCACAAACAGCGCATGCTAGAGTCATATTTCCTATCAACAACAGACATTATTACTCTGTAATGTGAAAGGAGTATTTTGTCTCCAGTTTAGCACTTTTTATTTCAGTGCTTATTTAACACATTTAAATAAGTACCAACCAAACAAGCAAAAAAGTATATAATGAAAAATCTGTGAAAGTATATATTATATAGGTAGATTGAACATACATAAAGATGCAATTCAACTCTAAAGATGGAAGATCATTTTCCTTAGCACAGATAACCTATCTAGATTTCCTAGATAACCTTCAAGGTGAAGTTCATTAGCTACAATTTTTTTGCATATATGTAATTAATTAAACTCCTTTGTATAAGTGATAATTGTGGGTTATTTTTCTTTTTTGAACCTCCAGTAGTTGATTAGAAAACTAAAATCAAATCACTGTACTTCCACTTTAAAATTTGTAAAAGTATTGTTTGCAATACTCACTTTAGTTATGCAACACATAAATCTTTTCACATTTACAAAGAGAAAAGAGCCCTAACTTTGTTGTAGAAATTGAAGAATATAATACCACTATAATAACCTTTCAGAAAATTAACCTTTCATCCTTTCAGTGGATGAAATTCACTGCTGTGGTAGATCCTTTAGCTGAAGTGGAGGTACCTCAAAATTGTGTTTGCCATGCTGGAAGTCACACCATATGACCATTAAGTAAATTCTTGAAAAGAGTTAGAAACAACCTAGCAGATGCAACAGAAGAAAAGAATGAGAAACTACCTGCCACATGGCTTCCAAAGTCCCGTATCTGAGGGGGAGAAAGCCATCTCTACAGAAAGTGAACCTGCACTATCATTCCTTTTCTACATTTCCATTCAGCTCTGCTTATGCATCAATTAGTTCTGCCTTACTCCTGCTATTTTCAGTTGTGCTTGTGTCTTACACATGACTGCAGGTATCAGGAAAGATAAGACCAGCATTTCAGATTTCCCTCATGGCCACAGCCTTGGTTTCATTTATTCACAAGATGAACAGAAGCGGATGATTTCTGGAACTCAATTTGCCTATCTCTATTCCCCAGCTCTCACCACACAGAGTCACTTTGAACACCTTTTCTAGGATTCTAGAAGAAGGTCATGCCATAGAGCAATGGTCTTTGAAAGCAATTCCCAAACTTTTTAATTCGTAACTCATGCTTATTGTTATTGGAGCTAACAGGGCAAATGGGAAGCAAGTGTGTGTATTTTGGACCACTCATAGTTTGCTTAATCTAGGTTGTTTCTGCTCAAGAACTGAAGCCCCTATACAATGAGGAAACCTCCCGTAACTTTATGGATAAAATCAAGTGTATTTGGATTCAATTCAAATATATTGTATAATATAAATTTAAAATATACTGTATAATATGAATTTCAATTTCCTGAAGGGACAGGCTCCACAATTAACTCTTTCCAAGTTGTGTGTATATTGCACTGATAATCAAGTTTTTCTATTTTGGTAATAAGTTGGTTTGGAAAATCACATTTGCATTGGGATATGTCTGTTTCTTAGTTGTCTACCCTTGCACACTACTTCTGGGACATCTACAGAATCACCAAAACCTTCCCTGTTTAAAGCAAATATGCCAATTTTAAAATGTCATGCCCTATCACAGCTGAGGCCTCAATGTTCAAATATGCTGAGCTTTCAATTCAATATGAAATCTGCCTGTTCTTCTGGCATGGGGCCAACAAGAGACTGATGGGTTTTGACACATTCTTCCCTGGTTTGTTTGTTTCCTGGGCAGGAGCTGTTGTTCAACACCAATCACAATTTTAGATGTTTAGTAAGGTTTATAAAATTCAGACTGTGAATTTAAATATATAAAATATAAAAAAATCAATTGAACATTGAGGTCCTTGTCCTACTTTTATAAACACATGTAATTTCACACTTTTGACTGACCAAATGATTAAGCAGATGCACATGAGCTATGCATCAATTTTGGGTTTTTATAGAGACACACAGAGTATAAAGAAACAAAATACAGACACACAGAGTATCAGTGCTTTTTCACTACTGAAATTCAAGTATTGCTAATAAATGGGTTTGGTCATAATTTTTATCTCCAAAAATTTTGCTTTTGCTTTGTTTTTGGTGAGATTGCCACTGATTTTAATGAGAGTTTCCACAGTTCAAAAATCCAAGCCCCAATCCCTCTAAGGTTTAACTGAATAGATTTATCATTTGTTTCACAGCTTTCAGTGAGAATTCTTGTGTTCATGTTTCCAGGAGCCAAGCCTTTGTTATGACATATTAATCCTTTCTTCTACTCATACTCTATTTTATGATTTTGTTATGATTTATCCATCCTTTCTTCTACTCATACTCTTTTTATTTCAAGTTCAACTTGTAGCATTACCTTTTTTTACTGTTGTTTTAACACTCATCTGTCAGAAAACTGTTTTCAGTTCCTTGTCACATTGTCAAATTTACCACTGTTTAGAAATTTTTACAGGACACACATCTGTTTCAGACTGAATAATTTAGAAAATTTCAGCTAAGGCTCAGTCTAGACACAACAGCTTTTTTTTTTTGCTCATGTTAAAGCAGCAAGATTTTTTTGAGCACTCATCACATTCCCATTTCTATTACAGAATGGATCTGAAACCAGCACATGGATTTGCCTTTATACCAGCAAGAGGCTATTTGCCATTCCAATAAAAGCAGACTGAAACTTGTCCGAGTCATATGCCACTGAACAAGCAACCACTTCTTAGATAGATCAATACAAACCTTCATTCTATTTACTTCTAAATCTACAATGCCCTATGCTTATGATGGGGGCCAAGGGTGTGATCTGTACAGTGACTCATGTGATTAATATATTGATGTGATTTTGCAGCTGCAGAATAGGAGCCAAAAAAAGAGACAGACACCAAAGCTGTTCATTTCTGAACTCCGTTTTTGCTCCTGGATCCTGTAAGATGTGAATAACTAGACAGCCTGATTGCTTATATCTGGCATGCAGTCTCTGAGCTGTGATGGGAACATGTGCTACTGCCACGCACAAGTGTGTGACAGGGGCCAAATGAATATAAAGGTCTGTCTAGAGGGATTTCAATTTCCATGGCCAAATCTCATTAGATTCCATCCTTTGTAAACAGATTCCAACCTTCAACAGTTAACAGCACTAACCACACTCTATCCTTCCCCAGTAAAACTAAATGTGCTTCATCCTACCATACTTCTCAAGGATAACCATAGCCAAAAATCAGAAAGCAAATGCATGTGCTCCGGGTTGTAAGGCTGCAGCTGGACATTCCTTACCTCCTACTAATGAGGGACAGTGTAGGACAGAGATAAAGAACTTCTCAGCACCTTTGAGGTTCCTCTTTCAATCACACACTCATACATAGTCCTACACAGAGATGTATTATATGAAAATATATATGCATGCATACTCCTAGCTATAAAGCTAATCCTATAAGATATCCTGCATTTTGTCATTATACTAGAGGGCTATTCAACACAACTAACAGAATTTGTATAAAAAAGAAAATTTAAAAGTTTCTCTTTGTAGTAAGTATGAATGACCATTTGGATTTATTTTCATTAGCAGGGAGGGGGTTGTCAAATCATCGATGTAGCATTTGTAAAAGGGCAACAACTTTTATGGCTGAATTTTGAAAGGTGAAAATATTCATCCCTTGTAAACTTCCCCTCCATTGTGAAATGAGATTCTCATAGTCACCAATCTCATTAAAAGTTAAAACTGTGTCTGCTTAGCATTAGCAAGGAATAAAAGGGTAAGAAATGAGGTGTCTATGAGAACTATAGCTATTGACATCATTGACCTATAAATACGTCCTCTTCAAGCTGATATACAGCAATTCATTATCCCTGTTTTGATATAATTGCTATTACTGAAAGCCCTTTGCTTTCAAGTGTTAATACAATTGCAGTTCATTTTTCCGATAATCTGCCAAAAAGAAAAACTAATTTCTAAATATTTGATCATAAAAGTTGTCCTCAGCTTTTACAGATAATTTAGTCAAATAATATCAGATAATCTTAGAGCAGATTTAACAGGAAATTGCCAGGGACTCCATCTAAGCAGCATCCATTTGCACTTATATAAATGTACTGAATGTGTAGGAAGACTTTGACAGCTTGCCATATGTGATTTCATTCTGTAGCCTACCTACTTTACCATCAAAAGTTATATGCTTTGAAGCATTGCCAGAATTACTTTAGCCCAATAGATATGCTAGATGTGCCCTTTAAAAGCCGTATCATTTCCTTTCTACTCTGACTAGTTCAATGTAGCATCTGCTCAACTAAATTCCTTTGAAGGTTAAAACCAAAAAAACCCTGCACTACAGCTCAGTAAGATGTCCAGTATTGAATGAAGACCATGGATGCAAGAGAATAAATATGACTTAAATGAGACTATAAAAGACAATCAGAAAATTATCAGCTATCATGGGCATATTATAATTATACATGCACAGAATAAATATTTGCATTTCAGGATATGCAAGTGTTTTATTTAAAATAAAAATAAACTCTGCATTTTTTTTTACTTCAAATCCATTATGTTGATTGTTTATATGCAAATTCTGATATTGCCGTGACATGGGTGTTAATGCCATAATAAAGAATATCACACATCAACAACTTGATTCAAAATAGCAAATCTAGGTATGAATGTATAATCTCCTTTAAAATCTTTGGGTTTTACAGTTATTTTAAAAGACATGACATTATTTTCACAGCACCTTCCCAGCTGTTGTAGATGACAATGAAGGCATAGGCCATATCATCCAGTATCACAATGACGCTGTGACATTCTAGAAATAATTTCAGTTTACCTTCTTTAATTTCTACAAATGCTATTTAAAATTGAAGACTGGTGTTTTTACTAAAGAGGTGAATGGAATCCAGAATGATATGATTTTCTTGGCTGCTAAACTGAAAACGTTCCAAAATACATTAAAATGGTAGTGTCCTTTTGTAGTCTCTTTGTCCTGTAAAAACCCTGCAATGTCAATTTTAATTAATGAGCTGTAAAAGTGACATTTATATATACAGGGTTTTATTTTTCCAGTTTTGCTTATTATTCTTATTACTTCACAGGAATTTGCACCCTCATTAGGGAAGTTGCAGACTTTGCTAATTGGGAGGGATTTATCCCAAAAGCATCATGAGAATGCAGACTGGACTGTGTCAGATCTAGTCACATCACTGTCCAAAATAGGTAAAGCACTAATGTGTTGAATAGCCCCTAACTACTTAGAATGGGAAAAGCATAATTTGTTTTGAAAATGTCTATTTTAGTTGCTGTCCATCAAACACATAAGATCTTTCTTCATAGTCACAAGTGTACAGAAACCTAGAGGAGTGTAGTGATATCAAAAAAAGAGAGGAGAATAGAACAAGTATTAAGGAACCTACTTGTATTTAGCCAAAGAAAACATCTGGAATAACTTCAATTTGAAGTGTACAAAATTCTTTCTGTACACACATTTTAACCAAAAAACAGGAAAAAGAAATCCTTATATTTGCAATGAGCATGAAAGAGAATCCCATCTCTAGAAACTGGAATTTGCTTACATTCATTTCAGTGACTGAATTATTTTCTATTAACTGCTTTCTTTTGGGAAGGCACTGCACACTTAAGCAACAATACATCCAAACTTGATCTAGGACCTAAGAAGGAAGACAGACTGAATCAGAAGAAGAGACGAAAGAGATTATAAAAATATCACAATGTTCACCTCTCCCAAACATGCAACTAATAAAATATATACCTTTTCCACTACATTTTTTAGCCAACCCCCCTGATATTGAAGATTGTTATGTCTTTGGAATGCATCTTTCTCAGTGGTTAGGCTTCATCTGCACATAAGGTTGCAGTAAATAGAGTATATACCAATTACAGTTAATGCAGGTATCCTCTAAAATGCCTTAACATAATGTTGATTTGAGTTAACTCAAATCTGAATATATAAAATTGGAGAGGGGACAAAGAAACTGAGGTATCGTATGACCAAAATATTTTAAAACTTGCAAGCAATCTGTAACAAATAAGAAACAAAAAGGAGAAATCACTGTCACTCATTCAAAGTACTAGTTGCTTATAGGGACAGAGGGATTGCTCATTAAGTTGCAGAATATGTCTTCATTCTCAATGTAAAATAAGAAACATATTTGCACTATAGAGCAAAATGAGAACCATTCAAAAATCTGTGAAATCTCTTCATTGACTTACAGGCTGTGGATCAGACTCATGTCATGTCAGAAGAAACATAGAAGGAAAAGCTACTGCTTCTCCAACTGGATTAATGAATTTTAGAAAAGGAAGCATGTCTTCCTACAAACTTTAAGTCATGACTCATACATGCAGCTTTAATACATAGAAGAGATACAATTACAATTTTCATCATATCTTTGTTATGCATATGTTATGGAAGTTCAATAAGAATACATGGATAGCTCCATTGTTATTCAAGGAATCTCAGGAATGCATACAGCTTTGTATTTACCACTTCTGCATGAATAAATGCTGTCCCAAATGAGACATCTTTCTGAAATGCAGTATGAAAAGGTAGAGAGAGTGCTGACTGTAATGGCTACATCCTAATACAGCAGTACTCAGACTAGACAATACTTGTCACCCAAAAGACCCAAAGACAGGATCTCAAACATAAAATAATTAATATAGGCAATAATTCTGTCATACATTTTATTAGTATAAGGCCAGATTTATTAACACAAAGGCTTTAAAAGTTATCTGGAATACAGCAGGAGCAGAATACACTATATCAGTTTTTAGATCCATGTGATAGAGAAATAAGGCAGTATTTCCCCTTTATATTTTACCGTTGCCAAACTTTGTAATATTATTGCCAATCAAGTGGTTTGGTTGTAGTTTCAAAGGCTTTTCTGTAGAATCATGATATTCCCAAAAAGCCTCAGACATCTCCTACATATTAAAGTACATTTTTAGCATGCATGTAGTTAATGGAAAAAAAAGACTTGAAAATACAAAGCCACAAAGGGTGCAACCCCCCCTGAATGTTAATAAGCTCTTTAAAATATTATTTTCATATATCTTGAGTATGAACCAGACTCACTATTTGAGTTTATGCTGGGCTGTGAGTTCTGAATATCAAAGGTTAGCAAAATTTCGCTTGGTTGCTGAAGAAGAAGCAGTGTGTCTCCTCACCAGTCTGTTGCTGAGTAGGGGCAGTGTGCCATGTTTCTTCTCTGTCTTCCCCTTCCTGTCTGCTCACACTAGAGAGGCATTTCTTTTGTCTGTCCCCTCATACTAATCTGATCCCCCATCCCTCCAATATGTGCTGGTGATTCCTCTCTCTAAAGGGAAGATGATTCTGCCCTTAGACATGTCTCCTCATTGCTGAAGGAAGAGATTTTCTTTCTCGCCTTTTTGCCCTTAATTTCTAACTCTGGGCAAAGAAAGTTTATCACTTCACTCTGTTGCCACATCTGAGCTCCTGTCTGGGAAAAATGAACCCTAGTTTTCTACTACCTCATCAGGTGGTCAGTAGAAGTACCCCTCTGCTGCATGGCTGGTTTTGGCTATGCCAGCGCTGCTAGAGCAGGCCGTGTGATGGGGTGGATCCTGATGTCAGATTTTGATGGCCTAGCTTGTAAATGGCTTTAAACTGGCTCTTCTGGGGGTTCATCTGCAGAGGAAGCTTCTGTGGGAGTGCCATGAGAACAGTAAATAAACATCACCCATGTGGAGCCAATATACTCAGGATGGATGTGGACAGATCTGAAGGTATGAGCAAACAGCAGAGAGAACTTTCGATGTGAATGTTGTTAAGGAACCCAGCTGAGCAAGTAAGATAAAGTACTGGTTCACAGTAAGCCTGACAAGTTTTCTGCTGCTTTTTTCCCCTGTCCCCTAAATGCAGAAAGCAACCTGGGAGCTTTCCCTTTCACACTGTAACTTAACCAGGAAGCCGCTGTCAGCTGCTGTGCAATGGGAAGCAGAGGCAGAGGATGTCTTGGATGGCATCCTGGTTCAAATGCCAGAAGATAATACGGGAAACATGGGGTTGAAATGCTAAAGCAGCATAGGTCTATTTTAATGCTGAAGGTGAACAGGGAGTGACAAAAGAATATAAATTAATACTGGAAGAGTAATACATGGGCGTGATTGTCTTGAATTTCCATTACAAACCTTGGGGGTTAAGCACCATTAGCCTCTGACTCAGGAGGTTCTCTTGACTAGATCCCATCTGCAGTGAAGACACTCTCCACAGAATTTGGAATACTCCTGCTCTCTTACCAATCCTCTTTTCTCAGAGTAGTATTAATCTGTTAACTCTGACTGAACACAGAGCAAGTAAAGTCCTGGCCAAGGCTGTAATAATGCATGATGTTGGCAAAATCAGAACAAGACGTATTTCCCATCCTTCTTCTGAGCTTCTTCGTGATCTTGTGCTTTCATATGCAACCCCTCAGTTGGATTGGTAGAACTGTCAGTGAGGATTTGCAGCTGAAGATATCACTAAACTGATCTGAGTTTAAAGCAGTTTTTTATATTTCATTTTTGCAGCATTATTTTTTAGCTCAGAACCATTCAGTGACTGTGTTTTTAATACACATGGGCACCGTTTTATTCCTTTCATAACCTTAAACCAATTCCTGAGTATCTGTGGATTGACCCATCCTTCCTAAGTGCTTGGAATGGAAGTTCTGTCAAGTGAACCTCTACTGCTTCTCTGCTACAAATCTTGAATAATTTCATACAATGGGAAATATTTGAGTCATGACTTTCACTTTCCCTGACTCAAATGCGGATGTAAAAGAAAATCAAAGTTTATAATCAGTATGTTTTATAAGCAACAAAAGGCATATTTTCTTACTATTAATTAAAATCTATTAATTATAATTTTTTTTAGAAGTGAAATTTTCATCACTCATGAGAAGAATGACTGTTTGAACTTACTCTTAAAAGGTAGAATACTTACTTTTCTTTGAGGGTTTTTTCTCCTCATCTCTAATGTGCCCGAAAAGCATAGAAAATACCTTTAGGGCAAATTTGTATGTTTCTCACCAGTACCTGTTTTTTTTTCCCCCCAATTATTCCACAGCTGTTTGTTTTACAGAATATTCTCTAACTTCCACATGAATATGTTCCAAAGCAATGCAAAGAAGATACCAAAAGTACTCTGTAGCTAATTTGGATAATATGAATATTAATTCAGGAAAACTTTTAATTTGCTTTAATGGGAAAAAGAAACATAAAATACCTAAATTGTCTTACCCATTTTCCCGAGATATATTTATTAAAATAATCTGAAACCATTGCATCCATCAGGAAGCAAATGATCTGATTACTAATGTTTTCAGTCTTGTTCAGTACTGGAAAGAGTTAAGAATTGCAATGAAAATACCTTAACAAATGTCTTTTTTTTCTTTAACAGCAAATGGTAGAAATTATTAAGTGACATAAAAAGTCTTCAGCCTTTAAGTGTTAAACCAATGAGGCTATATTTTATTGCATGGAGAATCTGTGATTCATTTTAACCAGTGAATCCCTTCTGCATAAAGGCTTTCAATGTTTCAGCCTCAATGGCTGGTAAAATATGTTCAAAAGAATAAATAAGGGAAACACGATTCTCATGTAAAATGACATTTTGGATTCCTTTAGTTAACTCAACAGACAGCTATATTCAGTGGAGCCTATAAGACAATTCTGTTGGCAGAATTTAAACACACTGTAGAAGAAGAAGCAAAACAATGTGATCAGTAACAATAAGTTAATTTCAATTAAAAAAAATCATTAAAGCATCACCATGTATTGCATTTGGACTCACTACAAAATGACAGTCAGCGGATTATTCCACAGATTTCTAATGCTGAAAATTCTGATGGCATTTACTAGCATAACCTTTCAACTCTGAGCACATCAATAGAGGCAGACAGTGGTTTGAAATATGATTCCTTGCAGATAGCATATCCTCATTCATCTGACTGTGGTGCTCTGTGCTCCATTGCACAAACAGCAGCTCACCCACTTCTGAGAGGACACTAATAAAAAAGGCATCAATTTTCAGCTCTAGTACTACTGTGATCTCTTTATATGTTCGACATCCAACATTAAATTAAAATGCTGTTATAAATCCTACTTTCTGAATCTGGAATGAGTGTTGGGTTTTTGTCGCATGAGACTGCAGCAAATCTTGTCAAAAGCAGGGAAGCACGTCTTGTTCACTCAGAATTAATGTTGAGGATGAAAGAAGGAGGTAAAAGAGGTTGAATACAGTGAACTGTGGGTGTCAAAGGCAGTGGGTAAAGCAGCTTTGGGGTACCAAACAGAGCATAACATTTGCTGCTTTCAACAGATTCCTAGTTAGTAATTACAATTAACACTCACTAACTGCACATGAAGAATAGTTTGTTCATTATACAAAGCACTTTAAAAAATCCTGCAAATTTTAAAATGCCATTATTCATCACAGTTTGGGCAATATATTTCTCTGTGCAAGACAAAACCTGTTTTTCAATAACCCGATAAAACAGCCTAAGTGTTTTGGACCTCTTCATGACCATACAGTGAAGGTTGTTACAGAGTGTCTATGCAAAATTATGCATATTGATGTTGATGCTCAGGACTTCTGTCAGGTTGTCATTTGCACTTGAGTTGTCTTAAAAGTTCTTGGGTTGGGGTTGGGGTAGAGATTAAAAAAAAAAAAACCAACATAGAGAAAAAATGATTAGGTACTGATATTAAATACTGCGAGGATGGCAAAAATAAAGCTGTGAACAGTGAGTGAGATAAAGAAAGCAGGTGGGATATTTCTGCTATGTAGAAGAGTGCCATATATTTTGGAGTCTTTCAACTGTATCTGATAACCTCTAATGGCAGGAATCCTTTCACCTTTAAGAGCTAAACTAAGCTACACTGAGAAGGCAACAATGTCCTCAGCAAAGATACTGTGTCTATAGATATTTTCCCTTGTTCAGTTCATTCATAATTATGAAGAAAAGAAACAAGCTTGCCTTTTTGGGGGTGGGGGAGTGCCTTCAAGAGTGGTTCAATATCTGGATCGAACAGAGGAACTTTTTCCCCCTAAGGATCCTGCCTGAAGAAACCTTGACATGCACAAAGTCAGAACCTAGACAAAGTTGCCCTGGTGAGAACGATAAGGTCACCCGTGGGATTGCTGAGATTATCTCTGTCAAGCACTTGGACAGCATGCAGTCAAATGATGCATCATGCAGTCATTTTCGGGGGGGAAAAATCAATTTCTTCAGCAGGTCGCTATTTGCTTTTCAAAGTGCCCTTGTAGGCCTTCACCACCAAGCATTTATCAATTTAAATGTTGTAAATTGATAATGTGCCACTGTGCCTTGTACTGTTTCTGAATTATTTTGATACTTATATTTTCTTACTGCTCTCAAAATCCTCAGAGCTGCTGTATTTCAATAGAACTCCTCCCTTGTTCACTTCTTTCAGCATAAAATACAACAGTAAATTAATATTCTTACATTGAATGTTAAGGGAAAAAAAAATTAAAGCCCCACATGACCAGCACAGAATTTCCCAGGTTTTTATTTACTCATTTTAAAGGGGAAAAACTGTTAAAATATTATCAGTGCTAGTGGACCAATTTACTGTATGAGCACAAATGATCATGTTACATAGAAGTATTTAAAGTCAGAACACTATAACAATGACAACATCACAAAAAAAAGGCTAAGTTCACAACTGGTTATTGTCTAGTTTTGCTTAAAAAATATTCCAGTTCTGGATTTTTCATTACAATTATTATTATTATGGTTTTTTTTAATTGTATAGGAGGAAAATAATATAGAATTTGCAGAATCAGTGCAAGTGTCAAGATTGCTTTATATTATTTTTAAGCAAACAGAGCACAAAAGCAATCCTTTAACCATCTACTAACCTCAACTTGATTTGCATTGAAAAACAGGTAGAGCATAGTAGTTGAGGTTTGTGCTTTGTAAAAGCAAAAGAAATACATGGCAGTTGCAAAGCATTCTTAACCTCCAGTGATTTATTGGCCCTCAGCCAAGTTATCAGGGGAATCTAATTCTTCTTTATTATTCAAATAAACCACATTTGGCACCATGGTTCCTTTTCAGAATAGCTTCACAAATAGAATGAGTACTGTCATTTATTTGACCTTGTACTTGTGTGCTGTAGCTATAATTTTATTTGCCATTTCATAGAACAAAAGCACAGAAAGCCAAAATAAGGAAATATATTATGCTACTGGTAACAGAGTACACACGTAATATACCTGTTGGTTTTGCCTGCTTTATTTTCAAATAGATAAATTCTCAAAATTTTATTCTTGTTTTCTTCCTTTTTCATCTCTATCTCTTATTATGCCAGCAGCTGCACTGTTCATTTTTAGTGAGCTCTCTTTTCAACAGGCCAATCTGCTCTGTGTCCTGGGCAAGCAGGTGCAAAGGTAGGAAATATTTTACTTTAAGATGCGGACCTCACAGGCAGGGAACAATGCATTCCATCCTTGCAGAGTACAACTATTGTAGGAGGTGATTAAGAACTTGTTTCCTGAATGCAAAAGCATCCTAGCCAGATTATCAGCTCATAATATTTTCTATTGAACCTGAAACATCATATGTCAGGCAATTTTATCCTTTCTGGATAACACATTTTTATTCTATCTGTTTCTGGATAGACTTTTCTCCCTTTTTGTTACTATTTATGTTTCAGCATATGTCTGGTCCAAGTCTCAAACACAGACATTTTCAAGAGAATTGAAATCTGTTAGGGAAGCACTCACACTGACTTTTAAGTGCTGGAAGGAGCAATTTAAATGCCTTTTCAGCGGTTAGCCATTTTCTTTAGAAATCTCATTCCATTTCTAAAAGGAAATCAGGGACTGAGGGTTTCAAAGATGGAAGTTACCCTGATATCAAAAACTACCTACTGACTTGGAAAATACATGGGACTAGATACATATGAAGAACAAACATTTTCACGTCAGTACAGAGATCCAGCGTAAAAAGATGTTTGTATTGCCTACACCACCACAGATCATGTTGTCCAACCCAGAGAAGAAATCCTGGCCAAACTGCACATTTCTAGACATTTCTGGGTCTTTCAACAAATACTACAGTTCATGAAAGAACTGAAAAGTATGTTCAACTATTTCAGCTTGCCTCAAGTATAATGGAGCTATGACAATTAACATACACTAAAGCCAATATACATAGACCCTTTAACTGGGAGATTGTTGGTCCATTTCTCTTGCTTTGGCTCTTTACCTTTCTCACTCATTATTTTCAGCTAACTCTCTTTTCCTAAACTTTGAAATGTATCTCTGCTCTCTGAAACTGATCTGATTGTAATTCCACAGTATGGTCTGAAATATACATCTGCCAAACTAGCTTAAAATTCTTGGTTAGCAGTAGTGGGAAGATAAATTATACAAAAAAAATTCAAAATATATATGTCGATGGGTGTCTACATATAAGTTATATTCATTGTAATGTCAAAAGGGCATTTATTGCAATTTTTGTTTACTGTTCAACTATACTGTTACTTTTGCCAGGGATAACTTTATTATTATAATTTTCAGGCTACCTTCCAAGATATTGTTTTATCAGATTTGTTTACTATTAGTCCTGCAGCTATCTTAGAACATTGGCATCCATTTGTTTTGCACCACTGGCTCTAAATGTTCAGAAAATAGTAAAATTGACTACAATAACTGTTGTCACCTGCTGAGATTCAATACAAGAACTATTTTCATTTATCTAGGAGACATGATATTTTGCTTTGCAAATACAAAATATATTTTATATTATTTCCAAGCATGCTAGTTAAAAAATGAAAACTAAAAAAACCCAACAAAACAACACCAAACAAGGATGAAGTCTTGGAGAAATCATTTGACCAGAAATTAAGAATCCAAAGGCAGCACTTGATGAATGTATTTCAAATAATAATGTACATTATAATGCCTTTAAGTGCAACATTGCCTGGAGGTTCTATATAAAGTTTTGGAGTATCAGCATAGGGTATATCAATGTTTACGTGCAATGCAAGAAATACAAAACCACAAGTATCACATAGCACCAACCCAGAAATTCAGAATTCGTGAGAATTTTAAGTTTGGAGTGGTGAAAACTGTAGCATTTCCATGTATATCTGAAAAATGGTTCTAGGGATAGACTTGCTAATAGTTTTAGCAACTAATAAGCTTTGACTAGTGATTTAGTAGGAAGTAGCTCCTTTTAAAATTATTAAGAGACTAGCAGTATAATGCTGTACCAAGAGAACAATATATCAAAAATATATAAATAGTGTAGGTCTTAGAACTACCAAATGTCTCCATAAAGACAGAAGAGAAGAAAAGCAAAAAATTCAGATATTTTGGTAAATCTCAGTGGGTTTAATTTATTATTCTATAAAAAACAACAGTACTGGTTCTGGTTTTTGGTATTTTTTCCATCAGTACTTTCAGTGGTGAGCACATGGAAATATTTGCCCTGATATTTCCAATACTCTAACATGCAAAGAAAATTGCTTCATTTATCTGAACCCTTTCTTGAAATGTATATGGATCAAGATGGAGTGTAAAGTCTTAACAACGTGATGTGAGTTCAGAGCAAGGAGAGATTTATCAACTCTATGGTTTGAAAGACAGTGGCAGAAAATGCTTTTAACAAGAGACTAACATAGGGTTAAAGCCAAATTTTTCTTGAACAGATGATATTTCAGATGGCCACACTATTCCAGATGCATCAATTTCCTTGAAAATCCAATCCATATATGTGCATATGCTGTGCTGGCAGGAGGACTGACTGAAATGGCCAAAACCCAAGAGCTAATATTCTTTTGGCCAGAATAATGCAATTATTATTTTCCTAGCTATCAGTCTAAGCATACAGAGCCATCTGTTATGCAAAGCAAACATACACATCTCAATTACAGAAAATGCAGTTGCCTTGACAGAATTTGGATTACACCACTAACCAGGGCTGTAAAATTTGTTTTAAGCTAGTGTATAATGGATGCCTTTCAGGAGTTTCCTAATTAGCATTTACCTGCTTAAACTAATTATCCATCCTTCTTCTTTACTGGCTTATTAGACTTTGTTGGATACTATGCATAAACCAGATTAATATGAACATAAGACAATAATAAACATTAAAGTTCCAATTCTTTACTGTATTAGCAACATGGTGGTGCACCAATTTCAAAATGTGAGATTCTTGATACTAACTCCCAAACAGATTAAGTCAGGGATTAAAGTCTATTACAAAATGAGGGACTTTAATGAGAGACAAGAATACTGATAGGAGCTAGAAACAGCTCTTGTTTCCATTTCTATCATTGGGTTTGCCAAAGCCAGCACAAAATAACAATTGCTGAACTTATTACAGCCAATTGCTTGCATGTTCTCTGAGGACTTAATGAGCCCTATTCATATTCTCACCTGATAATATTTAAAATTAGTCTTTTTTTGGTCACCAAATATTAATATTTCCCATTTAATTGTTGGATGGGGTGCAGCAAAACTGACAGTAAGTAGCCTATGCAAATAGTTGCTTCCTCATAGCTGTGTGGGTCCCAATTTAGAGTAACTGAAATAAGTATTGTTTCAGTTTTTCTTTTCCTCCTCAGGGTGACTGCAGCAGAAGTAGATGGTTCTCTCTGAAAATCATCATGCAAAATATTTCTGCTTCATTTCTAAGTGAAAGCAGAAAGAAACTATCCTGCCTAAACATTCCTGAATGCTGCAGGATTAGGAATAAGCATTAACAACTAACTTTTGCCCCACTTCTGCCCTGCCTTTTAATCTTTGAAAAACAGTTGTCAGCAATTAAATGAAAAAAAAAAATCTCAAACCAACCCCCCCCACCAAATTACTATATTTTACAAATTCATCTTTTCATATTAGTGAGCATTGGTGAAAGCATCAAAATGTGTCCTTGTTGGAACCCTCCCTGCAAGACATTTTAATGGCCTCTTTCAGCATTTCTTGACTCCAAATGACTCCCTGTCATCGTGTCAGCTCCCTGGATAATGCAGGGTACTCCATAAACATCCAGTAATAGGACACAAGGGAAGTACTATTAGAGTGTCCCTTTCCTATCAGGTATAGAGGTTTAAAGTTCAAAACAACTGAGAAAAGAAACTTTGTTCTCAATAAATTAATAAGGATCCTTTGTGGCAAAAACTTTTCTTACACGTCTCAACATTCAATACTATAAACACATTTTTCAGTTGTGTCTCAGGATGAACAGGATGCAACTTTAAACAGCTTATTCAATAATCCATGCAAAACACAGAAACCAAATTATTATTTGCCTAGTAATAATAAACAGAAGAATGCATCATACACAGTTATGTTCAAGAATTGAAAGCATGTACTTACTTGGGACAGGCCTAAATAGATGGAGACAGTTTCTGAAATGTACAAAAATTTTCCTTCTTGATTTAGTGCAAATACAAATCCATCCAGGGACTACAGAATAAGAGGAAAAAAAAGAGTTAATAGATTAATAAAGAACTCCAAACTACTAATAGAAATAGATTCAAACAAAGGCATCACAGAATAAACTGAGGAAAATATTCTGACTTTTGTGAGAGTGGTTTTAATTTGAACCCTTAAGACAATTCCTTTGTACTCCGTCTACATATTAATAAACATCATATGAGTATATTACTAAGTCCAAGTTGATGAGTATATTACTAAGTTATTTTACTGCCATGCTTATATTTGCCATATACTGTATAAATTTTATATCATTTGCTTGATAGAAGAAATGTAAAAAAATAAAATGTTCATTTTTTTTCATGAAGAAATAAATAAGGAAAACACGTAACCTTCCAATTGAGCAGTGTATATAAAAAAATCACCCCCCATTGCTTAGAATCAAAGCAGAGAATTTCCATTTCCAAAAATTCAAAAGTAGAAAATAAAATCCTGCCATCACTAAAATCACTGTGGACCTCAATAATTTGTAAATTAATTGAGGATTACACACACACGCACACACACGCATGCATATACCCACACACCATTTTCCTTTTGTGAGACAACAAAGCCAATCAGCAGATTACTGCCAAATATGTTTACAGCTTAGGTCTCTAGAAATGCTATGAATTTCATCTTTTTGGTGTAAAAGTCTAGATGAGATTTTTCTTTGACAGGTACAAATCTTTGGATGTGGTTTCCATTGCAACTGCAAAAACCAAAATACAATTGCAGCGATTAATGCAAACCTTTTGAAACATGAGTGCAGTTAATAAACAGAGGCCTATATTCTAAACTGACACAGGGTAAATCACTGCACATCCAGAAGGGAGTATACCTCTATCAATAAGAGTAAATCTTCACTAGGAAGAAACTACCTTCATACACCATCCATGTCTTTACCTTTTTGCCTTTTATGAGGATAATTTTTGGCAAAAAATCACAGACTATTGCAAAAGTAAAACCAAAAAATTCCAGAAATTAGAAATGCTAAAACAGCTCAGAAAGTATGAAACAGCTCAAATATTGGGAGGAACAAGGAAAAATCCCAAAAATCCTATCCCAAATATCCCCTTGTGATAAAAGAACCTGTAAATAAAATATTAACTGTAACATTTGAAAGATTAGCCTAGTTTTGGAAGGAAAAAGCACATAAATTTGATGGAGATACATAATGACAAAATCATGGAACCACTGCTTTGCAAATACACAACAGCGATTTCTGAGGGATTTTAATATTTTTATTCTTCTGCTTCTTGACTAATTTCTAACGGGCTGCTAGTCAAAAGCTGTCTTTGGCAAAAGTTCACCCCTCTCTGATGTAGGAGGTGGTGGAATTAGTGCAAAATCTGAATTTTCTAAAAATAATAGACCGCATATTGGAAAACAAACCCTCACTAAAGACACTGCATTAAAAAAGACTCTAATTTATATTTATGAATTAATAAAAATGTAAATCTGCATGGATCTCCTTCACGTAAAAACATTTATATTATGCAAGTAATTTATGGCCTCTTATAAATCATCATAATTTCTTTCTCAAATTATTAACATCACTTCCTTGAATTTTTAACATCAATAACAGGTGGAATATTTGGAACAGCAAAGTTTAAACTTAGATCAATACCAGGACAATCAAAACCTTTGCACATCTGATCTCTCTCACTATGTACAATCTCTTACTCAGAAAAGTAAATCTTTACAGGTCTTAGTTAAAGTATTCCTGATTCTCTGTCCTGTGTTCCTTTGAGGAAACTGGCTTAACCCTCTGTTGAACTGAGAACCATGACACTGTCTCCCTGGCCACCCATACAGAACTCCATTCTCCCCCACAAGAAGAAATTGTCACACTGACTCAGACTAAAGGCCTATGAGCAGCAGTCGGTTTCCCTGGGTCTGGCAGTATGTACAGAGATGCTTCAGAACAGTGGAATGTCCATACTGGCAATGTCAAGCCTACCAGAGGTTTCTTACAAACCTGTTCTTAGCAATTGGCATGACTGTGATATGTTCCTTTCTTGAAGAAAGGTGTTTCATAGGTTATTTGTGCATCATATAAAAACAACCTTCCTCTTCTCAGTTTTTTATATGGCTTTTTGTGTGGCCCCTTTGCTCTGTTACTTGAGAGAATGACATACAGTTTAAGCACAATTATCATCTGGTCTGCTTAGCACACTACATTAGTGTGCAATTATCTGACATATCTGGGCAATTTTTTCTAAGAACCAGAAAAAATAATTCTCTGAGTCACTGATGTCTTTTCTGCTTCTTTTGTGCACATCATCTTATTTAGAAATTCAGGCTTAATGAAACAAAAATTTGAAGAATGCTTTGAGTATTGATTAGGCAGAAATGTTTCATTCAATGTAGTTTTGAAATTGTCTGGCACCAGTTTTGCTGGAAAAAATATAAACAAACAAACAATCTCTAGCCAACATAGCTGTTCAAAGAAATTTCAGCCTCCATGGCTAAAGTTTGCAAGTCATCAGCAACTGGAAGGGTGTTGAACTGAGAAGTGTTAGTCATCTTAAGCACTTGCTACATTTCCTTGCCATTAACTCTGATTCTCTTCTTTCTTTTAAATAGTTTTACTTTATTAGCTTTACTTGTTTAGTCTTTTTTTCTCCTTCTCTCTGGAAGAATATTCCTTACTTTTGCCCCAAGTTTTATAAGGCAGGTAACTGAGGAGGCAGCACCGAAGGACTGGCAGGGCCAACGCAGCACACCAACACCTTTGGATGTGATTAGTCACTTCCTGTGACATAAAATTTGTTCATTAAGCCAGCTGAGACTAATGAGTCATGGTCATTCTTCCTCAATTTCTTTTTCCACTTCTGTGAAGCTATGGTTATGTGCAACTACTGGCCAAATTCAGTATTTTGTTTAATAGAATAAAATGAGGAAGTTTATATTTAATTGTATTTTGAAAGAGCCCCTGATGAACAGCTAATGGACACCTAACTCCTTTCATGTCCAAAATACAAAGACCTTAAAACAAAAGCTCTAAGTACTAAGCTCAAGTTCCAATACCTAAGAAAAATGACAATAAAAATAGGAGGAGAAATAGCCATCTTCCAATGCAAGGCAGTTCCTCCCACCAGTATGAAAGGGCTTGAGACGGACCACTTTTGTCACAATGTTGTTGTTCCTTTTACAGGTCAAACAGCAGTTCTGAAGGACTGCCTCATTCGTTATTCATAGGTATTATTTATGAATATTTATTATTTAAGTAATGCGTGTTGAAATTTTTCAATTTTTCATAAAGCGTATGTCCTTTGTGCATGCCAAGAGAGCAGCAGACTTCAGAGAAGGTGCAAGGCAACATAACACAGGTTATGTTATATACTGGAGAAGAGTATGTGATACCACTGGATACTACATATTCACAAACAATTCTGTTTTAATGAGAAATATCTGGAAGTATTATTCATATTGCTTATGTATAACTAGGACAAAATAAATGAGAGAAGGGTAGTGGATTGAGTCAGCTTTCAAATATCTATTTTGAAAGGAGGACCACAGTGCTTTCCAGACAGAATTTTTGAACAGTTTCAATGTAGTTCACAGGCAGAAGGATTTCTGTTCTGGATATTTCAGAGTTAACTATAATATAAAAATAGGGTCTGAAAAGGTAACTGGGTTTTTGTAATGTCCTATTTTCATTGAAGGAGAGACCATGAATACAAGGAAAATTTTCTTGACTTAATTTCTTTCTTTTATTTTTTAAAGTGAATGAAGTTGACTGTCATAAACCTACTCCTATCTCATCTAGTGTGGCAGCTGAGAAAGGGTCAGGGTGACCCCAAATGCCAATTTTGAGTACAATCCAATTTAAGGTAGACTGGCAACTTCTTGTTTAAAACTACACTTACTGGCTTTATGCAAAATGTGATTAAAGCTGAAGCTCTCTATTACTTTTGATTTCAGAAAACCATTATGTATTATGCTGTTTCAATCACCACAGGCTACTTTTTAATTTATTTTTTTTTAACTGCCCCACTGTTTTCAACAGGCGCCAATTAAGATTCTGGGGTCAAAGGGTTAATTACATCTTCTTACCCACTATGTAGAATTTTCTGATTATTAACCAAGGTTGGATTAAGATGAAAAAGAACCGACACAAATGTTAATACTTGCCCCTCCTCAAGAAGATTTATCATAATACCATGCTGAAATCTATATGCTCTCTTCAAAGCTGTTAAAGAATGAAATCTTGAAGGGAACACTAAAATAAATGCTTTAAAGACATGCAACTATCTGATTTATTGAACCAGTTTTCTTTTTCCTGAAAACTGTTCTAAATTAGCCAGGCAGGACTGATACAAGTTTTTCTTTGTCACATACAAGCAAGTCAATGTGGTAGACACGAAGGAAGTGAGACTCAGATTTAAAAGTCACTAGCTACAGCACCCCGGAATAATAATGCAAATTATTATAATTTATATCCTCTGACATCAGAATAATACAAAAATGTAAAGCACAGGTTTTTAACCCAAAATACTCACTGTCTTTTACAGTATTTGAAGCATAGTGAGGTTATTTCCTTTCAAGATATGAAACCAAGTGTACCACTTTGACCGAATATGCACTTATGTATAATGCATCATAGTAAATGGATTTATATTTGTCAGAGGAATTTTGTCCCAGCCATTTTTGCATATTCCCACTACAGGCAAATTTAATTCACTGGAGTCTTACTACGGTGTCCTTCTGGAGAATATCCTCATATTTCACACTATCTATGAAGTCCCTAATTCTTTCTAGTGTATTCCAATGCTTCAAAAAACCCTGTTACCCTGACCTAAACTCCAGTTAGAGTGAAGAATTACCAGTAGGCTAGGTTATTTTAATGACAGATTATTTTAAACTAAGCCTTCACCATCTGTTCCACCCCCTAATTATGAATGCAAAAAGGACATATTTCACAATTACATCAGTAAAAAGTAAGATATACATGATTTAAATGCATGCATGTGTTCTTTGTCCAATGCAGCATGCATCTGTGATGCTTTTCTCATTCAGGCTCTGATCAGGAGTTAGGGGCTGGAGAAAGGAATGTTCCCCCTGATAAAACTGACTAATTGATATACTAAACTTTTTCCTGGAAAACAGATCATCTTAATTTGAATTTTTCACTTTTATAACATAGTGATACTATAACTGGAGCTGAGCATTTATTTAAGGACAAAGCCTGTCACCAATTAGACATACTAAATTCAATAACAGCAAAAATATTTCACTCTTTTTTTAAAAGAGAGGAAGTATTGGAGGCAACTGACTTTTATGAAAGAACATAATCCCTCTCTTATAATATACACACAGTTGCATTATTTATTTATCAATTGAGTCACCATGTGGCTTAAAAAATATGATTTACTAAAGAAAGAAGCAAAAAAGCAAGTTCCACTTCAACATGGCAACCATTTTTGGATGGAGGGTTAAAATAAAAGGCATAAATGATGGCTAACAGAAATCTGGCCTCAGTATCCATCTTCTGTGCTCTCATTATTAAGATATCAGAGCAAAATCCTCCAGCAACCTCAACAAACATGCAAAAGCATAACTACTTAGGTGGAAAATCTGACCTTGGGCTTTCACAATTAAGTACTATGAGACAATTGGAGTATTGTGCTGGGAAATATGATTTTACATGGGATATATTTGATACACATGAATAAAAATGAGCAACTGAAGTTTGATCATCTAATGACTTACACAAATCTCTAAAAGCTTTATTTGTCCTCTTCCATCTTTTTAATCCCTTGCAAACAAACAAACAAACCAACCCCAAATAAACAAACAAAAACCCCACCTCCCAACAAAAGCCCCCCCAAAAAATAATTAAAAGGCATAGGAATTATATCAGCCTTCCTTGGGCTACAAGCTTTTTGCTACTGAGCAAAAATCCCAACATAAAACACATAGAAACCCCAGTTTTCAACTCATACTGCTGCCATTTTTTCAACCACAGTCCACCATAACAGTTATATGACTATATGACCATAGACTCCTTGTGAATTAATGACACATACTTGGCAACAAGGCAGCATGCATTTGGCACCAAAACAACTACAGTAAAAGAGATGAGGTAAGGGGACAAACTCAAAGGATGTGGTTAGCATGGACTTTGATGCCAGCTTCCTAATTTGTCCTTTTCGTGCTCTTTGCTCATGTGGTCAGGATGCAATTTATGACAACAAGGGAGTGCCAAAAAATAAATTTGTCAATAATAAGGAGGTCTGCTTTATAGCTCAAAGCCAAGAAATTAAGGAGGAGAAGTAAACTTTACTGATTCCCTTGATGCATCTTTCACAGACTTACAGAATAATGTTTATACATCCAAAACAGCAAAAACTTGCAGTGGCAGTTTTACTACTTCATTAGAAAAAAGGACACAGAACAGAATAATTGCAAAAGTAGAAAATGTAGAAGAGAAAAGTTTAGAGGCAAGAAAAATATTTAAAGGTGGCAGTTGAATCCTTAAGATGTATTCCCTGGACTGTTTGCTGATAATATATTGAGAAGTATCAGAGGCAAGTTTGAGAATCACAGCAAGATTAAAAATTTCTAAGCAATGGATGCTCAAGAAAAAAATCTGAGATTAAGATTTTGACAATTTTTTGAGTACAAAAACAAAAAATGACTTTTAGGAATCTTTGCCCAACAGATAGAAATATTATGTTTTTCTAGAAGGCCATTCTATATTGCTGCATAATCTCAAACCACCCTGTGAAGTCATGTAATAAAGCACTGAACTTTTATCTTTATGATTTCTGATGAGTTCCTAACCTTTCATTATTTAGGATTCCTAGAGCTCCTAGTGCTGGTTCCAGACTCTTTGGACAGGAGATGCCACATAATGCAATCAGGTTTATTTAGGACAAGACTTATCATACAGAAACCACATTATTTATCTCTTCCCCTGAGAAAGTGATCACTTCGGGTCAGGACTAAGTGTACATCTGTAGACTGCCTTTGTTTTGAATATACAGTATTTGAATGTAAGTGGTTCCTGCCCTTTGGTGGTACAAATATTACAACCAGCTATGCATTTCTGCACTGAGAGGTGCTGCCCTGAGTAAAGGACTTGACAAAGCATGTACCCACATAACATTTACTAAATAGATGCCAAAAGTGAAAGAGTAAGGTGATGTAGCAGCAGGAGCTAAGATACACAGAGCTGGCAGAATGAGGGTTTGAGTTCCCAGACCTGCACCTCAGAACACACAGCAAAAGATTGTGGGAACCTGAGCTGACTAAAACACAGGGCAAGTAGAAGCAAAACTGATTGTGGGAGCAATAAGCATTTTTGTGAATGTTATGTTTCCCAAGCTGCAAATTTGAAGCCCTTTTATGCAACGTATAAATATTTCAGTTTATGTAAGCTCAATTCAAATTGATCTTATATTCGTTGTGTATTTGCATGTTTGGTTAGCTTTTCTGTCAATCTGCACAACCTGACACTATGTGAAAGCAAACAGATAAAGGTAGCTAAATATCAGTTGTCCAAAAACCTAGGTGAAAAAACTAAAAGGAAGAATTTTTTATAGAGAGTTAATTTCACTCTTAAAATATCATCTGTGCACTCAAGAGGTACTCAGATGCTGTGGTGATTGATCCTGACAATTGGTTTGCTAGAATTCGACCTCTATCCCAGACCTGAATATGTGTTCTCACTTGCCTCACACAATTTCATACATATGAAGCAGAGAGGCTGTGCTCAAGGAAGAACAGGATGAGGGGCTTGTGTTTAGCATATTTAATCTATTAGATGGCAATACATACAACCAAAATAGATTTGAATGAGAAATTGAGTTCTTTGACTAGCATATCGTTCTGATTTATACTCTTCTTGAAAGAAGAACATCTTGACAATACTTTCCAGACAATGGAATACAGCTATATTAAGAACACAGAACATTAAGAATAAATCCATAGTCTACCCAACGCCGTGCTGTTTCTAACTTTAACCCTTTAAGTTAAATAGAAAAAAAAATTAAAAACTCGTGTTCTTATCTTCAGCCTCTTATTCCATGTTATAATGCAAAGAAGACAGAATCTGGTCCTAATGTGCTAAGAGTTCCTCCAGCTGTCATCAATCCTTGAACTAATGCAGGAGATCTTTTTGCTATACCCATTCTTCCTCCACCTACGGGAGTGTGGAGCAGTTCCACACATATTCCCTCTGAAGCTGTCCAGGATCCATAGACAGCTGGGCTAAATTAAAGCAGCCATTCGCTTTTCCACTAAAAACCAGTGCACAAAAGCCTCCAGAATAGTTACTGCCTTTTGAATCCCTAATCTGTTGACTTGAATCCTTGACTCTGGACTGACATAAATCAGAACATGCTAGTTAGTAGAAGCTGGGTTTATTGAGACATGGGAAAAAAAAGGGAGAGGAAAAAAGCCCACAGAACTATAACCCCTTAAGATTTGTATTTTGGACTGGTTCTTGCAACTCTGAAGATTGTTTCCTTTACTCTGCATGTCTTTGTATGTCTAGCCCACTAACACCATTCAAATCCATGGTTAGTTTTTTTTCCAAATTTAACAGAGGTCTTAGAGAAGTTCCAACAGGTTTAGAGAAAATGGATTTTAAATGGAGATGAGACCTCTGAGAGCCTTTGTAGCAGTAAAGGCTGGAATATGAGTTTCTATTAGACATCATGGAACAGAGACCTTTCAAGTGTCCTGATCACTGAAAAATACTCACTGTCTTAAGGCACAAAAGTCAGTAGAAGACAGGATGCAAATCTACACAAAACTATGCTGTGCTGTTCTCACAGAAGCTTAGATTTCCATTCACTTATCTGTTCAGGGAACATAGGAATAAACAAATTTCTGAAACAAATTGGATACTTCATTAATAATAAAAATATTTCAAAATCTTCCCCTAAAATAATTATCCACAACATTTACATTCTTCACAGTAAAGCTGATATCTTTATGCTGGGTTGCAATACTTTGTGCAAGGGTTTTGAGCTTACCGTGCTTCAGTCCAGAAGTACATTTCACACAAAAGTGGGAAATGCACATTTATATGAAAATCAATTATCCTGAGGGAACTGGAGGTCTGGTCCTGAATGAATGTGAGGAAATCAACTCAGTTTGCCACTACAAAACACTATTGCTATGTTGACCTTCCACTTCTGTTTCACAGCTGGAATGTGACACCAGGTGAGAAGACAGTATGTAGGTTTGCCATCAACAGGTCTCTAATCTCACCCTAGGCTATGAAGAAATACTGTGTTTCTCTCTCCCTCCCTTCCTCTTCACCTTTTTTCTTTTTCCCTGAGCTCACCTCTAATGCCTGTGTTGGGTAAAGATAAGTATGGATTTTGCTGTTTACCAGCTCATTGCATAAATTCAAGCATATCAACAGCACAGAGCAGCTCTTCCAATGAAAAAGGTTTATATTCTTTTTAAAATACAAGCTAATATATTACAGTGGTACCTCTGACTGCTGTGATAATTAAGGGTCTGTTTGAATTTCCATAATAAAATCCCATTCTCTAGTGTGCGGACTGGTAAGTGAGTTATGATTTGTCCAGAAGCCAGAAACACAAGGTTTCAACTAATAATATCTTCTTTCCTTTTAGAGACAGAAAATGGTCTGTATTTTTATACAGGGTTTCAGTGTGCAGCCAAATTATTATGCTATTCCCTTAAGGGGTCCCCTGGATCAGCTGCAGCACAAAGTATCAGTAACCTGCTCATCAAAGGGTGCTTGAGACCTCCTTGGAAGTGCAGAGTACAGTAGCTGTTGTTGTGCCAATAACGCACAACCCTGCATTATCTAAAGAGCCCTGAATAAGTCTTGACATCACCAATCCTAATGCTATTTATTGCTCATGTCAACAATCTATATGTTGAATCTTGTGTCCCAAGTAGGTACTGACATGATTGCTCTCCACCGTTACTATCTGATTCACTCCAATTTGTAAGAGACCTGAAGCTTAGTCTCTCCATATTATGACTGTGGTAAAAGTGCCTTCATAAATGAAAGTGATGAAAGAAAACTCCTCCTCTTGCCAAATCAAATGTTAGCACCATTTTCCTGTTATTAAGAATCACCCAGAGAAAACCAAAGAACACTTCTAATTTCTTATTATGATGTTTTATTATACATAGAGTGTTTAAAGTGTGAGTGTAGCATCCCAGCTTTTTTGCTTTCACTGTGATGTTTTCTTCTTTCTGCTGTCATATATTTCAAGATAAGCATTGTTGGAATTAAGTTCTCCCTCAGAAGTTTCCTGCAACATTTACCAATTCTGCAATGAAGTTACTATGATACCTGATATCACAAACTAGTATTAAAATTACTAAAGAAAAATCATATAATACAACAAAGTTCCATATATTTGCAGTTTTCTCCTATCTCCAGAACTGTCTACTTTTAGACCCTAAGCAATAACATACATGTTTTCCTGATTTTCTTCACCTTTTTTTCCATCTTTTTCCCTTTCTTTAAATCACTGAAAAACTACATTGAGCCAAAATCAAATAGAATCAGAGAGTGGTTTGGGCTGGAAGGGACCTTTCAAGGCCATCTATCTCCAGCCTCCCTGAAATGAACAGGGACATCAATTAGATCAGGTTGCTCAGATCCCTGTCCAACGTGACTTTGAATGTTCCCAGGGATGGGGCATCCATAACCTCTCTGGGCAACCTCTGCCAGTGTTTCATCACCCTCATCATAAAGAATTTCTTCTTTATATCTACTCTGAATCTATCCTCTTTCAGTTTAAAACTATTATCCCTTTTCCTGTCAAATTGCACTGCCAGTGTTTTTTATGCTGCCATGTGAATGTCTTTGCAGTTCAGATTTTGTTCCATTGCCATGCAAAATTGAACATGCTGCCTGACAAACCACACAGAAAGCAGTATAGATAGACTTCTGCATGTAAATTTGCCATTTTAATTGGCAGCAACCCCTCCAACTTAAAATAAATAAATTTAAGTGGTCATGCTTTAATGAGTTCCGACATATATCTGAATTTCTTCAATCTGTTTTCAGTCACTATAGTGAAAAAGAAATGGTATTTTATCAGTCATTCCCTGACTCTGGTTTCAAACCAGATGGGCAAGAGCAGAAGCACACACACACAAGATAACTGCAACAGAAATATAACCAAATGTTTTCCACATCTGAAAAGATTGTTTGAGTTCTGACTAGGGTTTAAAATCTAAACAGTTTTTTCAGCCTAGTTACAATCAGCAGGATTACAATTCAGCTTGAGGAGATTTTCTGTTGTACTTAAGTCTGGGTTTATTTCTAAATTACAATTTTAATGGAAAATGAAATAAACACATTAGGGTGCTTAGAAATTCAGAACAATTTTTGACCCCTAAAAGATGGACATTAATGGCATATGAAACTTAAAATCATCCTGGTTTCCAACTGCAATATATCTTGCAATATATTTATACCTAAACCTTGTCAGAATCAAGTTCTCCCTCACAGGCTTCCTGTGTCATTTCCCAATCCTTCAATGAAGTTGCTATGCCACCCACTGATATCACAAACTAGTAGGAAAATGAATAAAAAAATCATATAATACAATAAATGTAGAACTAGAATTTCCAATAGGGAATGAAAAAGGAAAGGAAAAAATCTGACAAAATCAATTTTGGAAAGCAAACAGAAAGTATGTACATACAACAGCTATTTGAAATTAGTATCCCAAATTTACATATCAAATTCTACCTACAGACAACTCCTAAAATAATCTCTTACTCAAGCCAAAACTATCTTCTTCTGAGGAATCTCACTCTGTTGACACCAAAACCTAATTACTTGCAGAATTAGTGTTTCCTAAACCACTCTTTAATAGCAATCTGAAACCAAACCAAACCAAACCTAAAGTCTTGATGAATTTGCAATATATTGCCTTTATTCCAAATAAAAGAGGCTTCAGTTACCTTTTAAATATATTCAATAAGATGTGCAGATAGCTATAAGTCTACAGGCCTTGAAGATAAAATAGATTAGACAAAAAAACTCCTGAGTATAGGTTAAAATATGTGGATGGCAAATCCATTGCCCACAGATTGGAAAGCATTTCTGTTAATCTGTAAACTGAAAGATTTTTGTTATTTCTAAGAAAGACAGAAATTTAAGCCATATAAACATTGTAAAATTTGATTTGAAAAGCCACAGAAAAGAATCTGAATGCACAGAATAAAAAGAAATCCCAGAAGTTAGGGTGAAACTTTATCACGCAAAGGGAATTTCCAGAGTACAGATATACCGGATTTGGAGCAAAGCTGTACAAATCTATCAATATTTCGTGTCTCATATATGAACTTGTACTACTGTCTCTAACCTACAATAATTACAGTCTACAGATAATAAGTGATTAATTTCAAAAATCATGATTATCCAACCCCTTAAAAGCTCTTTCTTATCACTCACTGAAATGTTATGCTTCTATACAAATGATATAAACTGCTGTTGCAAATACTACAGCTTCAAATCACATTTATTATTTGCAAATGCTTGTTGAACACAGCAGGTGGCAAAATGATTTAGCATCATGAACAAATACATATGCTTGCTTGAGCCCCAGTTTTAGAGTAGATAAACCTATTTTCTGGTCCTACATTTAATGGACTAGAAACAAGCAATATGCAGCTAAACCATTGCACGTATTCTGGCAACTCACTACTTCAAATGAACTTTTTCATATGAACTACTGTGCTTAAAACAACTTAAAAACAAATCACAGATCTCACATATTCAATGACTGGCTCATCTGCAATTTTTCCTCTTACAGTTTTCAGGGAGGATTATGCATTATGGAAAAGAAAATGCAAAGGTAAAAGCAAGTGTTATGTAGTCTAAAATCAATAGACAGAGAGAGGACATTAACCAAGAGGCTAATAAAAAGATGCTGCCCTAGACAGTACCATAAAGAGCCCTGATATATTTTTCTCTTCAGAAATACTATTCCTTATGCCAATTTTCCCTTAGCACTGCAGTAGTTTCTCTGTGTATATACACGTCATCTTATTTTTTTGTCTTGTTCCAATTTTATGTTTGCATTTTATTTTCTCATTTCCTTCCTGCTACTCCCCTGTTTCTCTTTACTGGCTTGATGTTTACACAGACCTTTACTAGAATTGCAGGGTTTGGAGAGATCCCATTTTTCTTCTTTGTTGTAATGCCCACAGTTTTCTTCCCAGAGAAAAGATAAGTTTACCCAGAAAATAAAAAGCTAATACAACCTTTTGCTCATCAACAAAGTATGTCTTGCTGTAGCCAGGAATAAGTTAATAAAACAAGGAAAAAGCTTAGTGGCTTAAAGAAAAAAAAAAACAAACCACCTCCTTGGGGTTATGAACGAACAATGTTGTTTTTTCTTCCCAGCGTGCAAGGATTTAATTAAGTGATAACAGTCACCTTGGGGTGGCTGCACAAGGCAATAATATCTAGGTGAAGAAAAATGCTGAAGAGAGTTGAGTACAGTCAATTTATCTTCAGAGAAGGCAATAAATGAACAAAGCATAGGTATTTGGCTGATTGTTTTGGAATGTTTCCTTTACTGATAAACATCAAAATAAAAGGACAAAGATTTGGTATTTTCAGTATCTGAAATGCATTAAATACAGAAAGAAACGAAGGAATAAATCACTGTGAGGTCATATCCTAGAGTTCTAATTGCAAATGGTTTGGTAATTATTCAAGCTAAACATAGAACAAGGGAATTTTAATGTTGACACAAAGGATAGAAATACAGCTGAGATGTGTATTTATAGCAAACACAAAACACTGTATGAATTTCACTCTGGAGAAAAAAAATGGTAAGTGTAGATAGAATGAAGTGATATATATTACACAAATATATAGTGCAACTTCGCAGCCAGCAACCCAAATTCAAGGATTTAAAAATATGTTTGTGGGAGCTCTTCAGGAAACAAACAGCAAGCTCAATTATCTGTAAACCTATGTTCTGCCTCCCCCATATGCAGAGAAAGAGATGTGTGAGAAAGAGCAACATGAAACAGAGAAGAAAGACTACCAGAGAGAAACATTCTCCTTTACCACAAAGCTGCTAACAATTTATTTTACATTACTTGCAACATAGGGATTGAAAGGAACACACAGGCTGTGCTTAGGGAGCGTGATGTTTTCAAAGGGGTCTGAAAGCTATGTAACCAGTATTCCCAGTAACAGTACTGAGTCTTCCAAAGCTTAGCACAACTCGTAATACAGCTACAATAGTTCTTAGCCAGCAGTATATTCAGCCAAACAGGCACAAATCATGCTAATACATAGATGAGAGAAACAGAACCAACATGCCAATAATCTTGGGAATTCATCGCATTCCTTTGTCCCTCTCAAATTGGAAAATCTCATATTATCATTAGTTTTGATCCTTTTCCTGAATCTGTCTTCAGCAATGAGGGAATTGATAGCTATTTCCTTGAGTTTAAATACTCCTCACCCACACATGTCTGCATGGAGAGCATGAAACGTACAGACAATTGTTTTTTAACTATGTGGGCAGATACTCTTTCAAAGAGAAGAAAAGTCAATAATGAATGGCTCACACAGCATCCTGAGGAAAAAACATGAAATATATGTGTGTTTGTGAGACAATGTGAGAGCAGGAAGAGTCTGAAGGAAAAATATCAATTTCTGAAAAACATAAAACATTTTCAACTTGAACATATACATTATAAAAAATTTCACTAAGTTGTCTCATTATGACTTCTAGTGCATGTTCAGCTAAAGTATATAAATTAACACTGCTTATCAGGGCTTGTGTTTTTAAGGCCCTGTAAGAAAGATCTACATTAACAACTGGTCCCACAGCAGTTACTTTCCTTCTAAAAGAAATATATTCTATAAAACACTTTATGAACTACATACATGCAAACATTTCTCACCTGTAGGAGGCTGAAGGTTTATCACCTGCCCAACACTACTGGCCTTGGTAACATTACAAACATTTATCCCAGTTAAAATTACAAATTTATAGATTATTGCCAAGACACTAGGGAAAAACTTGCATAATACAGTGACAGTCCCAGAGATGGGTCAAACAGGTTTTTGAACCAGAAATATGGACTTAAATCTGACTTCCCTGAATAAAAAGTGTTCCACAAATGCCTCCAGTTAAAATGTGACATTAGCTACACGATCAGAGCACAGGTCTTAGAATTGCTTTATATGTTTAGCTATTTTCTCTCTTTTTTTTCTCTTTTGATTTTTTTTTTGGTTTTTGTTTTTAATGATTACTGGAAAATAATAAGATCTTATAACGTGAAACTTGGACAGGCTTGTTTTCCTGAAATAACTATTGCTTCAGCATCTCCTCCACTAATTCAGAATATTTACCTGCTTTGAGGTACTGATCAAGCTGAGCCAGATCAAGCTCACATCTCTGGATCCTCCTTCCTGTCTTCAGGATACAGTGCACTTCTCATTGAATCCATTAAAACCTTGGAGTCAGTCATTGGAAGGACGTGAATTTGTTGGATTTGAGGGATGGAAAGGAGGAAGATTTCAAGGTCTAACAAAAATACTAGAAAAAACCTAGTGATAGGGAGTAAATCTCACAATATCAGGAACAAGCTTAAGCTCACTTGTAGTTGTAGAAAACAAAATGGAAAATGAGAAAATATAATGACCATAAAGGACAGAATGAGGAACAAAGGGGAACAGAATAACAAACACTGAAAAAAGAACAGAAGGACCAAAAATGTGCAAGAGAAAGAGAATTTAAGAGAAGACTGAAGAAAAATAGGGAGACAACTACTAAGTTGCACTTCTAGTAAATAATTTCACAGAATAAATGCCAACCTGTTGCAGACTTTTGTGTGAATATAAAGCTATGGCATACGGAAATTATTCAGTACTTCAAAAAAACCCACAGATAATATAATTTCCAAACCAGCTTACATGGCAAGTGCACAAGTCAGGACAAACAGAGATTTGGCATTGTCTGAACTGAAGAATAGATAAAGAAGGACAATTTCTGTTTTCTGAAGAATCTTTCCTAAACTTTTAATGTTATTTACCTATTCTTGCCAGGGATACCTTTTATTCCTTGCTTACAAAGATTGATACTGTTTCTAAAAATGTATGTGGAAAATGCCAGACTTCCCAAAATGGCAAATTTTCCCACATTATCTTCTTGAACATATCTGCGCAACATTTAGTTCTTCCCCTTAGAAATTTCTTCAGACTTTCTGCAGCAATTTAAAAAATCACTGCTCAAACTGTTTAGCTGTGTGAACCTGTTCAGAGTTGGCAGTCAAAGGCACAGCCTTGAAAAAAATGCTTGTATGCAAATCAAGAGAAAAAAATCTTACAGTACTCTGCTCTTACAGTGGTCAACACTGGGCAGCTCTCAGCAGAAAATACAAAGTCTTAGAAATAAGAAAAAATTAAGGAAAAATGTTGTTGTCTTGGGTAAGACAAATGCTTTCTCATTTATGTTAATATCAGTCGAAGAAATTTGGCGCATGGTGATGTACATATATGTGTATATATATTATCAGTGTGGAAGTTTATTGGAATGTCAACTTTAGCTGAAGACATTCAACTATCCTATTAACTTCCCCACACCATCACTGCTCATTCTTAAGGATGCAGTATCTGAAATGCCAGTGACAAAATGTGGGAGCATCTTGAGTGTACACTGTCATTCAATTCTATATTTGACCAATCAGCCAAACACCTTATGTTTAATTTAGAACTTTCAAAATTTATACCAGTATACCTTTTTTTTAAAAAATCTAGAAATCTGTTGTCAAAAAAAAAAAATTATATGCTTAAACTTGTCTGTACCCACATATTTCTCTGTGTGGGATGTAGATCTGTAAAGATCCACAGACCTATCCACTAATGCAAAAGAAACATTCCAGTGACTGTATTCCTACAGTTTCTTTTTTTTTTTTTTGGTACATATCCAGTATGCAATATTTACTATTTTTTATTAAAGTGAGCTTTACATTCTACCTTGGTAAGAAACAGTGCATATAAACTGGGAATTTATCACTACTAAAATCTTGTTTAGTAATAAACATTATTTCAGACTTTTAGATAAGTATATAAACATTCCATAGAAATAAACAGATGCAGGACTCCTTGGTTTACTCAGTTACTCCTGTGGATATTCAGAAGGATATCACACAAAATTAGTTAACCAGGGCAAAACTGATGCAATTTGAAAAGGATTTATTATTGAGGAGCTCTATCCCCTTTTGACATTGCTGCACAATTCATTAGAAAATGTTTTCCTGGGTAAAATGTATGATGAAGGTTACATTTCCTTAAAATGGATTCAGCCTGCTCACCTAGCTTACAATAAGAATGCAATGGGAACAGTAGATATCAATCTACTAATATAATGAAATAAGTATGATGGGATTTTGGAGAGACATCTGGTCATTGCACACAAGATGCATGTGCTATTGAGTGTCTGATAACACTAGTGGGAAACTTAAGGAATATTTATTTTCCAAGCTATCAGGCTGTATCAATTACCAGGAAACAACCCTCAGCTAATGCTGAGAATGAGCTGCAAAGAAGATTTTCTTTTACATCATCTTACTGTATTGGTGTTTTTAACTGACATGGTAGTATCTTCCCAAACTACAAATATTAACTAAAAAATATTGACCAATATAGAAGAAAATTAATTTTTGAACATATTACTACAAAGTACAACTTTCTGGAACATATTACTGCAAAGTACAACACTGAATAAAAGTATGTGTTTTTAATAAATTATTTCTTTACAAACATTCCCATGCAATGCTACAGATTTGGCAAAGGGTGGCTGAAGAGTGGCCAAGCAGAAAAGGACCTGGGAGTCCTGGTCAACAACCAGCTGGACATGCACCAGAAGGCTGCCCAAGGTGGCCAAGGAGGCCAATGGTATCTTGGTTTGTATCAAAAACAGTGTGGCCAGCAGGACCAGGTGCAGTGATTTGACCCTGGCTGGAGGTCAGACACCCACCAATGCTGCTCTGTCACTTCCCTCCTCAACTGGACAGAGAAGAGAAAATACAACAAAGGCTCATGAGTTGAGATAAGGGCAGGGAGACATCATTCACCAATTACCATCATGGGCAAAACAGACAGGGAAATTAAATGAATTATTACAAATCAAAATGAGAACAGGACAGTGAGAAGTAGGACACTTTCCCCCCATCCCTCCCATCTTCCTGGGCTTAACTGTATTCCTGATTATCTACCTTCTTGTTTCCAGTGGTACAGGGACTCAAAGAATGGGGGTAATGGTCAGTTCATCACATTGTTTCTGACATTGCTTTCTCCTCAGGAAGAGGAATCCTTCCCGTGCTCCAGCATGGGGTCCATCACACAGGGGACAATCCTCCACCAACTTTTTCAATAATGAGACCTTCCCATGTGCTGCAGTTCTTCACAAACTGCTCAAGCACGGTACCCTCTTCCCACGGGTCTTTAAGTCCTTGTCAAGAGCCTGCTCCAGTGTGGGCTTCCCACAAGGTCAGAACCTTCTTTCAGGCATCTATCTGCTCTGGCATGGGGCTCCTCCGGGGCTGCAGGTGGGTCTCTGCTGCACCATGTCTCTCTGGAGAAAAGGAAACTCATGGGGGCCCTTTATTGCTCTCTACAAGTACCACAAATAAGGCTGCAGCCAGGTGGGGGTCAGGATCACCTCCCAGGCAAATGGCAACAGGGCAAGAGGAAATGGCCTCAAGATGTTCCAGAGGAGGTTCAGGTCAGACATCAGGAAAATCTTTTCACTGAAAGGGTAATTAAGCATTGGAATGGGCTGCCCAGGGAAGTGATGGGAGTCACCTTCCCTGGAAGTGTTCAATTTCCAGGGATGGTGAAATGACTGGACATGGCACTTGGTGCCATGGTTTAGTAGACATGGTGGTGTTTTGTCAAAGGCTGGATTAAATAGATCCTGGCAGTGTTTGCCAAACTTAATTATTCTATTATTCTATTTTTTTAATCTTCCAAATTTTACATTTTTTATTTTATGGAGTAGAATACATTGCATTATAAAAGCAAGATTTTAGATTTGTAATTTCTTTGGTATCAGTTGCAGGCTGAATTTCTGGGAAAAATCAGTCCAATTAGTTTAATTATACTCAAGAGTGTGGTAGGGAGACTATTACATTCATTGCCCATGATAAAAAAAATATGATCTTTCTTTTAAACTGTTCTGTTCAAATCTGCTCTCATTTTACCAATTTCCGATTTCTTGAGTAAAACTCCAATTTACAAGTCTTGTAGAATTTCTAGCTGACAATAACAACAACAAAAAATATCTTAATTATTCCATTTAAACACACAGAACTACTGCTAGAGACTGCTGGCACATGACCAGATCTCACATTTTCACCTCCAGTTTTCACAAGGTCAGTGGTATGTCTCCATCAGAACTAATACCTGGCACTTGCCTGATCACATGCCTTCCAGTGTCCTGGGAAGAAGAACCTCTCATGCCTGAGTAGGACAGAAGCATGAATCAGGTTCTGTGTAAGAGAAACAGAATGAGGCAAAGAACTGCAGAGGACTGGGCAGGGAATGGAGTCCCTTGACTAATGGAAAGATACCTTAAGAATAAGTATACAAATGACTCTAGGATTAATAAATCTAGGAGCCGAAAAGATTTGGGCTTCTTCCATAATCTGAGAAAAAAGCTTCAAACCACCTGGTCCATATTTAGAGAGTTTTGAATCTTTGATATGATCCAACATGGCAAGGAAGGAATTAAGCAAGTAGAGCTACATCTGTTAAGTACCTAGGATGCAGATAGAAAATTAGGGCTGGTAAAGAGAATGGAAATGGAGTTTGTGGGAAATGCTGACAGGCTGAACAGGCAAGTGTGAGGCACTGGGAGGATGAGTATTAGAAATGGGAGAGAAGGCTAGGAGAGATAGGTTAGATTATTTAAGCACTATGAAATATAATTGAGACATATTTTCCCACTATAGCAGATTTCTTTCCAAAATTGGAATGGCTCTTGTATTAGCAAAGCTAGGAAGAATATTGGCAAATGTTAACACCATAAAATATTCTAAGCCATAAGGGACCCATGAGGATCATTGTGTCCAATTCCTGAGTACACACAGGGCAACCTGGAAGTTAAACCATATATCTATGAGAGTTGTTGAAACACTTGAACACCAACAAGCTTGGTCATTACCACCTCCCTGGAGATCTTGTTCCAGTGATCTTGTTCCACTCTGTCTGTGAATTTTTCCCTAATATCCAGGCTTCTCATACTAGGCCACATAGAAAATTATAATTTATTTTAGTTACCCTGTTCAAATGGCAAAAATACATGTAATTATCCTAAAACTATATATCTTCCAATAAACTATGTTCACTTTAGCAAGACTTCCTGACTTTTCCGTTTTTTATTAGTAGACCATAAGAAATTACATCCAGAAAAACACAAAAGGAAAAGCATTGAGACTGTAAAGTGAGGGCTGCAAAGTAAAAAAGCATTCCACTGGAACTCCTGCCTCATTTATTGCATGTAATAGATAATGCTGCCTTAATGAACAACTATTTGGTATTTTGTTTTCTCCTCAGTCTTCAATGTGTGGCCCTAGGCCTTATTTACTGCATTCTATGCAAACCATTCTCTGAAGACAGAATTGCAAGTTTCCTTGTGGGTTTTTCCCTGATGCTCATCACTACAGCATCTGAGTGCTTCATAAACATTAATTTATTTTTCAAAATTGCCTTGTGAAGCTGTAGAATAAGGGAGAAAATGCAGCCCCTAACAGTGTCGACATCATTATTGTCACTGATCGATGTTGAATACAACAATTATCTTCACTAGATAAGGATCCTAATTTTGCAAGTATAATTGGATATCCAACAAAAGGAAATACAAACCAGGGTATATAAGACTGAAGGGCAGGCTGAAGTTCTGTAACAACAAAACTATTAGATGCCCAAAAGTCCAGAAATGACAGTAAAAACGACTTAAAGGCCTTAAGGGTAAATATACTCCCATGTTTTTTTATTCCAACTGCCTGATATCGGTAAATAGGGCTGTTCCCATTAACTGGGGCAACATCAGAAAAACTTAAGTTCTACAACATCAGTGCTGCTATACAGTGAGATTTAAATCTTTTCTCTTAAGCAACTGGGTGATGCTCTAGAGAAGTTATGCACGAATCCTAACCTGTAAGCCATCTTCATGAAAGCAGTGAGATATTCCTGATTGTGGAACTGGAAAATGTTCCAGCTATACCAACCTAGGTTTATCTGCAAGAAGAAAAATGCATGTATGTGTGTGTCTGTGAAAATTACAGAGTCAAGAGGGAGCAAGTTCCTCACCATTGGGAATAAAGAGTAAAACCACAATTTACCTGGTAAAGTAATGTGTGAGTGATGATGGATTCCCTACATGGCAAGTGGTGTCACAGCCTGAATACATGAAAGTAACAGGAGGTCTCAGATGCAGCCAGTCTACACAATTAAGGGATTTAAAAGTAGCAGGGACCAGTTAAAATCAGTTTCCCACTTTGAGGTATCAAATGCAGATAAATGGATATGGGCTTAATATGACCGTGGTAACTTCAGAGAAACCATGCTGCTAAATACTATATAAACTTCTAGAATCTGAATAGGAACACTGGACACCCAACTCCTCAAGAACTACTGCTTGTGTGATTACTTTAAAACATAGGGCAATAAATAAGAAAACAGCACTAGTTACGCACTGAATGAGAACTAGTGAATTGAAGCTTTGTGTAGTAGGGTGATAGAAATTTTCTTTTTCTCATTATCTGTGAATATTTGGGAAAAGTTTTCTTTTTCTCATTATCTATGTTATCTATGAATATTTGGGACTCTAAGCAGTCACCAGGAGGTCGCTAAGGTTTTCAGAGGTAGCCCCCAGTACACTCCAGCCGTATCTTCACATTTCTTGTCCTAGTCACACCAAAAGGCAGAATACTGAACATTGTAAATACTGATGCCAACAAACTTGATATAATCTGAAATGCATTTCATTTTTCACAGAAGCCTAGATAATACATTCTTCTCAGGGGACGTAGGTATATTTTTACAGGAGCTGGAGAAAATTTTGATAGTGCCTTAAATAATGGCCCTTTGCTATTTGCAAGATTCACTTTTCTTCTGGTGAACTGTGAGAATAGAGATATTCAGCCATGGAGTTCAACTGTCCAACAGCTTCTTTTTTTGGAGCTCCACATTTATACATAGTGAATTTGAAGAAGTGAAAGCCCTTGCAGGAAAGGCAATTTTTGTAAGAAACATTAACCTTGCATCTGGGTTTTATTAAGATAGCCTCCAAATATAAGGACTTAGGGGAAAAATAAAAAATTGATAGATTAACTTTGACCTACCTAATCTGACATTTCCTGCACTTCCTGCAAAGTATTTACTGATGGCTATTTGCTGGACAAGACACCAGACTAACTGGACAGCAAGTCTGACTCAAAACAGCAGATATTGCTATTGTATATATACTATACACAAGAAAAAAAGAAAAGAGACCAAGAAACAATGAATTACAGAAGCAGCAAAGATGTCAAAAATCAGAATCTACTGAAAACATGACAACAGCAAAGGCCTTGCACTTTAAGAGTGTGCAGACCTTGTGTTGCCTTCCTTCAGAGGGGTGAATTTCACCCTTAGATGGATGGCCTTTTCACTACAAGAGTTTCCAATAGAAAAGATAAATGCTAAAGAGAAGACAGCAGAACCAAACTTACTGTTCTCTAACTTGTAACTCATTTGCTTCCTCAATTTTATATATACTCATAATACAGACATATATATAGAATAAAAAGAGAGAAATCAAAGTATGCTCACTCATAAAGACTTGCTGTCTTTGACAGATTAAAAAAATCTTCAAGGCACTGCTGCTGCATTCAAAGAACTAACATTGTGCAAATTACTGGGAGGAAAGAATAACTAAACTCATCTAGCAGCTCAGTTTAAAGATGTCATGCTGCTTTATCCCTATCATTAAGAGACTTATTTTAGTGTCTTTAACTATTAAGTTTTAACATTTTTCAGCATCCTCGCACTGCCCCTTGACTCACAGACAGACTTACCTATGTAATTTTGAGGGGTTATTGCTTCTGCAACTGACTGCCTGGAGGGTTTCCAATATTCTGCAGTAAACTGTTGCTAGATTTTCCATTATCACTAATCAGCAAGATAAATGCAGTCAGAAGGACAGAACACTTCTGCGGTTAAAGCTATTTATTTTCAAAAAACTATGGGAGTGTTTGCTATTCAAATCTTCTGTAGGCCCAGTGTCAGCATTAATTTACTGGGATTATTACCATGTGAGAAATAATGTTTTGGCCTGGATAAACTTAATTGGTGTTTTTCTTTTCGGTTTCTTTAAGAGAAGAAATGACAAACATTTAAAACTGTCTATTATACATTTTAAGCAATGGAAGGGAAATTAAAGGACAGACAGAGAGAGGAGAAACACTTTCACCCTGAGTAGAGACATTACAATTAAAGCACATTCACAACTGTTCTATACTCTGGCTCTATTATTATTTTTGTAATTCTTCATTTAACAGCATTCTTTAAAAATATATCAGATTACTCTAAATATCTTGGTCCTGCTATCTATGGTTTACATTCTGATTCTGCCTTTTAGGTTCCCCTTTTTTTGTACCTCTGATACCATGTGCTAATAAGGAGAAGAATGTGATAAATGAGGTCACAAGTTCTTCAGCATGAGAGAGATTTCAAAGCACTGACAAAGACAATTTACGAATTATAGGAGACCTAATTTAATAATCAAAATCTCTTCCACATTTAGCAATTAATTGCACAGTATACATGCTGCCTGCAGCCAGCCCATGCTCTTGAAGTCCACTGTGTCACAACTTGTCTCAGAAATCCATTGTGTCCTACTGGAAACAGTTGCTCTTTCAATTTATAAAGATGAAAGAAACCCGCTATAATTTCTACATCTTTTGCTATTTCCTTGTCGAAATGTTCATTAATGAAGAAGAAAAATGGAATGAAAGGAAAAAGAAGATACAGTCCTTCTCTTCTCCCATTCACATTTACTTTGTTCCCATACTTGCAGCTGGCTTTGGCATCTGCTGATATTACTTTGGGACAAGTAGTTTACATCTACCACCCTGCCATTCTGGTAGAGAACATGGCATGTCTCCTAAAAAAAATACAAGCTTCCTATAAACCTGCACTCACCCTATAAACATCCAGCAGTGATCCCACAGTCAGCTCTCCAAATGCAATCACAACAGTAGAGGTACTGGTAAAAAGCTGGTTCTAGGTATTGTGGAAATAAAAATGCCTCCTCCCACACAAGCTCTTCCAGTGCTGCTAGCAGAGACAAGCAAATAAAAGACTGAAGAAGGGTATCATGGGAATGCTGGAAATTGTCTTTACAAGCGTCAACCCTGAAGTGGCATAAATGTCACACCTTTTGGGGGAACAGGTTGTTTTTAACCCTTAGGTTTGCTGGGTGGTACCTGAAATAATTAAACCTGACATTTCTAGGGTTAAAACGTCAAGAAGGAGAAAGAGCTGAAAAAGGAAATTCCCCAGTTTCTTAGTAATGAAAAGCTGAGGGTATACCTTCTGTGGTTGTCTGTGAGATGCTTTCACATCCTTGTGTCAAGGGTTTTTCAAATTGACAACTTGCAAATTTGAAATACAAAAATGCCCAAAGCGATATTTTAGTGGCTCAGGGAAACTCTTGTATGGGAAAAAGAATTCTTAAGTGAAACGTCTCTAGAAATCACACAGGGCCTGACCACGATACTCTAATTATGCTAATTGCTTCAATGCCCTTGCTTTATTTATGCTGAGCAGCTAAGATAAATAAAGGAAAATTGCTTTGGATCTAACTGTATTCATATCAGAATGCAAACTAGCCTGTGTTTGTTATGTGATTGCTGATCTGTTTACACTAAATTCTGCAGGTAATTGCAGTTTTGATTGCACATTTATTTCTAGCTGCACAGGTCCCAGGACTAGGTCTGTCTGTTTTTATAATTAAACCGTTTTGTAATATCTAAACTCACTAAAGAGCAAAATGATGCTTTAAGAATTTACATATTTTATGCATTAAAGATAATACTTAGGTACTCAGTGACAGAGAGGAAAAATTCTGTTTATTATAGAAAAATGGACAGCATGTTCTGGATTTGAAGAAATTTGAGACATCTGTTCCAAGGCCTGTTCAATGAGTGGGACAGATGTCCTCTGCATCCCTGTAATCTGTTACACAACACCTGCTTTTTGAACTTTCAGTGGTGACTTTCATATGAGTAAAACATGTTAACAGAACAAGGCTGGGGTTTGGTGATTAACCACAGACCCTATGTAAGAGTCAGCACCTGATGGAAGTTTTAGAAATGGAAGTTTCTCCCTGGGAAGAATTGGAAGCAAATAAAATGTTGATGTGTCTTTAGCTCAGGCTCCCACCAAAAATTGCCAATATAGGGATAGTCTTTGAAGATTCCTCAAAAAGAAAACAATATTATTCCCATTTTGCCAAGTGTAGAAAATGTAGAGAGGTGTAGAAATCTGACTTGTTCATGGACCACACAAGAAATTTGTGTCAAAGATGGGTATGAAAAGGACTGCCTAAATCCATATCTTTTGCTTCAAGCACAAAATTATTATTATTACTTATACATCACTATAAATGTTTATGGCATATTGCAGACAGATAAAGTGACAGGTACTGCAGAGTTGACACTCTCAATTATAAAACCATCCTTCTGTCCTTGGTGATGAATTTGAGGTGAAGAAGCTTTCTATTTTTTTTTCCAATGTATTTAGCACCTTCTGAAACCTTAATTTGAACTTCAGCTGTGGTTATTTCTTCCATTCCACCTCCCTCAACATGTAGGCACCAATTTTAATCTTTTCTTCCTTCTGTCTTTGAGAAATGCCCATTACTATAACATAACAGAGAAAAACTCCCTAATCTCAGTATTACAAATTTAGAGCAATGTCATCTCTCTGTGGCTTCTTCATCCATCATCAATTCCAAAATCAGTAATCCAGTCTGTCTCACTTAATGGAAGACTTAATATCAGCCTATGCAGACTGGTCTGGCAAGCCTCTTAGCTAGTTTATACTGTAGCAGCACACTGTGATAAGGTGAGCATCAATAGGCTGCTTGTACCTTGTGTGCATCAGCATAGGGCTGAAGGCCAAAGGAGTTAAACCTCGGGAGAAGTGCACAGCAACACATAAAACTCAGCGCTGCCACAGCAACACAATGCATTCCTACTACAGTACAGCTTGCAACATTACCAATTTACAAAATATCATAAAAGCCACTTCTACCTGAGAAAAGATACTTATTGAATGACAAATGATAGCTCCCAGTAAAACCAGTATGAAAGTAATGAGCTAAGGTTTATAAAACCTTTCCTTTCCTCAAATTCTTTCCTCCTGATTCTGTGTTTAGAGTCCCAAGCTGTTGTTAGGATTTCACCCACACTCAACATTTTGGGGGTGGCAGCAATTTTTCAACTGCCGCTTACTCTTCAGCACTTCACTCTTTGCTCTGCCACCACTGAATAGCTTTGTTTGTCTGTGTTTGATTTTTCCATCCCTGTAAACTATATAAGGGTTTTGTGAAATTAATATTGCTTCATCAGGACCCATACCTTGACAACTCTTTAGTGCTTTCTCTATTGAAATGAGAATACAAGAAGTGGGAGATTATTAATTCTCAGGTTTTGTTTTAATTTTTTCCCTTGAAAGCATGGAGATATATTTTACAGCTTGGTTGGTAAGAAGAGGATGCTGCATAAGAGATAAAGCTCCCTAGTAATGGAATATGGGAACATCTTTACAAAAAGAAAAGCAGAAAATGAACAAGAATCAATTATCTTTGACTAACTGGAATTTTTACCATTAAAAAAATTGAAAATTTATTGTTTCCAATTTTAAGCAAAACTCTTTTTTTTTTTCCATTTGAAACTGATCTCCTCAAATTCTAATTTTACTACAAATATTTTTGCTATAGAAACCTTTCATAAAAAATGTATTCACAAAGGATTTACTTCGTTTTCTTTCTGATATCAGCATCTAAAATTTAAAACAATCACTCTTTAAAGAGTTCGGAAATAGTTGGAAAATAATTTTAAAAGCCCCAAGACACTTAAAACCCCCCATTAAAAATAACAATATCTCCTGTTCAAAAGAAGTCTGTATACAGATGTTGCCATACAAAACTTTTCACCCCAAAGATGACAGATACAAAGGCATAAAACTGGTCAATACAACTCTTCATACTCACAGCCTGTATTCATATTTTAAAGAAGAAATGGCAGCATTTTTGTTTCAAAAGATACATAGCTGAGTCTAAGGTTGTCTAAAGCATCATATCTTTCAACATACCCTTAACAGATAGAGCTCTTCATGAACTTTCTCCAGGTGGGGTGAAGTGATACTGAAATAAAGAAACAATCTCTTCATCTGGCATCCCCAGATTATTTCTCCATCTATTTTCCTTAACTGCAAGATACACGAAGTTGTCACAATTTAATGAGTCATTTCTCTAAGCCTTAATTATACCATCTATAGTGAGATCAGTGCTGTAACAGAGAAGGACCCAAATACTTCCAGCAGATCTTTCTTATGGTCATCTCCAACTTTTTGCAGCCTCAACACAGGACAAAGCTTCTACAGTATGCAAATTATGTTTAAGTTTGAAGTTTTTTATAACCTGAGGATTTTTTTCAGGTTCTCATCTATGCAAATGCAATGTTTCAATCATGTTATTACAATGACAATTTTTACTTTATGCACACACTATTGTTTAGTTCAATTTCACCTGCAAATTCTACTGCCCTCTTCCGTATAGGATAAACCTGCACTTCGGCAAAATTGTAGTTACAAAGTTATTGCTCTGTTCTATGTGGCATACTAATCTTAAGAGTATTACACTGTGGCAGATAATATTATCTAGCTCAAATGGAGTATCCTGGTATTTCTGGATTCCATTCCACATGATCTCTGTGGATAATTTTTTTCCATGTTAGACTGATATTTAACAATCACCTAAGTATGTACCTTACAGGTATGTATCTTTGTAGGTTCAACCCTTTGAACCTAAAAGGACAAGCTGGGAAGTGAATAAATCTCTACAGACTCGATGGAGGGCAGAAATCTCTGCATTTCCAGTTTGTCTTTAATTTTATTACCACTACCAACACTGGAATTGCTTTAAAATTTTAACCAAGATTATGTTGTGAGAAAACTCACTGTATTGGACCAGGTTTATCTGAAGACAGGAGTATTTTATAGCTCTGAGGCACATTGTGTGATTCTTGGGTTGTTCTGTGCAGGACCAGCATTTGGACTTGATGATCCATCCTGATGAGTCCTTTCCAAAATAAGCATAGTCTATGATTCTATGATTTTAGATGCTCTCTTAATCTGTACACAATTAAAAAGAATTCTTTGGACCAAACAGCCACATCCTGTTCTCCTATAGCTAGAGTAAAAGGCTGTAGGAGATGACTGGCCCGGTGATTACCAAAATGCTACAAAAGAAAGAAAAACATTTCCTCATCTACATATGTTAAAAGATATGCTTACAGCCAGTCTATGGACTACACCACCCACTCCCCTTCATATCAAACGACTGCATTTTGATTCTTCCAAGACAAATAAGGACTCCGGACTCGTCATTTCCCCATGAAATCAATTTTAGCTCTTGTAGAAAGGTTAGGCAAGGCAGAGGTGAGTTAGATCATCAAAATTGTGCTTACATTCTTGATGCACTACCTTGATATTGCAACATGTGTGCAATCCTACACACAGTATGCACCACTGGAATAAGTCTTTTGTGCATGGATCCTGAGTTTGCTAGGGCTTGAAGAGCTGACTGAAAAGATGTATAGACTCCAGCTACTTCACCTGCATTCTGAGGTGGCAGCACTGTTGATCCAATTATAAGTTCTTTGGATTCAGCAACAGACAACAATGACAACATGGAAGAAAATTTTCATGAAATATGGAAGTTTGCTCAGTTTGTCTCTTTCAGTTCAGATGCTATCAGGCGCCTCTGAAACCACTGAGGACAAGGCACATTAGCCTGGAGATTCCCTGTTGCCCTCTATTGGAGCAGGAGAGTATTTTTCTTCCCCAATCTGTCAAGTTTCTGAGTGATGACTTACTATGTGGTAATTGTACCTGTCACAATTATGCCACTTACAGACACATAAACCTGCCTTCAATTATACTAAAAGATGGGGTTTCACTTTGCCACATTTTGATTTTCACTGCTTTAAGCCCGAGGATGGTTAATACAGGTATACCTCATATCTTTCTTATGGGTAAGATTCTACCAAAGTATGTTAGCCCAAGCATTTTTTAATCCTTTCAAAGTGCTTTACACAGTATGCAGAACATGACTACTTTTCCAACACACTTGGGTAGACACTAATACTAGTAAAGAAGAAAATTTTTGTCAGATACTAACCATCCCACGTTGAAAATTCTGAATACAATTAATCATTTTCATGCAATTTCCTTCGTGCATAATAATCCCAAAGTGTGTATTAAGCAAACCATTGAGTAAAGTAATGAGAATATCTCTGAAAAGTGAGTTCTGACAGAGGACACTGAGCCAGGTAGGAGGGGGAAGTTCCCTAGGAGTGGGAGTGCCCAGTGAGATTTCATCCTCAAACTGAAACATCATGAGAGAGTAAAAAGAGTCAAAAAGGTAAGCGGTGTGGACACATAGGCTATGGGTAAGATGGAGGACAAGTAAAGTTACTTGGAAAGCCTGAGAAGAACTCCAAATGAAGATGATTTTACACTACTCCTTGAACTAAGAACTTCGCCCGGGCTTTACTCTTTCCACTCCCTTCAATTTATGAATCCTCATTATGTTAAGGTTGTTTTATTGCTGGAAGGTGTAGGATATAGTTCTTTAAAAGAAACTGTACTGAGTACCACAGGACTAGCTATTTCACTGTCTTATTTGCTTTTGGTGCAATATTATAGCATCCATTATAACTAACTGTCCAGAACAATTTGCTTAATTCATTTAAACTAAATTCTGACCAGGAATGAAAGTTACTAAATTACCAAGGCACTAAAATTAAGCTCTTCCCTATACTGCATTTGTAAAATGCTTTTACATATATTTTGTATCCAGTGACTTGATTTTTCTTGATCTCATTGCCATTACCATGTACTCTAAACCTCTGGAGAATTCAATCCAATGATCCTCCATGAAAAAAAAGATATTTAATTCACCAATGGTTGCCTTCATTATTTTACAGTTGGAGCTTGGGGAAAGTGAGTGTATGTACTGACAAGACTATAAGAACTACTATAATAACATTATAGTATTAGCAGCTTCTTACTTAGAAGGAATTAAAAATACTTGAAAGAAATGCACACTTTTCATTTGTAAAAATGCAGCAAAGGCTGTGCAAACTAAAGGTTGCTTGAAATGAAGAATAAGGTTTTCACATAAAAAATGATTGCACAGACATTGTTATTTTTTATTGTGTAGAAGTGACTTAGAAATAGCGCAGGTTTATCTACAGATAATTCTTGCTGGAGACCTACAGGACCTCCAAATGTAGCCTGGACATAAGTGAAAGGAAATCATTTTTACCTGATAGCTATGAAAGGTCATGAGTGGAGTAATAAATTCTAGATCTTGTAGGTCTAGCCTTAGGGGAGGGAGGGAGAAGGTGTATTAGTGCAATGATCTGTGTAGGGTTTTTACTTGAATGTGAGTACATATACATGTGTACAAACCACAGAAAAACTTATTAAATGGCAATAATTCCCACTTCCATTTCTTCACTTATTTATCTTTCCTGTTCTCTCCTCATCTGTTCTCCTTTTGTCCATAGCCTTGCATTCTTCCAATTCACTTGTGTTAGACTCTTTTTTTCCTAGAGCTTCGAAGGCTGTCTTACTGTCAAACTATGCTTCCTAAATGCAAAACTGAGAATTAAAAATAATTCCAAATGCTAGATCTAATGGCATGCTAAGGAAACGCCGGCTCCAGCCCAAGAAATGCACCTGCAAACCCTCCTACACAGTAGGTCACAAGTAGAATGAATTTAAATGGTCTGATCCCACCTCATTTGTGAGCAGGAGAATGGGACCTATTATGCTCTTACGACATTGTAATTGAACTAGAGGGGGGAGTGTTGGAGAATTTAAGCTAGTTACCACTTTGCATCAATGGGTACCGATCATGCCACATTTCATGATAAAAAAAGCAACATGTGAGGATGCACTACAAGAAAAGAATGCTCATGCCTGCAGGCCTTATTCTTGACTAAACAACAAACAGCTTTGCATCCCAACTGGTTTCAGAGTAATAGAATTCAGTTAAATAGATGTGCTCTGTTCAAGTCAATACCTTGACAGGGGGCTATAGTCATTAAGAAAGAAGTTCTTATTAATGGAGACACTCCTATTTGGCTGCAGCAAACAGACTATGAACTTATCTGCACTATTTAAGTTAACTGCATCTTAACAATACTTAAAAATTGTTGAATAACAGCTAATACCACACCTCACTAATTTCTAACCTTTTTAGAGATTTACCCAGGACTATGAGTCATCAGATGTTTGATTATGGGCAGAGAGTTTATGAGTGTGCAGACGGCACTGTTTGTGTGTCTGTATACAAACAGTATTTGTATAGGTTCAGCACTTAATTATATTTTTTTTGCTTCTATCTATGAGACAGCATAGCTGAAAATGTCCAAGGTTTCTGCAAAGGATGAGTTTCAAATAAATTAATCCACTAAGAAAATTAGGCAGGAGAAGTTATTTTAGGAAATATAAAGTTAAAGAAGAATAACAGCAGTAAGCAAAGAGCCAGCTGTTTCTGTTTTGATTTATTCCATACTTTAGAGATGCTGCTTCTATAGGGAACAATATGCAAGACATTGGAAATTCAGAAGGCATTTCTTTTGTGTATCATAAAAATGTGCTGCTAACCTACAATACCCTCATAGAAATACAATTCAATAAGGAACTCAGTTGGGAAGGAGCCTCAATAGAACAACATGAAAAAATGGTCAATACAAGAATGATTTAGTTTACCTTACAAGGGATTTCTATGCTGGAAATAAATGGGGCTTTGAAACTTTAAAAATAAAAGTCAAGATAAACATAGACCTATATTTTTAATTCTCACACATATTTAATGTGACTTTTTAGCAGATCATTGCCTCTGAATCATCACTTCTATCAAGCCTATCAGTTGAGAAGTGTTACAGCACTTAGCCCTCAGGGCAAAGATAAGTCTTTACCATTGTCACATGCAGTATATTGAGCCATATTATGCTGAATGGGAATAGAGTACAATGTGGAAACAGTACTGAATCTTGCAGAATATCCTGAGATACTTATCAAGCTGTTAAAGGAGACATCACTCTTTTGTCTGTATTGCCCTTGACACATCCTAAAGGAAAGTATCAGGAAATTCTTTGTTTGTTGAAGAACCCTCAGACCCCTCAGGTCTAATGTAGGTTAAATGCCCCACAAGTCTCTCAAGAATGGAAAAACACCTTGAAAACCACTATCTGAATTCACCAGAAACAAATAAATAATGACACCGAATAAGTAAGACTGAACATCCCTAACAAAATGTAAAACTGAAAATCCACATGCACCCTAAAGCAGAAATAACTAAACCTGGTCATCCAGGGTATCAAAACAAGAAAACATAACATGACCAGAATCTATTTCCAAAAACCTCCCCCAGACTGTTACCAGCATGGCTTACATGAATGATGGGAACATTACACATATTTTCAAGGATAAATAATTATCTGCCTGCATTCAGGATTTGCTTATTTATTAACACACAGACTGCACAGCAAACATCCTGTATGACAACTGTGGATTTTTTTTCATTTACTGCTTGCATTTAGATCTGCAATTTATTTACTTTACACAATTGTCCATGCAATATTTTGGAGGGAGAAGTTTGTGACAAGAAAACAAATAGAAATTTTTAGTGTGACCCATAGTTTTTGTTGCTTTGTTTTGTTGTTAAAATTTTATGTATTCCTGATTTCGTAACAGAACTGAATTATGCAGTTAACAATTTTAATAAATGTGAGAACTAAAAAATATAATATTTTTTACTTTTGTTTCTTTTCTACATTCATAAATGTTGGAACCGCCAATATAACTTTCCCAACATACCATGAAATAATATTTTTCCTTTCATATTTTTCCACAGGCAAATCACAGAAACAGTCATGGCTTTCCAGGCTCAAAAGAAACTTACAGAATAAAGAAAATGAAAAATAAAACCTCAACCTCTTCTTTAGGTTAAACAAAATAAAACATCAACAAAACATGAAACTGACTTCTAGTCTCCAAAATACATTTGTGCTTTCTCTTAGAAGTCGATTTCACCAGACTTTAAGAGCTTAGAGACACAAACGCATCTGCTAGGTCTCCACTGTTGGAATGTGAGATGCCAGCATGGAAGCATGGGAGGCTGCCAAGGTCCATGTCCTCTACTCATTTGCCAGCCCAGACAGGGTGATGGAGAGCAGAGGCAATGAGAAGCCTTCCATGGTCAGGCACCTCGCTGCCACCACAGCCTGGCTGGGGCCGTGTGTCAGGGCTGGGGCTGTGAGAGGTGCATAACACTGCACCACTGCCCCATGGCAACAGCAGCTTGTGTTCCAGTATCAGGATATTTTTCCATCATACACACAGATTGCAGAATATTCTTTGGGAAGGAACCCGCAAGCATCATCAAGTCCAACTCTTAAGTGGTTGACCCATACAGGGATTGAACCCAAAGCCTTGGTGTTATGAGCAACTTGCTCTACCTCTATAGGTTTAAGTTTTTGAATTACCTATGCCACTAGAATTTCAAAGTCAGTTAAACTCCCATGTATGATCACTGATGCAAATGATTAAAAAAAATATGTGCATGTTTACATGGTATTTCAGTTCTCAGCTTCCCAGGGATAATGTGATCAGTATGCCGTTAGGGGAGCATGGAGAAATCTACCACAGACAAAGCACAAGGGAAAATGCTGGTACAGGTGCACAAAGAAAACAGCATTGTTAAAAACAAACTAAAATGAGACTGCAGAGTGCATAGCAAACATAACATCCTACTCCTTAAGCAGATTTAACTTGCACAATGGTTATTTAAAAATAAGGTCTCCTAAATTCCCCTAATCTTAGAAAAATTATCTATTTTATATGAACGTGAATTGAGGATGTTTGAAAATGACTATTTTGTAACAGTGTCTTGATACAGAAACAATACAGGGAATAAGGTATTCTCAAATCTGTCTCTTCACCTCAGTGCTGAGATGAAACAACCTGTAATTTCACTCCTAAGACTACTGACTGAAGTCAAACACAAATTACAAGTTATATCAAACTCTACATGTAGACTGTTACGTGGATAAATATCCAAAGGGATTAGGTAAGACCACCAAACTCATTTCACTTGTGACCTATTCAGATTTGAAGCCAGTTTCTTATCATTACTATTTTATTAAAGAAAATGATTCTTAAACAATTTATCCAGAGTATTCCCTGAAATGTGCATTCAATCAGTTTCAGACATCATTTTTTTCCTAGACCTTTTTCTTCCTTTCTGACAAACATATTTTGCTCTATCAGTACAGAAAAAAAAAAAAAAATTCAGATAAGGATATGCAAGCATCCAAACTATGCCTTTCCATGTGTTGACAGCTGGCAGAATACAGCATAGTAAAATTCAGTGTCACTTTAGAAAGAACTTATTAGGGCAACTTAAAAGTTGCTGACTTATCTAAGCCACTCTAATATTTTAAAGATTCTAATGAACTAGCTTCAAATTCCTACTCACTGTGCCCCGCTTTTCAGAACTTAGTCAGATGAGTGAAGGCAATGATTGCTGTCAGCTTCTTTGCTGTGTGATCTCAGTATCCTCTGGACAAGTTTAAATATTATACATAAAAAACGCCACCCCAATTTAAAATTTTTATAAACAAAACAACATGGAAAAACACTTCTCTAAGCACAGTGCAGAGTCACTGAGTGCGATGCAATCATCAAGGAAAAAAGCCAGGCCAAGGTCACGGGCATCAACTTGTGTTCTGACAAAATAATGCTGAGAATTCACTGATGTCCATCTAAAGGGCTCAGCCAGTTCAGCCAAGTGAAACACAAGGTACGGAGAATTACTTGTCCATTTACAGTGCACTCATCCATATATTATAAATCAGAAGCTGAAATCATCAACTCTCTGCAAAGTACTTGTAGTATCACGGTTTTTCTGTCTAACAAAGCTCATCTAGCTTGCATGAAAGTTTATTACAAAACTATAAAAGTTATAATAGAATCTTAGCATATATCTGAAAAAGCATATGATTGGTCATGAGGGGAAGTGAAGGGGCAGACACTGATCTGTAGGACCTGAGGAAATGGCATGACACTGCGTCAGGAGAGGTTTAGATTGGATATTAGGAAAAGTTCTTCATCCAGAGAGTGGTTGGGCACTGGAACAGGCTCCCCAGAGATATGGTCACAGCACCAAGCCAGACACAATTCAAGTGTTTTGGACAATACTCTCAGGCCCATGGTGTGACTCTTGGTGATGGTTTGGTACAGAGCCAGGAGTGGGACTCAATAATCCTCATGGATCCCTTCCAACTCAGGATGTTCTATGACTCTCTGATGATAACAGCAGGGACAGCATGTAGGTCATTGTAGAGAGAGGACTATTTGACATTTTGTAATGTTAATTGCCCAAATTACCTTCTTTCTATAGACATGACTGTAAAGATAGCATTTTCACACACTTGGGAAGGCTGTACTGAGCAGAAGGAATGACTGACATGTAGAACCATCTGCAATGTTCATTTCCTGTTCATTATGACAGGTAAATAACACAAGGTTGCAACTACTGAAGAGTGCTTCTACAAACAGGCTCCCTATATGACCAACAGCAGACATATCATAGGGTTCATAGATCAAGTCTCATATACAGTGCCTAAAAGAGAACATTACCAATATTTTATTACCAAGGATCTTTCCTCATCAATCTCATTCAGTATTTCAGCATCCCTATTGATTATCTGGCAGTTTTTAGATGTCCAGAGACTGAATCCAATCAAACCTATTGAAAGAAGCAGAAGCGATCAAACTGATGAGCGCATATTATGTTATTTACAACACAAATAATTTGGTTCATGGGGCTTTTCTCAAATGAAGTAGTGGGCTGAGATAGCCACTGATTAAATTATGTGGAAAGCAGCACACTGAATTTGAAGGCCTCAATTCACAATACAAAGATTCAGAATACAAAATATGAAGTCAGAAGAAATTTCTCCCATTTCTGTACATAGATATGAACAGAAAATAGTTATAGCTCTGTCTGTAGCAAAAATTGTAAATAAATATTTTATCTTTATGCCTACTACTATGCCAGTAAAATAATTAATATCCATCACATCTGATTGATGTTCTATATCCAGAAGTGTCCTATAAAGTTGCTGCAGTCAACTTAGAAAAAAACTTTGACAAAGCTGAGAGGATGAATAGTTTGTTTCAACACTACTTTTTACACACTTAGGTGCTCTCATCAACAGACCAGGAGGTCCTTCAAATTGAATGAAGCACCTTGTGGTCTGATTCCATGCTCATCATAAAGAAAAAAGCATTTTCATTGGTCATTGGCTTAAAATACAGAGTACATGGAATTTAAAAGGATGCAGAGCGTTTTTAAAAGAAAAGCCTCTTTAGTTTTGAAAGTGCACTGCTATTTATTTAATTAAAAAACAAAAACAAAAACAACCCAGAACCAGCTACCAAAAACTATCCACATCCATAAGAAGTGAAGCCTGCAGAGAATACAAGCCCTACCTTCTCAACCCTGACTACTAATAGGAAGAGGTATCTACTCACCTACTAAACACAAGAAAATTCATTGTGAGGTTAGTCCCAAGTCCAGGCTGTCCTAGCTCTGGCCTGTTAGAATAAGAAAAAAGACCAACAGACATGCTGGGAACAAGCGAATGGAAAAGATGGGCTGAGATGCATATCTTTGAAAGTCCATGTAACCATCTGAATTGAAATCCTGATTCAATGGTCTTGGCAACAGATTTGCTGCCAACTTCATTTAGATTTCATGGCTATACTTAATTTCAACTTTGGAACACAACAGTAACAGAATCAATAAACAGAGCTCTTCTGAGGAAAACTCAGGACATTTTATTTTTCTAGAGTTTCATATATATTTATATTTTATCTTGGGACTTCAGGAGTGCTACAAAAGTTATATTGTCGGTAGGTTGATGTCCTTAATTTTTGTCCTGAAGTATTGATATGCATCTACTCTATCATAATCTAGTGAGATCATCTGAAAGCAACAGAATTAGATCACCAACAAAATTCTCATTCAGTAGACTTGCTCTTCCTAACCTCCTTGGAACAATAAGCCTACTCAAAAAATATTTGTACTTTCTGGGAGAACAAGAAAGCCTGTGTGCAAATTCTGGGATTCACAATATTTTTTGACTAATTTTACTCAGAAATTAAACATTCCCCAGCCTATCGGATTCATGCAGTCCCATTCCATCTCCTTTCCATCTCTCCCTCTCTCCTTCTTGCCATCAGGATGAGGGTGCTTGGGCATATTTAACCCTTAACTATTAAATGAAGAAGTCCAAGCCCTAGCCTTTTAGTAATTCCTTACAACCAGACACATAAGAAGTCACCTAGTATCTCATGACTATAAAACCAAAACTGATTTTATTTACCAAGTAGGGCCAACAAGATTATCTAATGAAGCTACCTTACTGCAAACATTAACATAATTTGGCAGGATTTTCTTGCTGGTTCTGCCGTGCAGTTGAAAACAGATGGCCAAACTGAGTATAAAAATTTCCCTTTTACAGCAATACCTATAACAATACTGTCTGTATTATAGGCCGGAAAGGATTAACGGAAATTTCAGTAAAAATTTCCATGATGAACCAAGGGTTGAAATAGAAAATCAGTTCAGCCTCATTTTTCTGCTCTATGGAAAGAAACATTCATTGTTACTTGCTCATGAAAGAAGAAAAGTATATGGGAAAATGGGCAGGATGCTTAACGTAATTAAATATTCTTTCTAATATTTAGTGAAGATTGGTTGCTTCCAATGCAATCTGAAGACATTTTTTAAAGTTGCCCCTGCTCTCAAATGTTACTTTTTTGAACCTTTTAGAGGCCCTTAATTTTCTTAACTTTGCTCCTTTTTTACTCATTTTGTTGACATTTAATCCTTTCAGCAGAGCAATGCTACCCTAGATCCACTAAGAATGAGTCTGCTGAGCCTGAAGTGTGGTGCTGGTCCCACAGCAGAAGGCATCAGTTTTCAGACTGATTAGTGGGAATTACAGGTTTGGCTAATGTCTGTCCTTAGGCTGATCTAAACTACGAGCTGATCTTCAAGTTGCTTCACCTCCCTCGGGGCAAACACGTTACAGGGAGAAAGGGCGAACACATCTGGGCCTCCAGTAGGGAGGGTCATAGATCCTGTGATTGCAACGTGAAGAACATCTAAATTTTCATTGATAATAAACCTGAATATTAAATAATGTGCGTCTTTGCAAATAATTTATGACCATAAAGTCTCTGACTCAATGGCAGGTTTGGGATAAAACTTTGCAGACCTGCCCAGTTGGTGATTGCTCTTTATGGGACATGGACCAAAGGAATGTGGAGAAAGATGATGACCCTAGCTGAGTGAAAAACAGAGTATCTGAAAGCTGTTCACAGATGGAAGGAATTGGAGAAAGGGAGAAGCTAGCTACGGAAATTGGTAGAAATTTTTGGTGAAAAAACTCCAGTACTGATGGGAGTTCTCAGTTTTAGTAGCAGTTGGGTGGTATCTAGGGAGTGGTAAAGTATTTCAGGGGTAACAAGAGCTAGTAGTGGAAGCCCTAATTTGAAACAATTCCAAAAGAACAATTTCTGCTTCTGGTTAATCCATACAAAGATCCAGCAGTGGTAGTGGTATAAGAGATGCTCCTAGGATAACCAGCATAGTTTTTAGTAACATTTCTGTGTCATCTATCTGGAAATAGCATGTTCATCTTGGGCAGTGGAAAGAGGGGAAAGTCTGCTGGTGTTCATACTGTTCCCACATTACAAACAAATGGGATACAACTTAATTATATACTGTGGCATTGAAACAGATTGATATATTCCTATTTTCTAATTCTAGTGTCTGAGTTTGTGTTCAGGAGAGAAAGGTTTTATCAGTATAATAAAACAGAACAGGGTGTGTGACAAAAAGAATGTTGAAAAGAAGAGGCATTACTGGTGTTTGCTAGACACAAAAGGTCATTGATAGAGAATGAGTTTGCAAAATTGAATTGGACAATTGTGGTTTTTCTCATAAAATCACAAAGAAACAACATTTAATATAGTTCAAGCATACCACCAGCATGGGAATAATAGTCTGCTATGACATGAACTGAAATAGAAACGTAGGAAAAGAAGAAGGCTTAAAAGACCCTATTACCAGCTGGAATGCAATAAAAAAGGACAGAAGTATTTGCTTCCTTTTGACAAGAAATAGAACTGCAATGCAATGACAGGAGAAAATGGGAGGGTCCACAGATACTTTACATCATCAAAGGCCCAAAAATGCTAAAAGTTTTTGTATCTCATCAGCTGCAAAAGGACAGACACCAAATCCTCAAGCTTTATTTGCCTTCTCTTCAACCCACTGTCATTTTAATCATCATGAAAGATAGCAATCTCAATATCTTTCTCTGTTTGCTGTTGCACAAGTATTTATTTACTAGGGCCACTGGGGGAAAACAAATCATAGAGAACAAATGGCTTGATGCTCTCTCACATTCCAACCGACACAATGTTTGAAAATATTGCCTTGTGCACCACAGTCCTACAATTTTGAGTGAACTGTTCTGTTATTACAGTAGAGTGGTGTCCCAAGAAATAACATAACCCCCCTAATGGGGTCCTTAAAAGTCTCCAATGCTCCAGAAAGATGTATAAGTTATCTCCCTTTCAAGAAGCTAGTGGTAATTCTTGCTTATAGGGGAATTAATAATAAGCTACATGAATAAAAAATAGTACCCGTAGAAGATAGGTGATGTTTATATTAGTACAGCATATTCCAGGTACTGTAGAATGCATATATAGTTAGAAATAAATGGTCTGAAAATTACAGGGAGGACATAGACACAAAAGGATTTAAAGAAAGTCCGATACTGGCATTAAAGAATATAGTTAGAATTACAGTAGCCTTCACACCCCTTCTCCTGTAATTAACAATGAATGAAAACCTCACTGCAATAAGATATTTATTGCAGAAAATGTAATTTTCTTCTGTGCTTTTTCCTCTGCTATTTAAATGGGAACAATTCAGGTGCATACCATTACTTGAGGTCAAGACTAAATCAGAATTTATTTTGATGCATGTTCAGCTATCAATGTTTAGTACAAAAACCGATTAAATAATATCTTCAGATGAAAAACAGACTACAGATTTTGCTTTGACTTTTTTGGGGGCTTTATTTTTTTAAAGTGTGTTGGCTAGGTCTCCTAAACTAGAGCCCAATCATTTTTAAATTTAATTTTATTAACTAATTTTTAACCCACCCACCAAAATGCCATTTGTGTGATAACAGTATGTGCAGGAATTCCTAAGGGATATGGAAATTAATCCCACTTCTGTGAAAAGACCTTTAATAACTCATATATTATTTTACCTTTTGAGTTATCAGTAGGCTTTCCTCTAGCATTTTCTAAGGAAATCTCCTTTTGATTTGAAAGGGAAGAAAATAAAAACAGTAAAAAGAAGGAGTAAGAATATAAGAGTTTGTTCATTTAATGTAATTTTGAGCTGGTTATACAAAGCCACCTGTTTTCTAGCAACATTTAAAATCATGGTCCAAGAAGCAGCCTCAGACCCACCAAAACATTCTGCAGTGCGTGTGCCTATTTACAGGGTTTGTTGTAGTCACCAACATTTCGTTTGCTCTTCTGAATGCCAGCACAGTAAGATTCTGACTGCTGCAAATCCTCATGTTTCCACCTTCCTCCCTTGCTCTTTTCATATGCACATATGTCACTGACAATTTCTCCTCTTTCCTTCCTTCCTTACATCCTTTTTTCAATAGTGCTCATGGATCAATAAGACATCATGGCACTGTATGGAGCCTGAGCGATTTCTCATACAATGGCTGCTGTGACCATGCTTCCATGGGAATTGCAAATCACTTTTAAGAAGGAGCTGAAGATATTTTCAGCCACCGAGTCACTGCTGCTACAAGGGCACTGAACCTCAGAAAAGGCCCAGAAAGCTGAGCTGCTCTGGAGCTTGAAAGGAGCTGCTGCAGCAACGACGCTTGATGGATCTTAGCCTTGATTACAAGAGCAGACTACTACCACCATGATTGATGAAATCCTGCTTCAAATAGGAGATGAGAAAACAATGAAAGCTCTGACTACTCTGCTGGGGGAGGAGGGATGGAGGGAACCAAGGCAGAAGGAAAGTAGTCAGGAACCTGATCTAATGTCAGGGAAGCACATAGGTTTATGGCAACTGAGAAGAAGGAAATTTTTTTTTTCCGTCAGTTTTCTAATGGGTATAAAATAAGAATTATATGAACTACAGTCATCAGTTTATAGAGAAATCTATTACTCTCTGGGATCAAAAAGTGAGCACCAGTTGTGAATAATGGTTTCAGCCTGTGGCTTAGAGCATTAAATCCCATTTTTCAACCAGAAGGGCAGAACTTTTCTACTATCACCTCAATGACAAGTTTGTGTTTGGTGTGCCAGTGACTCCTTCTTGCTCCATCTACACCCTCTTTTTTTCTCATGTTCAATCTTATACTTTGAACTTTTAAAGAAGTTGCTGTCTGCAGTCTCATTATGCACATTAAAAATAATATTTTTAACCATCTTTTTCACAAGTTCAACCAAGATTAGACTCTGAAGCCAATGAAGATTGTTTACATTACTATAAACCAAAGAGAGAGATAACTCTTTCAATTTTTAAGTACAAATTTTCTTACTCTTACTTCAGACTTTCTATGTTGTTACTAATTAACAAGGGGCATGTTCTAGGCCATATGAAATTGAGATTTAGTTTTAGTTTAATTTTATGTGAACACAAAGGGTATAGGTGGCTAATGCAGTAACCTTTCACTTCTGGAGGCTTAGACTGGAATTTGGTTTAAATTACAAATGTAATGAGTTTAGTGGTCTCATCTTCACTTTTAGCAAAAACTGTTCTCATTAAAAAGCCACACTGCACTAACTTCTAAAAGATACAGCTTTTTCCTAGATTAAAACCAGTGCTGTATTAGGAATTCTGGGGCTCAAAAATGAGCTGCAAGTACAGGGTTGTGTGAAGATGCTGGGTTAGGAGAGGTATCTGGTTGAATCGTGCTTAACAGTAATGAACCACATATATATGTCAATTATATCAGCTACAAAATTCTAATTAACTCAAAATCTACACTGCAAACACAAAGGGGAGTACAAGATAATACGAACAGATGTGACATGTGAATACTGCACCTCCCAGAAAAAAACATGGTAATTTATAAACTGCTTGCACTTCTGTAATAATTACACTGACTAATTTAAAGCACTCACCTCCCTTCCTTGTCCCCCACCTAAACAACACCCATAGTCAGGTTGTGCACGATCCTCACCTTTTAGGCCTACAGAAAGGATAACATGCAAAATACATCACTACACAGTAACTGAAAGTGAAATGGCTGTAGCTTGCTTTATCTCCCTTGTTAGCTCAAATTCTACCTTGTAAAGAATCCAGACCAATATATCGTAAAACCTTTGGTTTATAAACTCTCCACTTGGTTTTGTGCAGCATGATTGCTGTGCACTAACTGGAGTAAAACAATCTATTTAACGTGAGACCCAGTGACTACTAAAAGCTGGATTGTAGATTAGTTTGAATGCTGATCTCTTGTACTAGAAAAAAAGAGAGTATTTGGCTAAACATAATGATGTAGCAGTTATTGCGCAGGCAAAATCATTGCTTTCATTTCATCAAGTCATTTGAGATTTGTTTCTTGAAATAAATACAACACAAGATATCAATCTCAGTTAAAAACCATATACTGAGATAATTTCAGTTTCAAATAGAAGATTTCTTTTTCTAGCATCAAACGAGCTCCTCTAACGTGCCCATTCAGATTTTCTTCAGGCTTAAGTTTAGAAGTCCCATCTTCTGAAAATATTACTAATTTTATAAAATTTCATGGGAATAGCATTTTCTCAGTTTTATTCATGCTCACAAAAACCAGGAATTACATCCTCTTTATTGACTGCTTTTTACATAGAGGGAAACCTTTATCCATAGAATGGCCCAAGCTGCCTTCCCTAAACATAACTGAATTACATACGTGCATATATTTTCAGAAAATATAGGCAGAAAACCAAGGTAGATCTCTTTGTATCGTCCCTTCATCTGAGCTGAGCGGATAAATTAATGTGTCCAGAGTCACCAAGTGATGCCCTTGAATTGTCTGCTAGGGAGAAAACAGGACAACTTTGGGTGAAGGCAAAGGGAGGCAAGGACTGGACTTTCAAATGCTCAGAAATGTTGCAAATATCTTAACAAAAGGAAACTGCAAATTTTATTCTCTATGCTCTGTGATAAAGTTAATGCACTACAAATTTCAGATTTCATGTAGTGAGAGAGTTGCATGTTAATGCAAGCAGAATACTGTCATTACCAAAAGTGCTCTTGGAAGCTGGGCTGCATAATGTAGATTTATTAGAAGACATATTGTAAACATGACTATGTTTTCTGCTTTCAGAATGTACGCACTATGCCGAACAGAATAGCATGGTGTTCTACTTTTGCAGTATTAAGACTACTAGGTTTTATAGTTGAAATTTGCTTGATCTGTAGAAACCCTGTGAATTTGCATTAGCTCCAGGTATTTTCAGGCACATGTGGAGGTGGAAAGAAATTTATCAGGGGATGGCAAAAACAATCAATGCTTGTCAACTTGGATGCAAGATTTTATTTGGGGTCTTATAAATCCCCTACAGCACAGTCCTTACTTAATAGGGTAGTTGAAAACCATGTTCAGTTCCCCAAACTCCAGAAGACAGGGACAAAAAAAATCCTCTAATTTCAGTGGTCACAGAAAGGGGAAGTACTTCTTGGGGACTAGCTAATGATGCAGAGAGAGCTACACAGATGAATGGTAGGAAGGAAAAGAGACATGAAAACCTTCTAAACATACACTTTCCTATTGGGAAGCTAATTTTTAATTATGAAAGTGTAATACTTCGACTAGCATAAGTTATGTAAGAATATTCCTGCACAAATTGCATATCCCGAACATTACAAATACAACAGATCAAGGTTAAGGGACAGTGTAATTCTAACAAATTTAGTGACAGGTTAAGATCAAGGGATGTCTTGACATTCTCCTCAGAAAGGTCAATCTAGCAGGTATGCGATGTAAAAATGAAGACTCTGCCATCATTGCCATGGCAAAAGGTCAGACACAAGCTGATTGGTGATAGAATTATCAAATTAACCAATCGATGTGTGTGAGTAATAGATGTAAGCAATCCTGGGGGAGAGCCACAGGGCAAATGCCAGCTCATCAATAACACATTGCCTAGGAAAAGAAGATCCTCTCTTCAATCCATGTCCTTTACATTAGAGTGGTATCAAGGAATTAAAAGAAAAATCGAAAGCAACAGCTTTAAATATGCTTTCAGACTGTATACAGCATTCAAATCTTTCCAAAACAAGTTCCATAACATGCTGTGGTAAATAAGAGCTTGCTAGCAATCTAAAGAGAGGAGGCACCAAGAAATCCTATTATAAACAGGTAAATTCAGTGACTGAAGGGTTTTTATATATCGGACACCAGTACAGACTTCATTAGGAATGCTATTTTACCTGTGGTAGTCAGAGACACATAAATCTCATGTTTGATTTTGTGGCAACTTTTGCACGGCAAAATGAGAAACGGATCACAAGTATTCTGAGGATTTTATGAATAGGATGCAGCAAGTATATGAGTACACCTTTAGCTGTAAGTAATATTTTAATAATTATATATATACCTTTTTGGATCTGACTGCTATTATGCCAGTTTCTACACAGCTCAAAGGGCTAAACCCAGCAGAAGCTCTCTATGAGTGCTCAAGAAGGCAGACAATGCCTTTACACAGCAGAAGACAACTCCAGGTAAGCAAAACAGCAAAACTGAAACAAAGAACCAACCTAGCTGGTCTCAAGCTCAAGAGACATACATTTCACAGAACATATGTCAAATGCAGGAAAACAGACTGAACCCCATTCCTAGATAGAGGGTTATCTAAAGTCAGTAGAACTGTGTAAACTTAGATGAAAATGTTAAGCATCAGGGTGGGCTAAGTACATAAAAGCTGCTTTGTTATTTTAAATGTTTTTTCCCTTTATCTCTGTATTTCTAGGCATAAATAAACAATGATCCTTTCAAGACCCTCACTTGCTAGTGATATTTTCCAAAGGGAGATGCCCACCTGGAGCTCTAAAAGTCTCCACAGCATTTCCATGGAATCCTGGGAGAGCAGCTCAGGGCATGCACCTGGAGCTCTGTGCTGGGAGAGAGCTTCTCTGCAGCTGGAAACAGGGCAGCAGCCTGATCCCTGTGCAGTGTGCTCCACTGAGACACAGAAAAGGTGAAGGTACACTTTATCCTGCACGCTGATGAGCCACAGTCAGGACGTCAGATGTGACAAAGCCTCTGTCTGTACTAGCAACAACAACTGCTAAGGAGATAAACATAACACCATGTTGGCTGTTTCAGGATTCCTTATTCCTTCCAGTGACACTCAAGCTTCAAAAAAAGCTAAGCACAGTGGTCTCTGCACAGTGAACCAGAGCTGGGTTTGCCATACATTACTTGGCCACCACCTTCTAGAAAAGCCTAGAAAGCACCAGTGGCTTGCAGATCTTCTGCCTGGTTATCCCAAGCCTTTACACCTCCTCTTGTCCCCTACAGGTACACCACTCTCAGTTGCTACCATGAGGTATTCCTACTTGTCCTCACATAGTTCTGGTTCTGAGAATGTTACTTTATCTCCACCAATGCCTCTGTGATTGTGGCAATCTGATATTGCTATTATCACAGTAGGGATGGTAATATGGTAACTCTCAGAGGAAGAATCCATTCTGCCATCAAAAGGCGTACATTGCTCCTATTACTGTTAATGGCAGCCACGCACAGGTACCAGCACCAGAACAGGTCTCTAAGTGAGCACAATTACAGCCCCCACTGTGAAATTCACGGAACGCAATTTTCATATTGCTTTTATTATAGATATGCATAACACAATAAAAAAAATCATACCCATTTGACTAGGATACCAATTTGAATATGAGTTAGTTTCCTTATAAAAGAAGTCTTTCTGATATTTTAAATGCTTAATTTTCCCTAATGTATTGTTTAAAATGCAGTTAATATTCTCCCCTCAAAAAGTACAAAATGCACAGAAGCATCTGAGATTGTGTATTTATCTGTAGGAAGTGCAGAGTTTTTGTCAATGAACTACCAGCTTGGGAAGAATGACTAAGTATGGCACCACTGAATACCATAGTGGTCTATTGATCCAGTTTCCTTGAAGATCCAGCTCTGCATTGCCTTCCCAGTGTGTGACAGTATGGTTAGCAGTGCCACTTTTAAACACTTAAAGATTTTTATATTTATTTTATCACATTTTGTCTGATCTGCAGTTTAAACAGTATTAACATTTAGATCTATAATTTTAATAGGTTGTTACCTAGAAACCTGAGAAGATTACAGTTATGGGCTGTGGGAGCTCTGAGTGCTGCTCTGCCCAGACGCAGCAGCTCTCACTAGTAGTTTTACATTGCAGTAACTCCAATCAATCTCAAAGAAAACAGAATGAAAAATATTTATTGGGTAGTGCTCCCAACTTGGTTGAAGTAGAGAAGCTAATGACATGAAAGGAAGCTTTTTTTGAAAGAACAGGATATCTTTTTTTGAATTTCCAACAATAAACAAAATCAAAACACTTTGTTGATTTATATGTTGAAAACTATACATTGGAAAAACAATGTCTTGGAAACTAGGTATTGAAAGAATCTCACACTGCAATATGCAAATTTCTTTACAAAATGTGAGTAAAAATAATGTCATGAGCATTTTAAAAATTAAATTACTATAAATTCCAATGCAGCAGTTAAAATGGTCAATCTGGGATGACAAGTTCTCTTTAAGTATGCAGGGCTCTTAAAGAGATGAAGTTCCTGGTATAGACCAGGATGATGGACACATTTGCATGTGTTAGCTGCTTGAACATTGATCAGAAAGTTTTATAGGCCTTATGAGATAGTGATCATCATAGGCACCTCAAGGCACTACCAATACCCAAATAATGTAAAGCAATACTTAAAAAGTGAATACAGAAATTAGCACATTAAGACAACATGACCTTTGTTATAACAAAATTCAAAGGTTTTTCATGCACAAATTCACTAATAGTCCTATTTAAAACAATCTAAGCTTTGGTTTACAAAAAGCTGTTGGGATGGCTTATTTTGGATTGTGCTGCTGTACCATTTGCAGGCTGTGAGTACACACACGGCCTCTGCTATTTTATCACTATTCAAAATGACATGACAATGCAATGAGATCTGCTTTCTGATGCTGTAAGTAAGCTGTCACCCTTCCCTCAAACCCTACGGAAATATGGAATATCTAACCATCTCTGAACAAGCTCATGGTTCTAGATTAATGAACAGCATTAACAAGGCACTGATGTGAGGAAATACGTCCTGCTTACAATGTCACTGCATGCTAGTCAGCAGACCTGGGAGAAAAATTAACAGAAAGAAAGCTAATAGGATGAAAAAAATCAAACCATTTTTTTCTGTAAAGTCAATTTCAAGCCTATAAACATATTTAATACATTCCTTAGAAAGTAAAATGCAAAAATCCTGTCATTATGTAATACTATAATATATATAAACTACGAAAACTTGGAAAAATAAAACCCTTCTACATTTAACAAAATGCTGTTTACCTGTATGTGGAACAAATGTGCACAGTCTTTGGTGAAGGCTGGACACAAAATCTATAATGTCTTATTACTCTGTCTTTGTTTTATGGAAAGAGAATCTTTTTCCTTAGAAAATAGGATTGTATGAATACAGTAAAACCAGGACAATGCTGCATCCTCCTACAAAACAGTGAAGCCTTTTGATGAACTGAATGTAATTTTAATTAAAAATCCTATTCTGCAACATTCTGCTATAGGGTTTCTAAAATACATGGAGGGCACTGGGTTTGCACTGATGAAAAATCAATAAAAACAGATCAAAAATGCTGAGAGACTGAATAGGATTTGCACGTTCTGTTTGAATCTCTGACTGAAAATCGTATTGCAAAACAAGCATGTACCACTCAGCAGGAAACACTGGAATCTAATCATTCACCCCTATTCTGAGCCTGCCCAATTTATACCTTCTTGGGGTTACTGTTCTGAGGTTGAAATTGTAGTATTTTCTTGTGTGCCACCAACAAAAGTAAGTCACTATTTTAACTCAACCACTGCCAAACCAGAAAGTGAAAAATCATGTCATGTTCTGTAGTGAATGTTGTTGTTGCAGAGAAATAAAATATAAAGATGATACTAATACAAACTGTAATCCTCCCCAGTGGAACACTGCATGAAATATGGTGTTTTCCCAATTGCAGCCTGGTAAACACTATTAAAATTCAGAATTGGGGCTTTTTTTTCTTTTTGCTCCCTTTTTTTAACCCTGTAAAGTTGCTTCAAGAGCACAGTCATTGACGACCAACTCCCACAGCCTTCACTATCAGCCAGAATGCTTTGTTAGCAAGCCTTTTCCTACTCCAAAGAGTGTGTTTAAGGAATTGCTATATCATATAACCTAGCTTTGATGTTGTGTAACAATAGCCCTGTAAAATAAAACAAAAAAAAGATGGAAGTATTGATCATTGTTCAATAGTAAAAATTGATAAAATATTAAAAATATTAATTTCTTCTTCTCTTTTTTTAAGAGATTAAAAAGAGACAACCAAATCCAATGAAGATTTTCTTGATGCTAAATGCAACTTGTGTCAAAGCTGAATTTGTACAGTAAATAAAGAGCAATTGTAAATAAATGGACAATGTTATAAAGACATGTAAAATGAAGTAAATCATACTTAGTTAGATGCTAATTTTCTGAAGATCAAGCTGAAAAAATAAGGGATACTTTCAATGCTAGTATGCTTAATGTGTCAGAAGAAGGCAGGCAATCTTAAAAATCTAAGGGCTATTAAACATCAATGGGATTTCACCATCAAACTTCCTTGTCATCCTCTGAAAATTGTAATGGAAGAAACACAGGGAACTGAATGCTACTTCCAGTCACATACTGCAGCTCTTAGCAGAATATTTTGGTCATGTTTTTTCCAAATAGTGCACCCCAATAGGCAGGGTCTGTAGAGTAAAACAGGTGGTGCTGAGGGCCTTGTATTTATGCTACCAGCATTTCAGAGGGCTGTACTTCACACAAAATCAAATCTGGTCCTGTGGACTGAATAATAACAGTCCTTAGTAGCTGGAGTGCATTAGTTGACACTCCAGGAACTTTGTGCTTTAGTTTCATCCAAAAAGGACTTCAAGTGCTCCAGGACTGCTCCATGATGTGAAATGAATCAGGGTGGTGGAGGGGTGATGAGCACCACAACAGAACTGCACCCCTGATCTGAAATAAAACACTGATGTAGATTCACTATCTGTCAATTGCTTGGATATGGATTCCTCTATAAAGTTAAAACTTTTCAGAGAACTCCCAGCAGAGACAAAATTCTGCCAGGTTTGACTTATTATCCCATGTGCCATTAAATAGTATTTAAATAGATGCATTTAGGAGAAACCATTCATTTTAACACTTGTTTTAAGATTTTGAATCTATTATGGTTTCTTGCAAACAAATATTTTAATTTTTCAAAATGAGGTTTCACTGTATTTGTAATGTATTTGTACTTAATCCCCCCCTTTTTTTTTTCTGCAAGCAGCAACTTGTCTCTGTCTCCACAACAATGTCATCTGTTAAGTAGAACGGGTGAAGTACATTTCATATTCTTCCTTTTGGAGTTCCCTGTACTCCCTAATTATATTAGCTCATTGCCAGTACAAAAATATGTCATCTGTGTTCCCAAAAGCCAGAGTTTCTCTTATTTTTCATTATTTTCAATTGTTTTTACTGAACCTTTAGATGTGGCATTACAAAGTGTATAGATAAATTCATAAATGAAGCATGACAGCATAACCATGGGATAATAATGGGTGATAGCATCTTGTTGTTTACCTCACTGAGCCATTGTGAGGATTAATTAGTTAATGGTCATAAAGCAGAGTGCACATGCAAAACACTTTACAAGTGCTAGATAATATTATATGTGATATACAGAGCAATACCACTACTGCGTATGGCATAAAGTGGAAGCACTCAATCATTATATTAACCTGAGTCTTTCAGGTAGTAGAATCTGTCAGAGGGAAATAATGGTTGACTGCATCACAAGTATCATTAAACCTTTCAGACAGTTATTCTCTTTGCGTGTATACATTCAAGCCTGTAGGTAATAAGCACCAAGTACCACTAGTGATCTAAGGTAAAACTGCGAACACATTTCCCAATTCATCACAATAATGTTGATAGCTTGGATGATAGGAGTGTTTATTAGCTTCCTGGTACATTTATCTGTTGGCTCACTGAGATTCTGGGACAAAGAGGAAACAATGACCTAAAATGTAATATTGAAACGTAGATAAAATTTGGTTTCAGAAATCAATGTGGGTAAGGCTTTACAAGAGAGTCAAGTGGCCTCCTCAGCCACAGCCTCCCCCTGACACAGCACTAAGAGCAGTAAGATGTTATATAAGATATTGGTGTCAGCTGTTCTTTGGGCAATGTTTAGAGCAAAGCCATTTGGTTCCCTGCTCATGAAACAGCTGTCACTATATTCATAGCCATGACTCTTAGTGCTCCAATTGCAATAATACTGACTGTGGATAATACTGACAGATATAAACTGAGCATAATCTAAGCACACACTTCTGAATACAAGTTCCAGCTTTTTCTAAGTTGAGGGAAATATTCAGGTCTTTCTTAGTTTCTGATGCTATAACTGAATGTTGTACTCTTTGGAAAATATTTATGGAGACAAGGTCTTTCCTGTAAAAACCTTGACAAGAAATTAGAGAATAAGATAAAACATAAAAATTGAGTTTTAATTTTCAATACATATATACATTTGAAATTTGAGCATGATGCTCAACAGCTTTATCTTTTCATGAAGAAGACTGCATTGAAATGGAGGTGAAAATTCTGAAGATGGATGAAATTCTCTTTTAGGTTTGATTTTTTAAATTACTCTTTGACAGAAATTTAAGAGAAGGAAAAATTCCTGAAAAATTCCAAAGAAGCATTATGAATGGAATTGGTGAGTAATTTTTGAATTCAGTTTCTGATACTAGCATAAATTTAAATCAATTTAAATTGGATAAATTATATTACAATTAAAGCTCAATGAAATACAACAATTTCCCCAATGATACAGAAATCCTTCACAAGGTTTATATCTCAGGAACTCCACTAATCCCAATGAAATGTCTTTTTGCTAATTTTGAGACTGAAGATAATTCAAAGAGAATAGAAAGATGGTTGAAGACTGAATGAGATTCTTTTATACAGGGCTTCATAATGAACATAGAGGATTTCCTGTCACCATGATTTATTCAGTTGTTTAGGGATAGACCTGTTAAAAATCTGGGACAATTTCAGATAAGATGGATGAAGGCACAAATCAGTTGTCAAGAATTCTAATAACAATAAACTCAAGGATTTCAACTGTATTTGTTATACTTCTTGTTCTGGCAGTTGCTATACTATTATTGATCAAGTGAGGTTCTTAGATTACTATCCTGAAATTATTGTTGCCCTACTTAGAATAAAAAAAAAATTAGGGATTTCCTAATGCTTCACATGCAATATTTTCAAGGCTAAAATACTAGATGTTAATCTAAAATACTAAATGTTCTAAAATACTAGATGTTCCTCTAGAAAAAAAAAAAATAAAAAATTTACTGATATAAACTTAAAAAACCCCCAAAACCAAAAAAACAGCAAGTATCAATTAGATTGGGATTTAAGTCTAGTCAGGAGCACAACTCCTACTGATTTTGAATGAATCAGAATTTAATCCCTAAGAATGAAGCTTTTCTAGTGATAAAATCTACTAATTTGTTATATTTTCCTTTCTGCCTGTAGGACGATTTTGCAAACATTTCAAAGTAAACCACTCACAACATTTTTCATTAAAATCTCTACCATAAAAGCAACTGAGTGAATGCAAAAGATAATTTCATTCACTTCCCTGACTCTTTCCTTATATCTTTTCAACACCGAGTTACCAGCAAGTCCAGGTACAATATATAACAAACAAGCCAGCTCCTATAAGCTGTGACAGAAGTGTCTCCAGAAGCTTAAAAATTTCAGGAGAGTTAGCCACACCCCTCAAATTTAAACATGCGCACACAGAAATATCATCTGTGTAGGACTGTAACCCCAGGCCTGAAATGAAGCTACCTGATACATATTTGATTTGAATCCCATTGCAGGTAGGGACAGTTTACCCAATTCCTTAAAAAGGGTCATGTTTTTATAGGTACTTTCTATGTCGCAAAAAATCTATAAACAGAGATATAAATATATTTTAGAAGCTAGTTTGTTTATTTCTGTAGTCTTCCAACTGTGAGCTTTTATTTCTTCTTGACAAAAATAGCTGTATGCACTTCATTAGGTAATTTCCACTAAATACCTAGTGGTGGTAATATGGATTTGCACTTTGTTCTTCATTCACATTGAAATTTCAGCCTTTACATAGTCATGTTCATTGCTTTGGTACCTATGTATGCTATAGAACTCATACTCTAAAATCTGTGGGAAGAGCCTGTAAAAAAGAAAAACAAAACTCTATTTCCCTGTATCACTGTCTCCAATTCCCCAAACTCATTTCTGGTGAAATAATTTGCTCTTTCACTTTCTGTCTTCTGCAAATATATTTAAAGAATATTTTATTGTTTCCTGATATATTTCACACCACAACATTCAGTATTTCTTTTAGCTCTTCTAATTATTCTTTTAAATTGCTCCTGCTTAGGCTCATAGACCTCCCAATCTTCTCTTAAGTGGACTGCTTCCATTTCTTCTGAAGTCTTCAGTTTGTTGCTCACAGTAATCTTTTTGTTGCTGTTCCCCACTTGACTAGATTGACTGCCTTTCCATGATTTCTTTTCTTAAAGTTTCTGTCATTCTGTCTACACTGTTATTAATAAATATGTGACCTTGCCTGAAGATATACTAATGCTACTCTCTGCTTTATAGCCAGATAGAGCACTGCAACTTTTTAACACAGGGTCAGATTTAGAAGAGATGCATTAGTATGTGCAAACCTTTTGGCAGGTGAGTAATAACGTGGATATGGATGAAGCAATCTGACAGTTTAACCACTGGCTTCAACAATTCAAAATCAGCCCCTCTTAAGAGCAAATAGGAAAGGAGAGCAAATGCAGAGACAAGACATTCTATTTCTAAACCTAACTCTACCTACCACAGCATCCTAATGATTTACAAAGTCACTCCTGAGGTATGCTAGGAATAATTGACATAATTCCTCCACAAAATGGAAGAAATTAAGGGGGATCACATCCTTTCAGTCTACAAGCGGATTTTCAACCTTGTTCCACTGTGCCGGAGCAGCCTTTGAAAATTTCATGTATATGATTCCTCTGTGTTTGCAAAGAAACTCCAACAATCCAGGTTATTTCATATTCACAATTATACACTGTAAGTCACAAGCATGGAAATAAATTATAATTAAATGACTATGCCTTCTACACCATGAAAGAACTTCTAGTATATTTTTATTGACAGAAAATTATGACAAAAACATCTTCTGACTTCCAGTTATAGTTCTGTACTGTGATTTTTTTCTTAAAGTAATTATTAATTGCATTGTTATGCACCATCAAAACAGAAAAAGAATTAGAAGTTGTGTATTTAAATAAATTAAGGAATATCTGCTGTTGAATAACTAATTATTTCACTGGGGCTACATGCTCTAAGTTTGTTCTTTTTGAGATGTGAAAAAAAAAGTGAAAGTAAATGCTAAACTGCTAATAGACTAGATTCAGTAAGTGGCTATGGGTCATAAAACCAAAATCATAAAACCATTTTTGCAGCATGTATTTGTATACACTTACATTTTGTGCCTGTATAACCTTATATGAACAGCATTAAAAAACTTCTGCTTAATACCAAACAAATGCTGTGATTCCTCTTGCCCATATTCTCTTTAAACTTTGTTACTTTGGATGTAAGATTTCAGAGAAGATGGTAAAAGAAGAAAATGAGAAAGATAACACATTTCATCCTGTAATTCCACATGTGTTGCTATATCTTAAACAGCTCTGCAGGGATTGGATGGAATCCAATTTGCCATCATTTATTCACAAGCGTACTCCTTATACTGTGTACTTTTTTTATTCTTATTCACTATTTACCCAATTATATCTACCCTTATTAGACCCCTGCTGAAGGCAGCAAGGCAGTTCTAGCTATGGAAGTCCCATAGCTTAACTTAATCCTATTATCTCCAGATAAACGGGGATGCATAGGGCTCTAGATGGCCAAATTCAGCTCTATTCTCCCTTCCCCATGAGGAAAAAGACTGTTCCTCATCCCTATGCCTGATGTAATTAAGATCTGGAAATATGCCCATTCCAATTCTTATCCAGTAAAAGCATCACTGTCAATGTTGAGAAATGAACTGCGGTTATGATGCAAAGAGTTGACACTTTAGTGACATTTACTGATGTGTTAGGCCTTTACACTGGCTTGGCTCTACGTAGCTTATGTCTTCAGGAATTTAAAATGTCTGCCTAAAAATCTAATAAGAGGAAAGGGAATACAATAAGAGAAAAAAAAATTGATAGTATTGACAAGCAAAAACTTTATTATCTCCATTGTATTTGAATAAATATAGATTGTCATTAAATTCTTGCAATACAACTATTTTACACAATTATAGAAAATGAACTGAATAATAAAATAGGATCAATAACAGAAGTAAAACAGTTACTGAAGAAAAGCTTTTCTCAACTGACTCAAATAATGTAATAAACTCCACGACACTTATATCTGCACAGAAAACACAAAAAACTACACCAAATACGGACTTGCACTGGATATCTGACAAGAAAAAAAAAGAATAGCAAAGTGTGATAATATGAGATTGCTGAATATTGTGAACTAAGATCTTCTTCCATGGTTTGACTTTGTAGTATACTTCAGTCATGCCCTTTTCTTTGAATGCACACCTGCACTCCACCTGTTCCTCCCTCTTTATCCAAATTACTAGCACACCGAATACTGACTTTTGTACAGAAACTGGCAAGTAGATATATATCTAGATAATTAGAGTAATGAGCATGTTTTTTTTCATACAGGCCTTTCACTTCACTTTAATCACTGGCTATTCCAATTCTAGCCTTTTCTAAAGAGAACAAGTTAATCACACCAACTGGTTTCAGGATTGAGAGGAGATTTCATTATATAATGAGGAATCTACTAGGCTGGGAAAACTACACTAATATTCTCCAGTAACCTAAATCAGATTTTAACCCCAGTCTCCAGAGGTGAATGCTTTGAGCAGTTCTAATAATACAAATGTGTAAATTTGTAATCAGACTCCTGTGTAGAGCTGGTGTTTTATTTACTGTGAGCTTAGCTGCAAGGTTCCTAGGGACTGAAGATAGTTGGGTTGTAATCCTGTCATTTGGTGACTTAATATTTTTATATTATCATGACATTAGCATAATTCTGACCTCTATTTTGCAACATTTTATGTTTTTCAGTCACTAGTTTTGATGCTGTATCCATAGTGTATAGAATCAACAAATATTCACATCGTTCCCTATTTTACTGAGCATTTGGTGTGAAGTATTAAGTCTGATTTAATGTTATTAGTGCCTCAGAATAGTGCAAAATACATGAATGTAGGCATTCATCTCTCAGTTTACCATAACACTGCCATAAAATGCTACTAAATGGGTGATAAACGTTTGTTCTCCCTTTTTCTTCCTAATTCTTCCTACTGAATGTTCTGCCTCTACCCAGACAGCCTGAAAACTGATGCCAACTCACCCATGTAGATCAATCATCAGGGTTTTTCTACTTGCCCAAGCTGCAACTGAGCAATTGAGGTTGGCTCAGTTGCAATCTCTCATTAAAACTAGTCTCAAAGTAACATCAACCTTTAGGCGTAGCATTTGGATTCAATTCTGAATATTTTTTGAGACCAAAGAATCAATTAAAAATTTCACAATCTATGGCAAACCCCAAAGTTTCCTCTCTTTCTTATTAAAGAAAATATGAGAAATGGAAATATCATAATATATTGCTTGACACTCAGCATCTTTACAAGCAAATATCTGAGTTTTTGATTGTGGAAATGTATGAAAGATGAATACACTAATGATGACATGTCTTTTTCCTTTTAAGAAAATTGTTATTATAGATCCTCGTTTTGCAAAATATCAAACTGGCAGGCTAAAGCCCTCAATTTTTATACAGAGACAGCATATTTTTCCTCACAGGCTGGCTACCTAATGTGTTTCAAGTTTACATGCAATATTGCTTCATTCTGATTCTTCAACTCTTAATATTTGTAATATGAGTCAAGAAAAGGCCAGGCTGAAAATATTTATGGTGATTGCTTCATGATATGGACACCTGCCAACAAATAAGTTCATTCCTTCAACCATTTCTAACTTATGTGAGATCAATATCCAGGCTCTCTAGCAATAACCTTGCATCTATAATTGATATTGTTTGTTGGCCTGTAGTGCTGTGAGCAATAAAAGAACTAAGAAAGGGCTGAGAGAATAAATATTTATCTAAAGAAGAAGTCTCATGGAAATGTATCAATAAAGAAACAACATGTGATGCGACTTTCAATGGAAACTTATAATGTGCCGGTCTAAGAACATAAAACAAGAAAAAATTATTATGGTCAGTCTCATATCTAAGCAAAAGAGCAAATAAGGGTTCTCTAATGAATAGCCTATAAATGTAGCTCTGAGAAGACTGCCCTAATGGGTTTCATGATTCACATGAACCAACGCCAAGGAGTCGAACAGTTCCCATTACCAAATAGGTGAAACAAGAGTCAACGACTTTGTGCAAGTATGAAGGAATTCATGGAAAGGAGAAAAGAGAAAACTAGGCAATATCACAGTATACATGGTGTCTGGGCTGCAGTGCTTGTGTGGCAATGTTCATACAGATGATATCACATAAAAATACCTTCATTTGCGACATAAAATAACACATTTATTGAATGATCTATGGACACTGAGGATGAGTTGACAAAAGACATTTTCTGCAACTCTGAATGATACTGAAAACCAGGATTTTGGAAAGAACTTCAGAGTGGTAGATCAATATTTATTTGCTTTCTCCTTTTCTTCTAATCATAACTCTCTACTTACTTGGCCCAGTTAATTTATGAATTCAACTCTAGATCAGCAAAATTGACAAGCACTCATAGAGGAAAGGATATTACAGTTTAAAAGCATTAGGGATAGCAGTATAAATGATATATATTTTGTTGTTAAGTGACTCACCATAAAGTGAATTACAATGAACATACATTGGATGTATTTTAATGTGTCAAAAATAATTTTCTGTAACATGCAAACTTTTTGTTTCATGGTCATTCTTAGTAACATAGCTCCCTCCCCTCTTCTTTCCTAATTTTCTGGTCTAAATCCATTTTAAGTATATGCTTTTAGAGAACTAATTCGTATTTCAGTTTATGCATCAATACCCTTTTCATATGAATACACATCACCACAAATCTTTTCAACTCATCTAATCATCATATTTGCATTTTTCAGTTTTGGCTTCCTTAAAATTAGTGAAGAGAAGTATCAAAAAGCTTGTTCACTTTGTGAAGTCTTTCTTTTCACAGCACACCCTACCTCTTTACCACTAACAGCTACACAAGTTAGAAATAGTAAAAAAAAAAAAGTTTCCATGAGCATGCAATTCACAGAGAATATAAAAAGAACATGATAACATATTCATAAAAATCACTTTGAAGTCCTCCTATTTAGGGGAATACAGCTTTTTTTTTCTCCTCTAGGAAAACAAGCTCTATGGTATTGTTCAGTTTGTCTGTATAGTTGCCTCAACCAAAACAGTGAACTTAGTGACCTATTTACATCAAATTTAAGAAAAAGGTAGACATCTCAGAGATACTGAGTGCCAACGAGCTTCATGAACTATGTGGCTGTGTACAGAAAAAATTATCTAAATTCTAAAGAAAAAACTCCACTGTGTTTTTGGACACTAGTCTCTAGACTCACATCAGAGTAGACCACAAATTGACTTCATTAGCTTCATTGCCACTTGAATTATATCCTATAACATTGTTTTGATTTCTTTTACTTTCCTTGATAGGAGCTTATCAGTAAATTATTAAAATTATTTCTATCTGTAAATATTGTTTGTTTTTTTTTTCAGAAAATTGCTGACAAGCAAAATCTTTTAGCTCAAACACCAACTTAAGAAGTCCCAGACTTAGATATCTTGTGAATATTTCTTCATGCAGCATCCTCTAATTTTCAAGACACATAACAGATGCCAAGAAATGTATGAATCTGAAAGTATAACATTTTACATCCTACCTGTGAAGAAAACATAGAACTGTTTTTGAATCTGACACTGATTAATGGCTCTCATCAAAAATCTCTTGAATGATCAAAGAGCATTTGGCTTGGTTGGATTAAAAAAGCTATTTGTACCATTAAGAAATAATTTTACAATGTGTCTTTTAATACTGACAGGGAGTACTACTGCTGTTATCTATGTAACAAAAATCAATTTTGATATATGTTCAAATTATCATTAGTATAAATAAAACTGTTTTGTCTCCATTGGCCCAATCCTGCAGTACATTAGCACCACTGGGCGCTCTTCAGCCGTAGAGTCAAAAGAACTGCGCTAAATAAACTTGGTCAGAATTTGTGCTTATAACCTATTCCAAAAGGTTAATAAAAGTTTCCACACAGAACTCAAAGCTGAGATTTAGATAAAGCAAGAAGTAGAGACCAAATCACTGCCAGGCCTTGTAGTGATGCTAAAGTGTATTTATGACATTAATTTTATGAGCTCAACAGCATACTCCAGTAGCTTTCAATAATGTCCGTCAGAATTATCTGTATGTTACTATGTGAGAACAGAACCTAGCAAACCTCTGTCATGAGCTGAGAAACTTTTTTTAGAGCTCATGGGTGTTGGTAAAGACACCACATTAGTTACTGCTGAATGTGACAGATTGAATGCAGTTTATTTTCCGTGCTCTAGGAAGTTCCCAAACTAAGTTCTGGCACTTTCTGCCATGTGTCAGAATAACATTTACTACAGAATGCTCTGTTCCCTTGTTAAGCATTCAGACTGAACTTTCTTTTTTGGCTCACTAACAGAAGTCTGACCTATTTGCCTTTTGGAGGTATGCCAAGATGAGACTAGCAAGGTGCAAACTGACCTGCTCGGAGGTCACCAGCATTTGAAAAGAAAGGGTGGCCAGGTACTATGCTTGAGAGAAAATCACACACCAACTAACTGACTAGGTGGGATTTACGTGGATTATCATAGATCAAATTTTTAGAAGGAGTGTCAACATGTCAAATTTTCTTTAAGAGAAGGCAAGAAGTTCATCCAAACATTCCAAGGGCTTTATTTAGCATAACACCTTCTGCTCTGTGGCTTAAAAGGGCTACTACTGCTTCAAAAAACCCCCCATGTTCTGTCAGATTATTCAAAAGGATTTAACTTTTGGGAGAAATGTTCTTTTCACCCAAACATTCTTTATGATTCCTGTAATAGTTCGCCACCTCAGGGCTGGACATGTTTATTTCAGGTTGGTAAATTCATTGCCTCATCTTCTAACCTCACAGTTCACCTCGTAGTTCACACAGGTGGATTTTTTCCTCAGTCTCTAAAGATTCTTGGCAATACACTTCAGATTTCATATTTATCTTTTTTTTAATAAAATAAGACAATAAATTCCTAAAATAAGACATACATCACACAGCTATTCACTATTTAATTATTCTTAGATGGTACAAGTCAGCTTCAAAAATTTCGTACTTCTGGCAGACATTTGTTTTGTCCCACAGAGGCTTTTTTGTCCCACAGAGGTTTTGTCCCACAGAGGGGTAAATTTTATGAAGATTTTATTTTATTTCATTTGCAAATGATGTTTCAGTGTATTCCATATTCCTTGTCAGTGACGGCTTTTATACAAATATAGGATAACTCCTCTAAGAGTCTGATATGCTCAAAAAGAAAGTCATGGGGCAGAAATGTCCAAATTTGTTACAAATCTGACTGCAAGAGAGGAAAATAGAAATTCTACTGCAATGTGAACAGGGATGAATCACTACATGAAAAACTTAGCATTGCACTGCATATTGTAGAATCATACACACTTTTTAGCAGTACTAATTTTTCCTTCTGCATTAGGCTTGCAGCATTATCCAGAGATGGCCTCACTTTCACTTATATTGCTACCTGAACATAGAATGCTGGGGGAAGAGAATGCTGCTGTTGCTAGTCTTTTGTGAGTTCATATCCCAACTTTCACATTTCAAAATATATTTTTCTCTTTGCATTTAAACAGTTTTCTATGTTAATTCAAATTAATTTAGTCAGTTTTTCCTTCACAATATTTAATTTTTATAAACTACATTTCTCTCTTATGTTTCCTTTCTGTACAGATATGTATTTATGTGTTTATTTATTAATTAATTCAAAATTTTAAGCATTTCATAATAAAATGTATTCTGCTATTTTTTTATAGAAGATTGTGAAAAAAGTTCTTTGCTCTTAGTCAGCTATTCTGCTGGTGTTTTCTATGTGTTTAAATTTTCTACGCCACTTAGCATTACCAAGCAAACCCATAAAAGACTCATCAGATACATAGCAGGGACATGGTCAGATGACTTAATCCAACAACATGAGCTCATTCTGATGTCAAGACAATGTTAAAGCTCTTCTACCATCTACAAGTTAGAGCTGCACTAGATCTTCTTTTAATCTTACATTTCCACAACCAGAGTTTCAAAATACTGAAAATATTTAAGGCAAAGATGTACTCTTTAAAGTCTAATTCAAGCCTTTTTTTGTCAGGCACTTTGTTTATTTTGTGGCTTTGATGATTTATCACACCCTGCTTATTCTCTTGGGAAAAATCAGAAGCAACAAAGACAACTTTGAGAGATTTTGACTTTTGGAGAACACAGAAAATCATTAATTTTAAATCTAAAGACTACTTATTGATTCTAATGCCTGATAAGTATTCAACACATGCTTTAGGTTTGCTTATATTAACACAATCACTGTTCTGATTTACAAAGGACATTTTCCATTCTTCTGTATAGATGCTATTCAATACTTTGAACCAGTAAACAGGCACAGAGGGCCAGGTTTCTCTCTTAGCTCCACACCACATGCCACCACGAACTGGACTGTAGATTGTGGAATTTAAGGAATTAACAGTAATGTTTGCATTTGATGGATTTCACAATATACAAACCAGATGTTTCAAAAACTGAGATCTGTATGTTTGTAAGGCAAGACAACAATCTAGCAGTGTACAACATTCCCTCTCTAGTGAATTACAAATGGCTATATCCTCAGTAAACAACTCAAACAAAATCTGAATGCAGCTGATAGTGTACCAGTGGAAACCAGTGAAAGCTAGTCCATAGCACATGGAATGTCTAGAAATATCAGTACTTATTTTCACATTTAAAATCTCTTGCTGTAGAAATGTGCTTTAGACAAAGTACACGAACTCTCTTCTATAGCAGCTTCCATTTATAACAGGGCTGATGTTGCCTAACTTAGTGCAGATTTCTGCTATGGAGTCCCTCTGTACTTAAAATCTACATCTAAGTTTGACCTTTGATCGTAAGAGGAGGTCATTAATTTCAAGACACAGTCCTGCTTTCTCTTGGGGATTCTGGAGGGAAAGGAAGTAGCCACATTTTGCTACTACCTAAAAGCTCAATACCTGAAACATGCTGACGAATTACGGTGAGTCAGCTCCTTACTGTGTTTTATCCTGTGGGGAGGTACCCATACTGAATATCAGGGGAGGGACCCCATGTTGGAGCAGGGTAAGAGTAGGGAGTCATGCCCTTGTGGAGGAAGGAGCCAGGGAAACAATGTCATGAAATGGCTGCTACTCCCCTTCCCCCTCCTCCTTTGTCACTGACCCAGAGAAGGCAGAGAATTTAGAAGTCTGGCTGAGCCCAGGAAGAAGGGAGGGCTGGGGAGAAAGTGTTCTTAACACTTGGGTTTATTTCTCACTATCCTACTCTGCTTTTATTGGAAATAAATACAATTAATTTCTCCAAGATGAGACTGTTTTGGCTCTGATGGTAATTAATGAGTGATCTCTCCTAACCTTCAAGGCTTTCCTGTCCAGTTCAAGAGGGGAGTGACAGAGGAGCTAGATGGGCACTTGCTGACCAGCCAAGATCAACCCACAACAATCTTCAAGCATTTTACTGGCTGCCATAGAAACTTATACCGTACAAACAAAAATTCTTCATTTTAACACAGAAGACTCAACTCATTTCTTCCCATTCTCCCCTTATCCCATGGTATCTTTCTGAAACAGGTGGGGAAGTTTATTCTTCTTAAGGGGTAATTCAACAAACTGCCCAGTTTTTTTCAGGTGTGCCTTGGGACTTCCACATCCATGGTAGGTATGAAAAATGCATTATTATGAAAGACTTTTCTGATAACATAATGCAGCCTTACCTCTTGTCTAGACATGTACCTCTGTCATGAATGAGTCTATCCACTTACAGACCCTGTACCTGTGTAATGGCCATGATTAGGACCCTGTTTATGACGCTTTGCTATTTGTCCTCTCAGGAACACATAGCAGGAGGTAACTAGCCCAAGTATTGAAAAGTAACTTAGAAATAAACTTATAACTACGTATTAGATAATAAAGTGCAACAGTCAAAGATACTGAAATGGAAATGCAGCACCATTTTACTTGTAGGTTCAAATAAAATCAGTAATGGATTGATAACTCTCTAATCCTGTTTCACAGAAGGACTTTAAATAACAAGAAGGATTTCTAAGCAGCAAACAGGTCCCTGGACCTCATATCCTACCTGACTAGAAATCAGAACAAAGAAAAGAGGCAGAGAAAGTGTTCTGCTTTTCTGTGAATGACTCTTACTATGTTCTTGATGCAGTGGAAGGTTTTTTCAGAGTCCACTTTCCTCATTCCAAACAGGAAGAAACAGTTTGAACACCCTCTTCTGAACTCACCAAAATCCCTGAGAATATTGATCTAATACTGATTTTTCTAACCTCCAACCCTTTACCAAAGGAATTAGCAATTTAAAAACTGTAAACCTTGATCTAGCCTGAAAACACTTAGATGGCAAAGTTCAATAGTTATTTTTGTCCTTCACATTTTGCCATCTCTGTGTTTTTAACACGTATTAATGAGTCAAAAAGTCATGTTGGATCAACTAGCAGATTTCTGGGGTCTTTCTTTACTAGCATGTTCCAGGTATTACACACTGTTTCAAGACTTCTGAAGACATGAGATGACAAACTTTCTAAAAATATCTGTACTAGATGATCTGTACTTTTCAGTTAATACATGCTGTAAAAAAATTAAACCCAGCATATTTTCTGATATTTTGATATATACATGTGTACAGAAATAGGTACACACAAACACAAGCATAAGATAAAACTCAAACTAGAAATCATCTAAAGAAACTATTCATTTTGATATTCTAGCTCAGCAACAAGACAGTCTGTAAGGGAATGTTTGGTATGTTTCAGCAATGGGTTAGCCTACTTGTACAGAAAGCAATGTACCTGTAACTTATTTCTCTTCTTTTAATAATTGTTTAATGATCATTACATAATTGAAGAAGGACTCCTATGCAAAGGCAGTTAACACCATCCATTCAACATCACAAATGGAAAGAACACAATATGTAAATTTTAAAAATTCACCCAGAAGCTTTCTCTCTGAAGAAGAGTTGAGAATGCAACTCAGATATTCAGACTCCTTGTTCACAGTTCTAATTCTGCATCTATACTCCTTTTAAGTATAATATTATTCTACAAGTACCCATTCCACAAGCACAGAAGCACCCATGATTCAGAGGCCAAGCAGAAGACAAGACTGGAGTGATGCATGAATTATTTATTTGACTTTTTATTGGGAATTTTGGGGAGTAATGGCAACTTCACACTTCATACATTGCAACTGAGTTTACAGAAAGGATGTTGCTGTCTCCCAGTCTTTCAGAAACAGTGCTCTCCTTCAAGGCATCAGTTATTTTTCATTAATTCACTGTCCTGCTTAAATAGTTCAGATTTTCAAAGTGTCTTAGGCACCTTTCTCTCATCATTGACTGAAATCATGTCATATTACTCTTTCAATTCTGTGTAGAAATATTATCCACCAGCCACACTGAATTATTTTCTGTAGTTGCAGAATTTTAAAAAAACCCGAATTTTTCCCTCCTTTGGCTCATTGTGAAACTAAGGTCTTTACTGTCCTTATGCTAGTAATTTTTAATTGCCATCAGATATATGATGATTTAGATTTGTAGGAAATCAGCTTTGTTAATCTATTAGAATCTGTAAAGCTCTTTCCCTCCTGCTTGCTGATCAGAAGCAGCACTTCTTGAAACAGATTTAATCAGAAAACAGTGAAACAGAAAGTTAAATATTGCCTCTATTATTTCCTAATGCCATCCTTCACAGAGTTAAGCAACCACTAAATGTTGATAATTTTCCTGATGTGACTCTTACTGCTTAAAGAGTCTATCCTGTTTAAAAATGTCATGCATGTTGCTATTTCTACAGTTTTATAATTTGTCAACAAATCAACTACCTGCTTAGCAGCCCTCATGAGGGATTTAAAATAGCTGCCATGAAAATCCTGTGCATTTACTATTTTTATAACAAACTTGATTGTCACCTATGATATTTCAAAGATCACTTCTCATATAGACATCATGCTGGAAATTAGATGCAGGGCTTTGCTTTCCATGGAACATTATGCAGCGGCACTCTGGCTAATAAATCTTTGTAGCTAATGCATTCCAGATGGAAGCCATGTCTCGCAGATTTAACCTTCCTAAACCCTTCCAAAAATTCCTCCCATCAAAAGCTCTCTGAATGAGATACGTTTGATTGAAATAGGATCATCAATACATGACATCTAAGTAATAGTACAGATGATTACTGCTTGCAGAAAATTGCCATTTCCCTTCACACAAAGATATTGTCTTTGCACAACCACGGGGCATGAAGATGGACCTTATGAGCTTCACCAAATAATTTAAATGCTTTTTCTGAACTCTTAGTGCTATTAGCAGATGCTGTAAAGAAAACATCCACTTCTGTCTCTTTAACTTGGGTGTGTGCACGAATACTGCTAAAAAGAGGAATCAAGTCTCTCACGGAAGCCACTAATTAACATCACTGTTTAATCATGTCACCAGGTTTAGCCAGTCTACATCATTAGTTTATGTCAGACAGAAGCAGTGAAACATCTAAACACCTACATGTAGATCCTTATGAAATCAGTCATGTGAAGTGGTAAGGTCAGTGTTAGACAAGGCTGCAGCTACTCTCTACTATTTAGAAACCATTACAAATCACCTCACTAACAGATGAACACAGAATAATTTTAGAATCCTTAGATTTTCTTGTAAGGTAATTTCTCAGTAACAACTCTTAAATGTAGAGCAATATTTTAATCCCATCTGTGAGGATGGGATTAAAATATTGCTCTATATTTGGAGGAGGAAAAATAACCTCATGTTGTGGCCAGTTATCTATGCTTCACTATTGGCAGTGTTCAAATGGCTCCATATTGCTTTTACTGTTGAACTTCTGAACTGTGCAGTCCTTCATCTGAAGAAAACAATTTATTAATCAAGTACAAAAATAAAAGGACTCTAAATCTCAAAACATTATCAGTGCACATTCACATTCAAGATGTGAAAATCTAAGGAAATTGTTTGATGTCTTAAACAAAATGGATATAGAAAGCCTTTATGTCTTGATGTCAGAAAGTCTTGATGTCTTAAACAAAATGGATATAGAAAGTCTTTAGGTTGCACAGGTTTTCTTCCTATGCACCACACTTCTGTAAAAGTGAAATCCTAGAAGAATTTTGTGTGACCTCCAATTACATTTCTTATACAAATATACTCCTGGCACGTGCAGGCACAGTACAAGCTTGGTTCCTAAAAGTATGAATGACAAGTACAGAAACAATTCTAAATTAGACTGTGTAATTATCTTTATTTTAAACCTTTAAAATTCTTAAGAGCCCCTTTGCAATGTATGGTTCACTTTGATCCACAGAGTTGTAATCTTTCATTAAGAGTCGATCACACCCAAATGTCATTTGCAAGCTCTCAGATGAGAGTGTAACAATAGACCCCTAACTGCAGAGATGGAGAAAAGATCAAGCACACTTCAGCTGGGAAAGCAGCAGGAGATTTGCACACAGGCGGACACCTGGGCAAGGTTAGCTGTGCTGCAGCTCCATTCCACTTCATTCAAAAGGAACTTGCTCTACTTATGTGTTTGAAAGATTATAAGCAACCATTGTTGCTGAAGATCATTTCATTTGGTTAGTCCTCAGCCAAAGGAGAGAGTCAATGTTGGACACACATTTTTATATCAGTGCCAACCTGAACATAGTAAGAAGCATAGAGGAAACTTAATAGGAAGTGGAATATATTTCTTTTCGTTGAAGGGAAGTGCTTCTTACTGCCTTAGCCAGATATAATATCACTGAATGTGACTTGTCTTTTTACTTATTCTATCAATCAGAGTCAGCTTCAGCAAAATAGTGCTTCAAAAGGGCAGCAGAGAAAAAAAAAAAAAAGCATTTGTCTGCTTTTGGAGAGGCTCCTTTCAAATGAGATTAGAAAGTTTGGGTCCATTTTTTCATGTCTAATCCTATTATGCTCACTAATGAACTCAGTTTGCCTCAGTGGTTAAAATAAAAGCTAGTGGTTTTGTCCAAAAAAGCACAGATCCTCCTTCAGAAGAATATATTAAACCGTACAGCTCAATATTACACATTTGTACCATCCAAGGAAGGCTTTTCTAAGATATGCTGCTGACTGCACTGTACAGCATAAGTATTGAACAGTTTTAATTGAATAAGAAGACATTAAACTAATATAGATCTTTGCTGTACCTTAAGCCAAATAGAGGGAATAAAAGGACAACATCATTATTAAGATAAGACAAGAAGATTTTTAGATAAAACTCTGTCTTTGGAGCAGTAACTCCTGCAAAAACCCCACAGAAGTGATAAATACTAAACCTGCACTTATAAAAGACCTTTGCTTTGTGATATCAAAGCAGCAAGTGGCCTTGAAGTACATACAATACTGAAATTTGGTCTGGAATGTAGTTTATTTTCATCAGCATGCCAGCTGTAAACAAATGCAAACAAAGCCATTTTTAAGTTCGAGTATCTCAGTCATAATCAAGGCATCAAATATACTGCACCCTACAGCAATTAAGTAAGAAATAGTAAGGAGTAGAGTTATAGGAACATATAGAGATGGGAAACACTTCTACAAGTGCACCAGGAAAATATTTACACTTTTTTTCAGTGTAGATAATATTTTCACTATCTGTTACCCAACAGGTGGCTCCACATTGGTCTGATGCTGTATAACCCACTACATTTTTACTACAAAACAGGAAGTCTGTTGACATGGGAAGAGGAATTGGGCTTATTTCCCCTTTTACCAAACAGTGAAGTAGAACAGGCTGTTCCATATAATGAATGTTTTGATATAATAATGGGTCAAGAAAGTCTTTGTATAAAACTGGACAATAGAGGCTAGCTGGACCTCTTGGTGGTCTCAGCAGTGCTCAGAAATCCAGCATCTGGGTTGTTAGGACTTGAAAAAGGAGGGACAGATCACATTGCAAGCTTCACATTCATATGAATGCTAAGCATTATATTGAAATTTCAGGGACACAAGATCTAAGCAGAATTAGTTTTATATAAAGAAAAAACAGGTTGCCCCAAGTAGGATGCACTTTGGGGCTGGTTTCCTTCTGTTTTTTTTTTCTTTTCTTTACCTTCTCTTTTGGAAGCCAGAAAGTTCTAGAATTCCCCCATAAACAGGATAAGAAGAGGACCTTTCCTTCACAGAGGCCGTGCTGGGGGCTCTGCTTAAAGGATTCAGATCAAAATTAAAACAAGTCTGAGCTTTTTTCTCTATTAAATTTCACACCCTTGTAATTTAATTCTTTCATAAACTTCTTTGTATGTTCTGTCTGTGACAGTGAAGCTGGCATATTGCTACCTCACAATTAACATCTTTCTGTGTACATAAAACCTCAGGCATAGATTTTCTACATTTCTTTCTCCTTAAGAATAGCATACAGACCACAGACACCAACATTTTGAAATATGCTATAAAACATACTGTAATATGTTCTGCAAATAACCACATGAAGAATTTTGGCCATTGTCATCATTATGGTTTTGTTTCAAAGTAGCTTCTCTCATAGTTTTTATGTATGAGCTTTAGGTTCAAAGCCACGTGCTTCCTTGAGCTTCTCCCTTTTGAAAGCCCACTGTTTTAATGCTAGGAAGAGAAATTTGCAATGACAGGACTGGTTCTCCTGGGAGATTAAAACAAAAATGCCAAGGGAACTCCCAAGCAGTCTCTTCTGTCCTGATGGGCAGGCATCCATATGAAATAATCTAACGCACAGAGATATTGCTAAGACTAGTTTTATGACAGTTACAGAGAGATTCAGCATTTATACATGCAAACATCTGACTCAGGCTCAGAAACTTATAAGGGAACATGAAAAAAGAAGGGACTATAGGCTAAAATTAGAAGGACTTTTAGGAAGATTATCTGTTCTCTTTTAAAGCAGATTTCTAAGATTTAATTTGTAAGAAGGGAACAAAGCACAAAACAAGATAATGTATATATCACATGAAATTTTATGATGTATGTATAGACCCTGTGAAAATGGGGAAAAGCAGAACGTAGGAAGATGGTATCAGTAACACATTCTTCAAATAGTCCCTCAAGTATCTGTGGCCCTAGTATTTCCTGAGTCAGAGATGGTTTCTGAGCTCTTTGGATAAAGCAGGTATCATCAGGAAGGAAAGACTAAAACGTAAAAAAAGTAGCATTGGAAATATATTTATTCTCAATTAACTGCTGAAGGGACAGTGCCAGAATGGTTAAATTATTGTTTTTCCATCTGTTAGCTGCCTCACAGCTACAATAACAGTCATATTCCTGATGAAGTTGACTATATAAAAAAAAAATTATCTAATCTTCATTCTTCTGCTCTGGATGGAAGATACAGAACAACAACAAAATCAATAAATTTAACTCCCTCTCCCCTCTGTGAACAAAATGGACTGCCAGCTTCCCTGCTCACACACTCTGACTCGTGTATTGTGAGGTCGCTATCCAGATTAGTTCTCTCATTTATCGTCTTTCAGTTGGAATCTCTCCCCTGCCAATAAATAAGCCAGAACTTCTAGGATAACACGGATCACTCTTGCTCTTCCTGCAAGAGCAGACTCTCAGCAAGGCAGAGCACAACAGTGAAAACATCAACATTTATTTGTTTTGGTCTCTGAACTTTGTACTCTCTTAGTATTAACCATATTCTGAACAGATTCCATCTTTTGTAGAGATAGACTGGCATTGGTGTTTACCTGATGAAAGATATGGGTGGAATCACATGGACTGTGATTTCCACAAAACAATCTGTGGCATGCTAATGCTTGAAGCAGGACTAGGGGAAAAAAGTGATCAGCGAGGCATAGACATGCAATTAAGTCTAAATGAATGGGAGTTCTTTCTCCCAGGCCTTACCAGACTACAGCACACTTCTTACTGCAATCTAACATTTGCTTTCCCTTTAAAATGTTTTACTGCATGCATCAATCCAATAATCAACTAGTCTTAAACATGCATGTTATAAAAAGTTCTTTTACAATATTCAAAATAATGGAGGAGCTTTTGTGTTCTACAAAACTAAATATACAAGATCTCTTGAACTTTGAAAAAAATGATGAAGTGGGAAAAGGTAGGACTATACAAAGTCTCAAGAGGTCTGGAGAAACAAAGGGTAAACAGGAACACTCCCCAGCCCCAACAACTCTTTGAGGTATCCAGTGAAGTCAAATGTAAGCAACTTTCAACAAAAGGAAGCGTATTTTTCATAACATAGTACACAGTTTCAACCACTTGTTGACACGCAAGATGGAGAGGTCAAATTCCTACACAAATTTGAAAGTAATTAAACTAAACAATGAGATATTGAAAAACCTACAAAGGTGTGTGTGACTCCATTTGGCTCAGAAAATCTTTGAAGCGCAGACAAAGGCAGGAGGAAAACATTATTACATGCCTGTCTTACTCTAGTATTTTTCCCCACGTATTTCATAATGGCCTCTGCCAAAGATGGAACACTAGGGTACATGATGCTTTTGTCTTATCCAGCAGGACCACTCATCTGCCTTGTCTCAGATTCTGGTCCTCAGTAACTCCATGTGTAGCAAAGATGACAGGGCCTGAATAAAAAAGGTTGTAGATGCAGTTCACACAAATCAGAAACTCATCATAATTAGAGTACTTGTTAACCCTGTGAGAGAATTTATGCCATAATTCCCCAAAGTAAAAGATCAAAGGAAATATGGTTTACTTTATTGCACATTTAAAATTCTGCAGTTATACAGGCATATACTCTTACACTGAAAGTACTGTTCTACAATATGCTATGCCACGCTTTGTTTGCTATTGTAACTTGGCATTCAGGGTATGATGGGTGGAGAATTCCTTTTTAATTTGTTTAATATTAAATTTTCTGGTTGCAAGAAAGCAGAGGATTTGAAGCTCACGGTTGCCCAAATCTAAATATAATAATTAAATTATTGTATGCATTTCACACTTCCAGAATTCATGAAATATGTACTGGAAGAGAGAGTGTCATTCTGATGACACAGGGGAAAAAAGAGAAGAAAGAAAAAGAAAAAAAGGAAGTCAGCATGAGTTCCTGTGCTCTGCATTAGAAAGTAGGAAACATGGATTTTACTGCTGGATTCTGTCCCTAGTTTACCGGACTAAAAGTCACAAGAAGCAGCAGTACAATCACACTCTTTTATCCAAAGCCAGTTCAGGTCAATGGGAGTATTTTCATTAATTTCAATGGGTTTGGATCAGATCCCTAAGCCTTGTGAAGTAACTGCTTGTAATGTCACTCAACATCAGCTCTGACCACTCTAGGAGCCACACTGGCAAATTCATAATAAAATCCACTCTCACTTCTAAGCTAAAAAAAAAAAATACTGTAATGCTTTTAATGTTGTTGGCAGGTAAAAGACAGTAGCAATGTGCATGTTTATAACTGCTAACCAAAAGCAAAAAACAGTTGCAGTGAAGGCATTTTCTACTAAAAGAATCACAAAAGAAGAATGGTGCATTTGTACATTATTTGACACATTTGGCAGTTAACCAACCAACTTGGCAAAGAGGAATCTTCCTTAGCTTTAGATACGAATGTTTGAAATACACAAAGGCATCAACTGGAATAAAGAAAAAAAAAAAAAAAAAAAAAAAAAAGGACAATCCCAAACCTCAATCAAAACCAGAAATATTATATTCCAGGTAATGTGACTGCTGTAAAACACTTCATTTTAAAATCTCGTTTCTAAATTAAGGTATTTGGGGCTGCCATTACCTTTTCCAAGTTGGCTTGCAATGACTTAAGAGAATTTAGTTGGCAATCTCAGTCAGCTTTGTAGCAGGCAAGCAGATCATTAAATACAACAACATGGCTAGTATTTTCTCATCACAGAAAGTGATTGCTCCAGGTGGCAGTATCCTTGGCTCTAAAGAAGCTTAGATTACCCTGTTTAGTGTGCAATAGAAAATTTTGTAAAATAGATTCCAATTTGAAGCTGCCATGAATTGTTATTTTTAATGTAGACATACAAAAAGTAAAACTTGAAAGTATTATCATTTTGTAGTCTGAGGAATTTGTTAAATTTGACAAAGAAGGGATATATTGGAAACTTGTTTCTGGTGGACATGAAGATGATTATTCCAACTTCTCTGAAAAAGTGCCATTCTATATGCTGAACTTAGCCCAACCTTGTCATTTTTGGCCCTCAATTATTACTGATAAGCTATCTCTGGCCACAGGTTGAGTCCCACTGACATTTTCTGAGAAGAAAAAGAGGGAGAGAGAAATCTTGCAGTAACTTTACCTTCCTAGTGAGCAGCTGGGGCCTACACTCACTACGTTGAGGTTTTCAGTTCATGCTTACAAGCCTATTGCAGCACTACTCAAAACTTCTCCTTTGACATGCTCAATTTAGCACTGATGTTAGAAACAGCCTGCGTACTTTTCATGCTAGTCCACCAACATGTTACAGAGACAGCAGTCCATCCTATGCCATTTTAAAAAATGCACTAGGGC
>NW_005054301.1:9029499-9065836 GCF_000277835.1 Geospiza fortis
TTTAAAGTACTTAACATTTTATGAAGCAAACAGATAGAAAACTAGAAATCTACTTTCCAAACTAGTATGGAATAATTGAGTGAATCTACTAATGAACTGTTTAGGAAATTTCAGTCTTTTAAAACTCTATTATTAAATGCATTTATTTCTTTTTCTGCAATATTTGCACGCTGCTTATAATGAAATTTACAGACCTACTAATAATATCACTACATGGCATCAAAGTACTTATTCAAGCTAATCTGATTCTCATAGAATAACAAGGACTTGAACCATTTTTAGACAGTAAATATAGAAAAGAAGTGCACAGAATAGCCACACTAACTCTTATAACTGTATAACTGTATAGAAACAACTGTTTCTATATATCACTATGTATAACACTGTATAGCTTCACAACTCTCATATATTATTTTCTAAATCAATTACTTGCCCTTGGAAATATTAAGTTCCTAAACTAGAATAATAATTTAGCAAAAATATGTTTCCATATATGATGACAATCTTCAGTCCTTCAAATCATGTTTTATTTTACATTAATTACATTGTAAACGCAAGGGAACAAAGTATCCTTTGCAATTTTGTATTCTAAGGGGCTTATGCTTTCTTTAATGACAAAGAAATTTCTGAGTAATGGATCCACTTTATATGTGTATGTATCTTTATATGTAGGTTTGTTTGTGGTGCACATATACACAAGTACTATCGACCAAAACAGGCTGTCCAGCAGAGGGCTCCTTTGAAACAGAAAGTGGAGAAAGAGGCTGTCTTTCAATGTATAGACAAAACAGAGATTACACAAGCATTATGTAGGCTAAGGTCCAGCAATTATTTTAGCAAATCACCAGCATACAAATGGCACATCAATGTAAAAATTTTAATTCTTTTTTAAAGAATGAAATGCTTTCATAAGACCCATTGGAGAAAAGTGTGGAAAACAAATTATTTTTCCTTAGAAACCACTCTAATATTCCTATTTTCATTTGTTATGGCACTGCGTGCCTATTAAGAACATCAGTGTATTTTTATTTTCAGTAAAATATGTATAAAGCAACCTGTAGAAATTAAAGAAACATTATTTTATCAGGCACTTAAGTATACAATATTAAACTCAAAGTGAAATGGCATGGAACAAGTATTTTTACGTTTTTCTTTCAGGAAAAATATAGAAACAGAGAACCAAAGGGCAGCACAGGCCTGCTGCTGCCCCATACAGCCATTTTTAAGAATCCACCTATATTCAACTTGGTAATTTTTTTATAGCCCTTGTCTGCAAAAATCTTTTGCTTTCCAGAACTAGGAAATAGTACTGTGACACTGAGTGGTCTGCATATTTTTTGAAGTTTCTAGTTTGTAATTTCCACGCACTTCTTTATTGGGGATTCCCAAGAAATACAATAAGACTTTTATAAGGAATACATAAGAAGCTACTAAAAAAAGTAAATTGATCTGATCTTTCCAATTAATAGAAGTTTAAAATACTGGTAGATCAATAGTTGAAATGTCTACAGCAAACTTACAAAATACATTTCTTCACAGTTTCCCGATGAGTGCATATTTTTTTTTCCAAACTTGACAGTGACTTGTAAAACATACAAATAGAAAGAAATTAATCTGAAGTCAACTATGTCTCCAAAGTCACATCAGGTAATCAAAATATTTAAGACAGAGAAGGTAAAATATTAATGAGTGTTAAAAAGATAAAGTATTTTTTATTTTTACATTGTATAATATTTTTCACTTTTTCTCACCTGCTACAAGTGAATAGTGGCAGGTTCATGAAGGAAAACCTAAAGAGGATTCATATACATGCTACAGCTTATTATGGCTCCCATTCCAGTCAGCTATTGTATCCATGAGAAATACAAGAGTCAAAATGCAGCATGATTCTTTTTTCTTTTAACATGTGCTGACAGGACTGATTCTGCTTGCCTCAAGGACAGAGATTTGCCATGACTGCATCAATGCCAGACTAGGACCCAAAGCGTCCTCCATGGGCAATTTCAAGAAACCATTTGAGAAAATTCATTATCATTTAAGCACACAAGTTGTTATAGAAGAGTATGCATAACTAAGGATCTCAAGCAACTGTGTAGAGAGCTTACTGTCTGAAGCAGACAGAATATGGCTGAATGCTATGCAGATCCATATTGTCTGGAGTCACAGAACCTAGGAGCAGCAAATTTTTCTTATCCATGTTGTTGTTGCTGAAGGGCTAATTGGATTTAAGGGGTTGCTACTTGGCTCTGAAGAAACCAGTTGAGAAGGGGGGAATTTGGCCACCCTGCTGATTGATACAACATATTCTGTCCTGCACAATTTTGACCCTTGCATCTTCTTTTAGAGGAATCCATGTGCTATCTTCAGTGTCCCTTGCTAGCCCTGCCCCATACAGCCAGAGTCAAATCTGGAGTTGGGCTTTGAACAGGATGTAATTTTGTAATGCTTAAAGAACAACTGTATTATAATATGGTCTTCAAACAAGTGTAAAAGGAAATAACGCGGAAAGTAAACTTTTATCTTCACTACAGACTTAAAATTGCATAAACATGCTATATTTTCTTCCATATGAATATCACATTCTGGTATTTATGTCGCAGCTAGCCAGACAACATTTGCTAATAGCTACTTTTAATACAGCATATCATACTGCTTAACCCCTTGGCTTGCCGGGCAGTTTAGAAGCTCCTACTGTGATGTTTTTGTTCTCACATATGCGCTAGTAAAGGCTGTCACAGTCCTCATTAAATAAACAGACATACATGCCAATTAATAATTTAATTTACAGGGAGAATCTTGACATAGAGCTAGGAGGTGAATTGCTAGTACCTCCTGAATTGTCTCATCTTAAAATAGCAAGCGAACAGGTTTTAGCCCCACCTCCAAAGTTATGCCACTGTAATGAGATTGGAATATCTGCACATCGTTAGTTTTGTATTTGCTGTCATAAAAGCTGTCCTTTATTATGTACAATTTAGTAAAAAAAGGCATGGGTTTTAAAAAAGGTCAGATCTTTTAATTTTACAGGTATTCCCAATATTTTCTTGTTCTAAATTTTAGCAAGATTTTGTCTGTCATTGAAACATGTTTAGTTTTATAGCTTTTTTTATTTGTATGAATATAATTGTTTAAATACTCCAAAAACAACACTATTGCTACTATTTTGAGAAAGCTTTTTTTCCACTTAAATATTCACCTGAATATGCAAATATGCATCTACTTTTCTGTTCTTTTCTAGCAGCACAGAACATTTCTGACATTTGGTTTAGGACAAGTCCTTTGAAATTCAAACAGTGCTTTAGGAAGGCACAGCTATCTCTTCCTGATGCAAACAGTTGGCTAACAGCATCAAAATTATTTCTCCATGAGAAGCAGATATATGAGCAGTTCTAATGGAAATATTTGGATCATTTCCCCACTTCTAATTTGGGCACACATTGCCAAGTCTCCCTGTACAGTATTCTTGTTATCTTGCCTTTCTTGCTCATCTACTCAAGCACAGCTTTGCCAAGGCTATCACCACCATGTGTCTCAATATAAGTCATCCCTTCTTTTATCACCCTGCACAGAGCATCTAACATCTATTTATTCAAAACTTGTATTAAAATTAGACATCTTTGGGGCCAGTACCTTCTAATGCCATGATGATTGCTACTTACTCTCTCTTAAGCTTTTTCACTAAATTGAGTAGGAGATACTTTTACAGGTACTATCTTGCCTTTTCACTCTCTGTTACTTCATACACTCATACTCATGGTCTGTTTCTGTTTCACAAATCACAGCAGTTTCAATATATCAAAATTACCTGTATATAGTTCATCCCTTTATAGTTTCATTTGCTACACTCCGTGCAAAACAGCTTTTCCTGAGCACCCACCGTGTTATCCAACATCATTACATCAAATCCTTATTTGAAAGTGTCCTCTATTAATGAGGTTAATCAAGCAACAACTTTTACATCAAGCAGATGTAAAAGCTGTATGTGTCACTGAACTCTAAAGAGAAGTGATTTTTCCAATAAACATATCTACCTGAGATCATAGAAGGAAGATAGCCCACTCAGGAAATTTTAGGGACAGTTCTCTTAAAATTGTGGACCACTGATAAAACAGTGAATATAGGTGAAGTATTCCAATTAGTACAGTTCTTATCTTTGCAGAATTTCTGTAATGATAAAGAGATTTAAATTTGCACTCATACCACATTCCTTTTCCTCTCAACTTTTTCTTTTTCTTCCTTTCTGGTGTAGTACTGAGGAAACAAAAATTTTAAACTATCAATGATTTCAAACCTTGTGTACATAGCTATACAGAACAATACCTTGTGAAAATCATCTTTTAATGGACTAGCTCTGCACATTTGGCCTCTCTAGCCAAAGTAATACTGAGAGCATAAAACTTCTAAATAAAAAATCTAAAATAGCAGCTTGGAATGAAATGCCTTTCCTGTCCAACTGTTCTCTTAATTTTCTGTAATTTTAGGCAATCAGTAAGACTTCAAAAAACAAATAAATAAATGGACATTTACTTTAGGCATATTCCTCTCCCTCTCTCCCAGTTCTTGATGATTATTGTCACTTGCTGCAGAATCACATGACGCTCGTAATGCCCCTGCCATTCTGGATTTTTTCTCCATACTAGTATTCCCATTGTTAGCCCTAACAAAACTAGCAAAACTAGCCCTAACAAAACTGCTGTAATTTTACAGTGAGATCAGCCGGTGTAGGAGCTCAAGGATATATCAGTATCAATATGTAGCTGTTTAGTATGTTCAAGAAAGTGTCCCTGCTAAATTTGCAAGGTTTTTTTTAATACAGAAGAAAATGGACTCCAAATGCATTAGCTTTCCAAAGCACATCTAGGATAATCAAGAGTGCAGAATAGGAAAAAGAAGGAAAAAAAGGGGGAAAAAAAGGTATGATTTAAAAAAATCCATAGCATATAATCATTTTATTAAAGAACAAAATAAAAGCTAGAAACATCCCCCAGTTCCAGAGATAATATAAATGTTATTTTAAATACCAAAGTCTGCCCTCAATTACATTCAAGCAGAATCAGATCAGATTTTAGTTGTGGGTAAGCACTGCATGTTGCCCATTGCAAAAGCAATTCCCTTCTGTTTCAGTGAGCTGCTCAGTTTTTTATGAAGAAGTGAATTTATAGGAGAGAAGAACTATTTGCTCATTTTCTGTATAGAATCTGATTTTACCAACAAAGTAATGTAACATGGAAGTGTGATTATTTAAACCAGCACTTCACTACACAGAGGGCTTTTCAATGCACTGCTCTTGCCAGACTTGTCACAATGACTGACATTTTCTAATATTGAACTGGAAATAATATGGATATTTAATACTGCAGAGTTTACATCAAGTAGAAGAAAAGTGCTATTGTTTATCAGCAATCTACTTCTGATGGCATATATCTAGATAGACGTAATTATTACTGTGATGAAACATGATTTTCAAATAATGAAATAAACACATCTGTATAATATTTGCAATGCTTCATATCAGGTGATTTGGAAATCTTGTAAATCCCTATTATTAACCATTTTCTATGCTTCCCTCTTGAATTTTGACTAAAATTTACCTTTTAGATCTGTTATGCCACTCATTAATTTTTTACAATATCCATCTGTGCATTGCAATCTCTATTCTCCATGGCTCCACATTGTTTTGGCTAACTAACAGGCCCATATGTTGCCTTAATGTATTTCTGCACAATGTTTGTGCTTTTGGAAAAGAAGGAAGAAAAAAAAAACCACAGGGAAAAACCACAGGCCTAAATAAGCTATAAGGAGCATCCACATACAGTTAGACTGTCTTTACTGAGTCTGGAGACATTATGATTCTGCTGCGACAAGCAGCATTTGTCTTCATTTTGTCTGACTGTCCTCATGTGTTATTATTAGTGGCTGTCAGGCAGCAGCAGAAAAAAAATAGCATCACTTGACTAAGAAGTTGAATGCATAAATGCAATAACTACACACTGGTAGCTGAGGAGAGGATGTCTGAAAAGATGGTCTAGATGCAAAAGCCCTCCTATAATTACATTTAAAAGGGAAAAAACACATATCTGGCAAAACATAAGCGGCCCTCCTCCCTTCTGCTTGCATAGCTAAATTAGGAACTAATTATAAATACAACTTAGCTGCATCTAAAGAAGTTGCTTTAAGAATGTCCTTTCAGAATGTCAGTTTAGTTTAATAGCAAGAAAACAAATATGTTGGAATATTCCCATCAAGTCATGTTTTTCTGATAATGTTGATAAATATGAACATTTTAAACATGAGTTCCTTATCATACAGAAGTTCACACACAAATGTATTTATATATTTGGCACTTTTAAAGCCCAAAGTACCAAATATAGTCTCTGGTTCTGAGAAGCTCCAAATGAAGTTTCTTTATCATAATTTATACTTGCTGTATAAAGTTGTAATATACAGCAAGTAATAATGCTAATAAATAAACTACTTTTATAGAGGATAAAAGAGTGCATCCAGAAATTTACTGTATAAGAGGGAGAGACCATAGGCTTTCCACCTCACATGTACAGATGATTAAAAGCAGATAAAAGCTTATGATATTCTTAGCTTTAAAGTGATTAAATTATTTCTCTAAGAGTACATATATTTTGAAAATACATACATAGAAACACTTATAGAGCATCTTTTTTTTTTATGACAGCCAATGTGAAACTAATTTGTGAAGTCTCATAACAAACTAATGAAACATGCCATAACTGCATTATTTTGTAACTTCTTAAGCTAAACTTATTTCACTTAAAGCTTAGTAATTGAGTGCCACAACAAAAAACATTTTGTCTTCAGCAATTAAAAAACCACAAATCCGAAACCAAACAAAAAACCCAGCCAAAGGAAAAAGGAAACAACCTTACAACAAGTCAATGGTGAAATGTGGGTCCTGCTGCAGTCAGAGGTAATGCTTCCATTTACTTTGTGGAACTATTTTCATTGCAAGAAGGTAAGCAAACAAGTTATTTCAGTAATCAAAACAAAATAATATGCAGTACTGACAAGAGTTTCTCATGAGCAGCCTTCAATGACACATACAGGTATTAGGAACTTTGCCAGTACCTAAAAGATCTGGCAGATCACTATTCACACTAGCTAGGAAAAGATGCTTAGCACTCACTGCTTCTCCTGTTTGTCCATTTTTATTCTAGATTTATGGATAACTACTGAGTTCCAATTTCCAAAATTAACCTTCACTTTTAGCTGTTTTCATTTGGAAGCCTCCTACTGGCTTTTCACTACAAAATTTCACACTCTGGCAGATCCAGAGGTCTGTGTTGAAAGAGGAGCTCTGGCTTACAGTTTTACCATCAGTGGTTCAATCACTGAATTTTCTAACCTTGGTCAGATTTTTTTTACCAGATTCAAAGTGATAGCAACCATTCACTTATGCACATCACAGAAGCTGTTCACCTTCACCAAGTACATATATTAAATGGAAATACACTGGGAAACTGATGCAGCCAGACTGAATGATTTGTTCAGGAAATACAAGTCTGACACAAAGCCAAAAACTCAATCCAAATTCATGAATCCTGATGCAGTTTTCTAAGCACGAATTGGTGTGACATCACACATGCTGAAGAGTTAGGCACAAGCTTAATTTTATGAATCAGGCAGGAACTGTGAGCACATTGTCACAGCTTTTTCTCCTATTACCACTGCAAATCCCAAGACTGGGATGGGAGAAAAGGAAAGGAGGCAAAGGCTGATAGCACTTTGGTCTGTTTTCAGTAAAATGATGAAATTATTTCCAAAAGTAAAATACAAATGATTACTGTTGATACAGAACTGAGACAGGTAATACCTTGACCCACATATTCTGTGTTTTAGTTGTGTTGAAAAACTTTTATTTAACTTAAAGTTTCAAAAAGATAAATGAGAAACAGCCATGGAAACCTACATGGCCATATTTAGAGTTATTTTTCTGAAACACACTGAGGTAATTGCAAAAGATTATACTACACAGAGCCATAAAATTGTATCCAATCTTTAATAGAAGCAGCCTCTTTGTGCCATGAACAAGAGACAGAAACAATCACTTTCTGATTTACAAAAATGCCTTTGCATCCTTCCTGGTACCACACAAACCACTAGTGAAGAAGAAAGTGTTTTGTCATTTTTGGGCAAGGATAGTTAAAAGAAAAAAAGTCTCTATTCAACTGACAGAAAAACTGAGGCAGTAGCAAGAAATAAAAAATTAAATTAGTCTTCACCTAACGATCAAGAACTCCCCATATTAGCATTGTGTATAGTACTCTTGATTAAAATTAAAGTGAAATTAAGAATACTCCTACTAAGAACTCTGTTTTCATGATGGCCACGCAGTGTAAGGTATCAAGACTCAAACTGCATTTTGAATTCCTAATCACTGAAGAACATAGGTGTATACTAATCTCTTTTGGGTTTCTCCTGTGTCAGGCAACCTCTTGCTTCAGTTCCTTTGGGAATATATTTGGGTGAGTCAAAGTGGTTTAGCCCTTCCTTGGCCACATGAGGTATAACTGGTAGGCTTCTTTCAATTAAATGGCCTGTGCTCTTAAGCCTGAAGATGTAAACAGCTTAATTTTGGGTTCCTCCATACAGTTTTAATTAGAGTTTCTGGCAATTTCAGAATTTGTTCATCCCTCCATGGTTCAGCAGCTGTTCCCAATTAATTGCATACTTGGGCACTGTTATTTCTCATCAAGGGCGTTTCATTCCTGTAAGGTTTGAAAGATGGGTTTCACTCACTCTTGTTCTAGAATAAAAGTGTTCCCTCATGGAGTCAGTCAGAAGCAATTAATACAGAAAACATCCATGTGCAGACAAGCAATGCAATATCACAGTTCTAAAAGAAAGTTCTTTCTGTAATCTTTAGGGCTGCATTGCAAACTGATACATAGAAAGTACAGATAGGAAACTCACGTTTGGTCACATTGTTACATTTTAGCAACAGAAAATAGTTCTCAGAAATGTATTATTATCTTTTGAAACAAATATCAGCATTAATGGGCTATATAACTTCATTACATGCATGAACATCTTATTGCCTTTCTTAAAATCTTTGTCTCTCTATATTGATGTTGGCGAGAACAGTAGCAGAAAAAGGGACTTGCACTTCACAGCTTGATCTATTCTCCAGTCAATTAACATATGAACTACATAACAAAGCACTTTAAACTATTTGATATTTTCTGACCTATTTTGTTCTGTTTTTTCTAGAAGTGGTGTATCTTAAGATCTCCCTAAGATCTACAGGGTGCAGAAGGATGTGGCTTCATCTTTTGGTGCCCTTCAAGGTGCTACATTCTTCTACCCCCTGCACACCCCCATTTCCATGAGGCCTTGAAATAGACCCTTGTATCACAGTCAAACGTCCTTTTCTGAATGGTGCGCTCAGCATTTCAAGCTAAGCCAGAGATCAGCTCTAATATTTCATTCTTCCATACCACTAGAGAGGTTGCTCTTACTGTCTGACAGAGTACAATACTTCTCAAACTACTCAATCAGTTAAGTATTGCGTATTAGAAATCTTACACTCTTCTTGTGAAGAGCTGGAAAGAAATCTCAATAATGTAACCCTGTAAGAGCCTTTGAATTTTTATTCATCTGCATGATTTATTTTACTCACTGAGAAGGGCAATAAGCACTGAAAATTTTAAGGTACTTTTACACTAATTACTAATTCACAGGTTCTTTCTCATTGGTCTACTGTCATTTTCTCTACTTTTCCCCTCTTGTTCAATTTTTTAAAAAATTTTCTGTACCCTTTAAAATAACCTGCGCAGATCAGTTTCCTTTGGAGGAATAACCAGTTCTTCTGTAGCTTATACTATTTTGACAAGGAATCAGTACAAATCACTTTTCATTATAATTTGTATAATTTTGAAATGTTTCTTTGTCTTCACACTTTCAACATTGTGCCTTCATTTTTCTCCACAACAGTTAAATCAGATCTTTGGCTTTCATCGTTAGGTTTAGCCTATGGAACCACATTCAGATGGCCTACCAGCTCCTAATATTATCTAGGTACTTCTGAAGTCCAAGATGTCTGGATGGGGACAGAGAATCCAAGCCAAAGCATCTCCAGTAGCATCTTGGCCAAATATTATTTCACTCTCACATTATGTCATCATCATCACAGTGCTGGGTAAAGGTCACTCTTAGGTATGTTGGAGAAAATAAAGGAAGAAATTCAAGGCTAAGTCTGACACAAGAGAAATTGCTGAGCATCAGAGACAGCTGAGACATTCCAGTGTTTAAGGATGCACAATATCAGGAGCAGCCAAATAACATTTTTCATGTTTGTTGTTCATCCAGAGCTGTAGAAGCTAAAAAGGCAACATTTAAAGTGTGGGAAAATATCAGAGAGCTATGTCAACTCTGAGTGACAAACCATCATTTCAAGAATAAGCCTTAGTCAGATATGTGCTCAGCTGAGAGGCCTGAGAAGAGCAGCAGTATGCTGGAAGGCTCCTAAGGCTCCAGGAAGAAAATGCAGGTTGGGAGAACACAGCTCCCAGTGCCTTAGAATTAATATAAGCTGATCATTTTACCAGTGAATGGAGATGGATGTGAATGGAGACAACAAAATCCCAAATTCCAAAACCAGTACGGTAAACAAAAAAGACTTACAAAAGCTGCAAACCTCACTACAAGAAGGCTACTTTCTACCAAAGGCTACTTTTCAGTTGCACAAATGTCAACTTACTTTATGATTAAACCAATCTACACAAGCATAGGTTCAAGTCTACTCAAGACCTGTGGTGAATTACATACCTTGCCACAAAATATAACAAGCAAAGCTCGGGGCAACTGAGCTTTATGAATGACTAAGGGCTGAGGACATGGAAAGTCTCATCTGGTATGATAAGACCCTCCAAGTACTAAGTGAATATGGCCATCCATCACAAAATTCTCAGGCAACAGCAAACAAAACAAAGTCCTTCAGTCCTGCATAAGAACTACAATGCATTTTATCCTGAAGGTTCTTATTTTGTAAGAAAAAATTTATTGAAAACAGACTTCCAGAGTACAAATCTGAATAACTGAATGAAGAAATAGATGAGATTTGGCTACTCATTTGGAGAGATTCTTTCAGAACAGATAAGCATAGAGGTGACTTTGAATTAGAAAACAGGTTAAAGATTAAATATGCTACTAACAATGACAGGTACACTTGGATTCCAGCTTATATGGATTTATTAAGAGCCATCGCCAAATAAATCCCCTAGACTTACCTCTAACAGGGTAGGATTATTATTCAGTTGTGGTTTTGAGACTCTAGGTGTTCCAATTATTTAGATAATGCATTTGTGGAACAGTATGCTCATCTAAACTCAGCTGAGTACACAGAGGAGCAATGCACTCCTCCAGCCACCTGAGAACATCAGGTTATTGGTAACTCAGTGACAACTGTCACTGCAGCATTTGACGAATAGACAGCCTGATCCAAGAAATTTACAGAGGCGAAGGTAATGATTTCTCTGTGTGTAAACTCTCTCTGTGCATAGTGTCAGAGTAGTAAGTGAAGTAATGTAAAGAGGGGGGGAATCACAACCCTTTGTGAAATGTTTCAAGCAAACATTGAAGTATCAGGAATTTGAGCTGACTTGAGAGTCATGTAAATAGTGTCAGCTTATAAAAACAAGGTGATTCCCTGGATAGGAGAATACCCGTACAGCGTCAAGGCTCCCATGCGTATGTAAACATTCTGTGTAAATATTTGGCTGAAGGTTTCAGTATAGAGAGCTTTTGCTGTCCCTGAGTGTGGGCGTTGTCTAGAAACCTGAGATCAGGAATGACATGATCTCATCTCCCATTACTTAGATAACTGCATTTGATGCATGCCTCAGGGAAATTGAAATGATCTTGGCAGAGGATAAAACAGAGGATTCAAATGTGCTCTTTAACTGATGATCTGGACTTTGAGGCTGGAGTCCCATCTGATTTCAAATAGACTTCTAAATATCAGAGAGGAGTTGACAGAAATGAGAAACCACAGATGCAGTTAGTGTCAAGTTATTTAAGTTTGGTTTTAGGACGTTTTTCAGTGGCTACCCTTTGCTTGCAATTTAGAGGCTTCCACAGCTGAGGCTATGGGATTGTGTCATTTCACGAGAGTTACAAGCCACTAAGAAGAACACGTACATCAGTCTGGATATTCTTCCTGGAGCATTTCACATGTGTTCCAGAGGCCAAGGGTAAGGCACAGCTCATAAAACTGTAAAGCACATGATGTTCTTATCAAGGGGATACATTTTGGAGACTACTTTCATTGCTTGTGGCTTGCCAGAGAATACAGGCGTGTCTGACTTATATAATAAAATTAGTCCTATACATAGATTTTCTAATCATCCCGATTTTGTTCTATAAGGTAAGACTGTCAAAGAAGCACGTGGTGGCCTTTTGGTCAGACAATTTAAAAAGTATGCAGCAATTAACAGGCAGACAGCTGAATTGGGAACACTGATTAAGATATAAAGAGTTTTTATCCTAAGGTGTTTGGTCCTCAGTATATCTTTCAGGACTAAACATGTACTTAGGATTTGCAATAAAGTTGTTGTTCACACTCTAATTGTTCTGGCTTCAGTATTCTGGCTTCTGAAGATAGCAACCAATGCTGCCAAAATATCAGTTAATCAGCTATTAAAAGCAATTTAAGGAACTTAGTGCCAGCAACAGAAACTCTTGAACCTCCAAATAGATGCCCAGTCTCACCACAAAACACCTCTTTGTTTCTGTGATTGCTTTTAGAAGATGCTTTAGTCTTTGCCATTAACTCTAAAAGTAGCAGAGTGTTGAGTTCCACTCAGAGAATACCAGAATAAGTGTGTTTCCAATTTAAGTTGTAGATTGGTTGAATTGAAAAAATTACTCCAAAGAAAAGACTAAAATTCAAGTTTGACTCTCAGGTTACTCCAAATATGGTATGTAACACTATATCTCCATAAGAAATCCTCACTGTAAATAATTATAGAATTAGTTAATATGCACTTGCTGTGTTGGAAACCTAGAACCTCCATATTCCCTAGCACCTAACTACAGCCACATTTCTGCTGATAGCCTCTACAGTAATAAGAAAGAGAAGTGTTCTCCCACCCTTATCCATACTACATATCACTTCTACTAGGCTTACATAAGGATGGTTATGACAACTGTAAGTTCTAGAAGGGGTTTTGTAACTATTCTTTCAGGAGAGCATTTAACAAGGCATCCCTGCTCCATCATAACCTAATAGCCTTCAGCAAGAAAAAGTATTAAAAGCATCATCAAAATGACTGACATTTAATTCTCAGGACTTCAGACAGAACTACAGTTTTTACTAGGTATTACCTCAGAAACCTTCTATTCATTCCAACTGTTTCAGTAGTTTCATAACTCAAATTATGAAACACTGACAGAGATTAATAAGAGCATGACAAAATACAGTTGTTCCAATTGGGACAGTTGTTTTGGGGGTTGGGCCAACGTATACCAAATAATTTTTCATTGAAAGGACCTGGAATGAGTTTTTCCACAGTTTGTTTTATCCTCTATGTGGGGGTCATTCACTTGTGATTCTGGCAGCCATTATTGAACAAAGACTAAGCAATTCTTCCTCCTCAAATAAATGCTTAATTACCAGAGGCACATGTAAGTGTTGCATATCAACCACTATTTGTCAGGACTAGGGGATATAACTTTTTGTATGCTGACAGTCATTGCAGACACACAATATAATGCAAATATATTGCTGACCCAAACTCCCTGAATTAAATGTTTTAGAAAAACTAAAGCTACAGTTGATTGCAATTACATTTTGAGGTGCAAATCTCTGCCAGGGGTAGGCAGGAAACACTGACAGCAATTTTTCTTTGCCTATCTCATCTCTACAAGCACATGGAAGTGAGGTGATTCTCTATAGATTTCATTTCCTGCCACTGGGATGGTAAAAGTGATCGCCAAGTGACATTTGGAGTTGGGACCATGTGAGCTATGACACAACCCCCCCTGATTTCAGATTGAACTGATTTCCAATGAGCCTCTGAAAACAAGGCTGCAGCAAATGCAGGAAGGAGCTATGGTTTGAGAGGATTAAATATAGTCTGGTATTGATTTAAAGAGAGAAGGGTGGAATGCAACTGCTAGAAAATGCTGGGAAGAAAAATTTGAGAGTGTTGGTTTGATGGCTTTCATATGGACTGTAAGAAACTGAATCTAAAGAGGTTTTAAAGCAATGCCAAAAATACAATAGCTGATTTTTCCTGTGTATACCTCTATGGTATAGCTGATCTCTAGCTACATTCAGATTCAGATGTAGTTCTTCCTTACCAAGCATGGACCATAGTAACAATTGTAAGGCATATATCTAGTCTGTTTCTTACCCTCTTGTATGTAATGAGAGTCACTAGAGTCAACAAAAGAATTAAAGACTCTTATATAAGTGAGAAATTCAAGTCCCCATAAGCTACAAAATGCCAGAATTAACACTGCTTGGGAAAAGTTGACCCTTGTTCTCACCACATGCATAATCAAAATGACACAAATTTTAAATACAGGATCATATAATAATTTTTCCACAGCAGCCCCCTGCCTTGCTTGAAGTCTAAGATAAATACTGCTCAGAGAAAGAGGCAGCTCTTCAATATTTTTATCCTTAACATTCTATTACTGGCCCGTGTTTTATTTACTGCACACCATCAAATGCCTGCAGTGAATGCAGAATTGTTTATTTCCTCATGGTGTTTCTAGAGTGCTCATCACCACAGAATCTTCATGCCTCGTAAACATTAATAAATTCATCTTCACTATGAGATGAAAGTGTTATTATCTCCATTTTACAGGTGGGGAAATCACGACAAAGAGACTTCCCAGAGGTCAAACAGTTAATAGGTAGCACAGCTAGCACTGGAACACAGAACTGCATGACTTCTAAGTGTCTGGTCTAGAGAGTTGAGTGCAGTGTCCTACTACTGGTACTTCCCAGGATGAACTCTAATGCAGGGCAGCTGTGTGTACTCTGATCTTTTCCATATCTGCTTCTGTGAATTTGAACTGTTGTCAAGGATTTCAGGAATGTACAATTAGTGGCCTCCTGCCAATATTTTAGTTTAAATTACTCAGTATTGCATGAAAATCTGGAAGAAATGTTGATCAAACTAAGGTCTTTAGTACATTGAGAAACCTGTCATTCATGAGACCAATCTTTTTCTTCCTGAAACTCCATGACTTTTTCCTCTATGTAATTCCAATACTAGAGAAAATAATAATGACAGAAAAAACCCCTGTGTTATCTTTACACAGCCACAACTCCTCTTCAGGACCTTGTTTTTTGTGCATATTGAATAATGCAGAGAACATGAGTACAAAGCAGTGTGATCATGAGGTTGAAGACTTTATCATAAAACATAAATGCAAGACGAACAAATTAAGGTTGTACAGAAAGCCATAAATCCAATATTGCTTCAGCTTCTGGTAATTGACTTTCTAACTCAGTTACTATTTTTTAATAGTAGCTTTTAAGGTTGCTGGCCTTTTTTAGTAGGAAAAAAAAAAGATAATTCAACTTCATGCAACAACATGCAAGTCAAATTTGGGGTTGAAAACCTGACACTTGAACTCAGGAACACATGTTGAAAGACTAACTATATTGCTGACAACATAAGATAGCTGGTGCTCTAAGAGGAAATGGAAAGCTGTTGGTTATGGTCTATTGCTGCTAGCACTCCTCTTTCTCCCTCAGCCACACTGTCTGTTTTGAGTGCTCCCACTGCAGTATGTTCAGTTACTACTGTGGCTTTAACAGTGTTACAACCTTTGTCCTTTATTAGAATGAGCTCTGATAATATTTTGAATTGTTCTGGAAGACAATAGTGACAAATACCTGATGACATTTGAATACATCTCTCCGACAGTTCGACTCATCGTTTAAATATTTGGTCAATCATTATTTTGACAGCCTGACATATGTGCCAGTAGCACAGTAATACAAGGCAATGGACAAATTTTTCTTCCAAAGATATATATTTTCTACAAAGTGAATGAAACTTAAGTAGAAAAAAGCATAATACTTCTTCATCCATGGAGTTTTAGTAATGCAGAATATTCTGTCCCTCTTTCAAACAACTTTAATGTTAAAAGCTGTTAAAATTCAAATAAAGGAGAAACTAATTCTATAAAAGAAATTATTTAGGTCTTCTAAGTACAGGGAGCAGTTGGTATTTACTACCTACCTATTACAAGCTGATTTTGGAAGCAGTTGATTCAGAGTTTGATCAGAACTGCTGTTTCCACTGTTTCCTTCAAAAATGTAGTACAATAGGATATCAAAGGCTGGACTCCATGGCACACACATGATGGCCATGCCATCAAGGGGATTATCTAATATCACCTAGAGATCATTTAATCATTTAATACCACTCAGCTGAAATGAAATACCCTTGCCATTCTGAGAGAGCAGTATTACAATGGGCCCAGGAAAGACCGACAAAACCCAGGAACAAATTGTTTTCTGGAAAGTGCTCAAATTTTTTAGAAACTCTAATCTTTACAACTGTCTAATCTAAAATCTATCACTGAAAAAATCTATCCTCCAAGTGCAGATGAAGTCATCTTTCCCCAGATGAATATTATTTTGGGTAGGACAATGAAATGAATATGATTGCATTACATCATATCATTTAAATAAAGTTGTAGTTATGTTATTTCTCCTGTTTGCATAACAGTTAATAAAATTGGGAGCAAGAAGTATGCAGGAGGATGCAAACCTCAAAGTTCCTATTTTCACAGATTTGAGGGGAAGAACAACCACCTTATTAGTTAAAAAAAAAACCAACTGGGACCAAATAGACCACATGGGTTCTACCCTACTATTTAAAAGACCCAGTTTATAGTTTATAGCTTTAACATCCTTTTTCTTTTCCAAGTATGACATGCAGAGCTGCATATGCAAGACAGATAACATGAACAAAGATAAAAATAGTGTCAGTGTCCATTTATGATCCTATAATTCTAAGGTGTCATTTAACAAAGGAATTGAATACAAAACACATAGAAGTAAAAAAAAAAAAAGGAAAAAGCCCAAACCTACAGGCAAACTATGTAGCTTTATGCAAGCTGCATGACTGACATAAGCTATTTACCATTTTATCAGTGATTGAATAATAGAAGCAGGTGTTCCTACTGGTCTAGGTGGAATACTCTCACTAAACATTTTCTAAATCTATCGTTCTTGTATCAGTGGTGCATTGTGTTGCTGTATTTTCCAGGACCTAAGTTGTGAAATAAATTCACAATACACTAGCTTAGAATCAACCAGCAATGCTTATATCTCAGGTACTGTAAGCTATTAATTCTTCATTTAGAAGAAAATGAATTCAGTTCCTCCAAAGAGATAGTGTATTTAAGTTTTTATGTACAGTGCCTAGCACACTGTGTGTTTGTAAATCATGACAGGAACAACAATTTCAACAATTTTTACTATCTACTCATGGAATTCAAGAAGAAGAAAAAAGCCTGTACAAGTAATACAATAAGTCATACCCATCTATCTATATGTTTGTATTCGCTGCAACTTTCACATAAAGTTTTGAATGCTTCTAAACAAACTTATTTGAGAACACCTATAGTACATTTAAACTTTCTTTTTTAATTAAAAAGCCCATGGACATAAAGTAAGCATTTATCAAATACATGCTGAAATATTATTTACCTATTCTTTTGAGGCATTCATAATTAAGCAGCAAAGATGGTAATGGCACACGTACACAAGCATTTCTAGCTTCATGAAGTTTCAGATCTCTTTACATCCACATTAGTGCTGCTTTTAAGTGCAAAGATGATCTTGTTTTTTCAGCCACCATCCCTTCCCATTACAAAGCCTATTTACTTCCAAAACTGCAGTTCTAAGTACTTTCTAAACTTGTTCACATTTTATTTCTCAATCTATAATTTAGCAACATAGTTGTTTAAGAAAATTATCAAAATAATAACTTTTTAAATAGTTTTTACAGTGTTGTTGAAACCTTATTAGATATTAGCAGTTCATCAACAAAGTGGGGTACCAAATATGTTGCTATCTCTTTTACCTATAAAATCACAGGTATATACAGACACTTTGGGAGCAATGCAAAGAGTACATATTCATAACTACTCAAATAAAATTAACCAGATCTGATTTATCCAGTTTAGAGAGGAAACAATCCAATAGAACTCTTTATGGAACAGGACAGATCGAGTAAAGTAAAATTAGATTATAATGCAACCAATAGTTGAAAGTGGGACTACACTTGTACACTCTCCTGTCTGAATTTCAGACGATTTAGAAGAGATTTGGAAATGAATGGATGACAAATTTTTTGTCAGATTCTAATTTCAATTAATGTGGTGAATTAGGACCGTCTTATAGATAATTCCCAAGCTCAACAAACAAAAATGTTTTCTTCAAAGAGAACTTCAAAATGCAAACTTTCCATTCCTGAAGTACATTCTGTATATTTTTCTTTGCTGTTGCCTGTATGTCTGCTTATCAAATTTAATATGCTCTAGATTCTTTTGTCAGCCCTTCAATCATTGCTCATGTTACTTGATAGTCTGGCTTGTCTACCTCTGTATTATATTTGCACTTAATTTTTATTTCCTTTTGCTAACTATTGCTCTTGTATATTATATCAAAAATGCTGTCTCCTTTTACCACTTAGTCTTGTATAACAGTGTTTGACACTTGAAGCCACTACAAGGCAAGCAATAATTCAGAAGCTATTAAGAAGTGTGCTGTAGCTCTATATATAGGGCACGGATCTTCTCCACCATATGCATGACCAATGAGCTATTGCTCTCTTTTCACAGGTGAGGGTGTTCCAAGATGTTTGATTTTGTTGGTGGCAATGGTGTTGCAAATTTTGAATAGCTATGAAGGCATTTAGCACGTAGAGCAAGACAAATCCAAAATTATTTATAGAAACCCTTCTGAAAATAAGGGTAGCTTTCTCATTATGCAAATGTTTTTTAAAGGACATCTCTCTGCTGAAAATTTTAAGAAAGCAAATAAAACTCTCACCTTTGTCTTTTTCATAGACAGAAAGATGGAAAACCATGCTCACCTTTCTGCTTAAGCCTCTGTGATCCACATTCTGAACTGTCTGACCACCACTAGATTCATTCTACAGAGGGAATTTATGGATTTTGCGCAAATATTTTCTGCTGCTTTGTTTTAAAATCTCCACATCCCCCTCACTATCTACACGGAGTCCACTGCCACAGGAATGCTGTTCCAGAGCTGTGACTGGGCTAGAAAGCAAGGGTTGGAATAGAGGGATATCGAGAGAGACTCATGCAGATGTGCTCTTAGTGGTCCTTGTGACAATTTTGTCTGTTTTTCCATGAGTGAGTACTGGATGGAGGATAACGGGTCCTTTTAGTATTTACTGAGGCAGGCTTCCCCTTTCCAAATGCATGACTGACCAATGCTTATGTGTGCTCTTTTTGCTGGACTTTGCACACTTCAAGAATCTTAGCCCCCTACATCTTGTGCTATAAAAGCCAAGGGGAATGCAGTGCTTCTCAGACACAACAGTAAACTGTGTTTTGAAGCAGAAGCACATCCCAATGTCCAGAAAAAAGAGAGCATATTTTGTTCTGGGAAGAATTTCCACCCTGAGATTGATATTTGTTACCCAGCAAAGCATTCTCTTGTAGAAGCTAGTGTGTTTTCATACTTTTCAAGACAATTGTCTATGTGATTGGGTTTTCCAGGGAATATTTTATATTTAGAAAACATCCCCACAAATTCTAGCTCCAGCTTCTTAACCAAAAATATATGGATATGGACTCCTATGCACAGAACACCTCTGTGTGTTTCTCAGTGGGACAGAGTACAATTTAACCTGTGCATGTACTAAAAGTCATGGAGAGTTAACAAGCACCTTTTTAATTCCTGGAGCATTTTACTATGTTGCCTAATGCTTTATGGTCCCTGGAGAAGACCTTAAAGTTTTATGAACATTCAAAACAAATTTCTATTAGACTAAGCGAACCACCTGTTACAGATGTCTTTTTAATAACACTCTTGGAGTATAATAGAGGTGACTCAATTAAATTAGTTTGAAATGTGTGGTTATTTTTGTCCAATAAACACTTTATTGAGAGTCCTTTGTGTTCATAACCAACCTTGGTAGCAATCCATTTCCAGTTGCACGTCAAGACAACACCAGCTCTTAATGTTCTAATAAACAAATGGTTTAACAATTGGGAGCTAATTGTCACAGTGGGACAGCCTGGGATGCTTGTAATCAGGCCTGTATTGTCACAATTCATTTTCATATTGTAGCAAAATAACCTCAGGAGCCCTTTCGAATTAAAAGAAATATCAATTTATGCTCATAGATGCTCAGTCTATGCACTTTAAATCAGATTCAGTAATTTTAGACCACCTTAATCTCCTCAAAATCAACAGCCAACATTTTCTTACCCTGTCTAGGCACGACACTTTAGCAATAAAATCCCATTTGCAAAAAATGGATGGGATACATTCTGTGGCAAATTACTTGTAATATTTTACAGATTTACTCCACTACACATTTACTACAAATCTTACAAAATCAGCACTTATTTAAACCCCAGGCATGTTTATAGACAAGAAGATATTGTAAATCACAGCCAGGATCCAACTGGTAAAATAAACTTACTTCCAAGGAGATATCTCTTCTATGAGTATGCTAATAAATCCAAACCTAAGTTCCAATGTATCTAAATTCAGGGTACAATAGTGCTTGAGAGTTTTTGAAATAAAATATTTTCCACTCACTCAGTTTTACCTTCTCCACATTTTTCCTAATTTATTTTCAACTAATCTGATAATACTACTAAGACTTCTAACAAGGAAAACTATAAACATATTTAAACAATAGCAATTTAAACTACTTAAAGAAATCTGTCCAGGCTTCAGATAATGAAAGTTGCAAAAGAAGTTCTCAAGGCTTCTATTGTCCACAATTGTGCAGATAGCAAACCCTTTTCCCAGTTTGGTTTGCTTCACAGCCTTTAAAAAAGGACTAGGACTACCACAGAAGTGTCAGCAACTCCTAGAAACCCTTATTAATAACCTGCAAAAATCTTGCAAAACACACCTATGCCAGCTGAGCTGAAAGTACTTGGCCCCACTAACACAGACACTGACTTTCACCTGTCCTTTTTTATCAGATGAAAGTAAGTCAGAAAATTAAAAGGATCATATATTCACTGGCTTCTGTTCAGGGAAGAAATTATATGATCACTCAAAACAAAATTTGAATTGTTCCTAAATTTGTTTGCAGATGCAAGTTCCTTAAAATTCATCCTGAATATAAGATTTAGATGTGATTTTTTCCCTAGCTATGAGAAAATGTCTAAATTACTTTTTCTGCACTAAGCCAAGACTGTTATGGAAAATCTTACTTATTAAACCAGCCCAACTGGAATTTCACTTTAAATTCCAAACACAAAGAAAGAAATTTTATCAACACTTTTTAGAGATCATGTTTAGTTGCTTCCCTTACTGTAACAAATCAAGAAAGTACACACACCTCATTAAGAAAATATACTTAAGAACTAGCTGGAGTATCCTATTTATAACTTTTTCTTGTAAAATAAAAATTACGAAAGCCTAAAGCACTTATTTTATTTTTGTTCCTTTTTCTTATTAGGACAAGCATGTAAAACCATGAGTGTTTTATTTCCCAAAGTTTGACAATTACTATTCCCAGTAAATTTAAAATTATAGAACACTGATTATATCAAAATATAATTTCAAAATGCTTTTACACTCTTGTTTCATGAAAAACAAAAAAAATCCCACCCCACCCCAAATCTCAAAACAAACAGTATGACTTTTTATTATCCCAGGAGTTTCTAGGTAATGAAAAAAAATCTGATGATGACTGCCCTTTATGCACCTGATCTCTTGACCCAGGTTTCAAGGCGGTTGTTCGTTCATCTTAAATATTCTAGCTGGTGTTTTTCCCACTGGTTCTTAAGGAGAGAGCTATTGTTAAATAAACAATAATTAAAAAAAAAAAGCGTCTCAAAGACTAATCAGAGAGGAAATGAGAAAATGAGATAGACAGACAGCCAGAACAGATCATTAAGTCAGGACAACATCATAAGCTTTAGAATCAATAAACAGAATCTGAATGTTATTTGGACACCATTATGCAGTATGAAATGGAATTTTTTCTCAAGATGGTTTGCAGCCTTGAAACAGAAGGAGGAAGGGTTGATTTTATTTTGTAGGATTTTAGTTCTGATTTGTACTATTAATTTTGGTTAAATGTAACACTTTTTTTCCCATAAATCGTGTGGAGTAAACAATGACATTCAGTGATCATGTTTTTAAGAAAAAACATATATTATGCCCCTTTGGTGGAACAGTTTTTAAATTCTAATAGAATTTCAAGGTTATTATCTATTTCAGATCAACACTCGAGGTCAGAGTTCACAGCAGCCAGAATTTACAAACCTCCAATGGGTTTTGATTGACAGCAATCAGCATCTCCTCAGCATCACTGAGGGAACAAAGTACAGGTCAAGACAGCAGGCGATTTCATCTGTCATTTTTAATTATCTAAATGATATTCACAGACAAAACCTTTCCCATCCATCAGGGCATCGCATTACCATAGACAATGTTTGTTTAAAGAAGAGGCCATAAAATCAAACAATTATGAATGCAGACAAGCCTTGCTATTGACTGCATAAATAATCAAGTGAGATTTCCAAAACTCTCTGCTAATGAATTGGTAGATTGCTGGCAGGAAGTGGCAAGTAATAATACAGACAACAATCTAATGTTCTTATTGACTTTTACTAAAGCTTAGCTACAGTAGCAAAGATCCAAAAATGACGTCAAGTAAGGTTTCCATAGGAGCCGTATTGATATCAGTACACTGCTAAAATACAAGTAGTTAACTCCTGACCTCAAAGTAGGACCAGCAATCCCCTGTGAGAGAGCTGAAACACTAACAGTACAATATATCATGAGCTGAGTCAACAGCCTCAGGGCTCCAACAACGTTCCTGCACTAGAAAGGGTCCCTTTCACTGTGTAACAGCCTGATCCACAGTAATTCACCTGCAATCCCCAAAATAACTCCATTTGAGTCTATGAGTAAATAAACATCTGCAAACTGAAAGTGAAAAGTATATTTAATACTGTTATGAAAAACACGGTGTGTAGAACTCACCTTTCTTATCAGGATGTTCCCAACAGCCTAACAAATTCACAGTTTAAAGGCCACAATCACAGGTGACATAAAGTCTGCTGCTTCATTTACACTATCTCATTAATTGTAATCATAGGTAACAAGCTGGACCAAATTTTGATGAAAGTATTGGTTTCATCAATCAGAAACAGCCAACAAGGGGAAAATGGTAAGAATCCTCTTTCCTGGGTTGAAGAAATTAACATGAGACCTCCTCAAGGGGAAACAGAAAACAAAAGGCACAGAAAGATAATACATGAAGTATGCAGTCTGTCTATGTACAGTGGGGCAAAGCTTAAGATGCCTTTTCTCACACTAGGAAATACTGGAGAAGGATTTCCTCTGGGTGAAGGAATTAGGGTTGACACCAGATGCACTGTGAAGATAATAGCCTGGTAGGTGTACAACACAAAATAACAGTGAAAGCTTCTTGCAAAGCTCTGGAGGATGGTTATTGAGACAGAGAGAGAATAGCAGAAACCTTTCCCTTCATTAACACATGTAGACCTGATTGCTGTCAGCATGCAGTTCTAGTGTCTTTCACTTGAAAACATATCACTAACTACAAATCTCACACTTCTTACTCATATGATGTCCCTGGAACTGTTTTGGCAAACAGTATGAAACAAAAAAGTAGTTCTGTACTTCAGGATCCCAGTAGTTTCTCCTGCCAAAAAAAAATAAGCCAGACTATGTTTGCAAAATCTTTAACTGCCAGCTGTGTTTCTGGGACTGTCCTTCACATCCGTTGTATCTGAATAAGCCCAAACTAGTTCATTGATGGTCTTATATTAGCTCATTCACATTTTTTCAAATCTTTATTAGCACTTAATAACCTTTCACAGATGTCAAAGAAGGAAACTGGACTGATTTCAATGGGATTTCAAAAAGGAAGCTTTTAAAAAGAAAAATGAGAAAAGCTCATGATCCAGAGAGATAAAAACTATCATTACATCTGGTCTTGGTTCACAGGGGGAAAAAAAGGGATGTCTAATTAGTCCTGTGTAACCCACCTCTTGGCCTAAAAAATTAGTGAAAAACTCTTTATTTCCCCTTCAGCACCATCTCACCCCAGAAATACTGCCCAGCTTTAACTATCCTCAAGGAGTACACATGATTCTCACCAACTTGGTCATGAAGATAAAACAGACCTCACAGATTTTATCTTTCTTATTGAAATGTCCACCCTTAAATGCCTAATTTTTAGGTAATGCAATACATTTTTTGGTAGTATTGTGGAGCTGTTTCTAAAAACCCACTCTGAATTCCTTCTCACTGGCTAATGCAGTATGGCTTGTTTTCTCACCAGATAACCAGACAACAGACAAATTAAGACATAACAAGGGCTTAAATCTCTTAGAACTGAGACTTTCAGTTCAATATCCATGAGTCCAGGTCTTGAGCCTCTGGAATTCCTGATCAGTATTTGCTTCTATCAGCTCGCAAAAATGACTGCAATACCCTAAATTCACCATTAATGGATGTCCAAGATAATGCACTTTTCTCAGTGGAAGTCAGTCTACATCTGACCGGAGGGAAGGCACTGACTGCCAACCTAAGTAAAAGCTACAGTGCAATGTTACAATTTTCTTTCTTTAGCTCAAATTAAAAAGTTAATTATATCTCAGTTCAGATCTAGAGAACTTTGCTGTAGCTGTGTATTTCAGTGGAGAGAGATACATGTAATTCAGATGCTCATTCATGACTCTGGGTCGTGGCAAGCTTGGAGTTTCGAGAGAAACAACCAACAACTGCACTGAAATCATTCTAACTACAGGTGTTCCTACACAAGACATCTTTAGCAATTACAGCTAAAATGGTACACTCGTCAGCTTCGTAACCACTTGTTATAAAACAAGCAATGATTCTTCCAAATATGAAGAATTTTGGTCTATGCATTTTACCAGTAAGCTTTTGCCAATCTTTTATTTGTTTTATTTTTCAAATTAAATACTATGCTTTGTTGAGATTTACGCTTTCTTTCCCACAAAGACTACTTTTTCTACTGCCAGCTTTATAAAAGAGGCTTAAAGTTTACGTTCATGTTATCATAATATTTTTTACATTATTTTAAGTCCCATGGATAAATATCTCAGGCTTGTTAGAAAGAGATCTCATTTCCCCTAGGAAAACGTACAGCTTTTTAAAAATTTTAAAAATATAAAAAAAATATTAAAAATGTTCTTTGAAGAATGGCTCTCTGAAGTATTAAGTTGTGTTTAATAATATTCCTTCTTTTACTAAAACAATCATTTACACCATGGACAGTCTGAATTAAAATAATCCATCAATGCATCATAGCTTAGTTGCAGCCAGTGACACAAAGAATGCCATGGCAACAAACCAATGGAACTATAGAAGTTTCATAGTGTCAACAGGAAAATGGAGTCTCAGCTAGGTGACTCTCTCAGAGAAGAAGCTGAAAATATTTACAGAGAATCATGACATTTAGAAATTATGTTTAGATAGTGCTTTAAAAAGTACACAAGCCAGTTTTGATTAAGAGACAATTCTGGAGAAGGATGGTAGTATTTGGTCCCAGAACTTTAACCCGAATCTCCACTGGAAATAAATAAGTATTAATGCAAAGTTCTTATAAGAGATCTTGACCTGACAGTCTAGGCAATATAGACACAATTGTTCCCAGTGAATTCATTATATTCTTTCTCCCCTTGATATTAGCAGTCATGACATTTTCAGCAGGTGAATTATTTCCTGGGGAAATCCTACTTTACAGGACACTTCTGATTTCAGTCTCTTCATAGTTATCTTCTAAAAGATAAGGGAAGATTCCAGAAAAAGACGTTAAAGCATATGATTACTGACTTAAAAATTTATTTCAGACTTTTTATAGGTTGGTTACCCAAGAAATAAGTGACTAGCTAAAGTTCTTAGAAAGACTCTAACCAAACCTAAATACTTAAAATATCTCTTTCAATGGCACCATTATTCCAGCACCCCAAGTTGCAATATGCAGGTTTCACACCACAGAAGCTCGGAAAAATGGATAAATTGAAAAAGGCCCAACCCCCCCCAAAATAATTCCACCATCAAGGAATTTTTTTTTGCTGAAGCTATTTTATAGATTTGCAAAGCTGTCTGGAAAAAGCCGTATAAGGGGAATAGTATCAAAAAGTTGTGTTACGGATTCATTGGATGCTGATATTGCTTCTTCATTAATTATGAAAAAAAAAAATCCCAACCCAAAACCTTGTGATGACAAGAGGGAGGTATTTCTCAAGTCACATCAGTCTAGAAGGGTTTAGCTAGTATAATTAGAAATTGTCCTATCTCAAATGGCTCAGTGGTTACATAAGATTGTCACATGAACAAAAGTAAATATACAACATCATCAAAGACTATAAAGGGAAAAAAAAGAAAGAGAGTTATTTTAACAGAAAATAACTCTCTTATATATGCTTACAGTTATATATACTTGCACAAAATAAAATAAGAAGCTTATCTTGAAATAAAAGAATCTTAATGAATGATTTTGTTATATTGATGGGGAACTACTAATAAAAGAGATAATCTGAAGCAGGAAATCTTTTTACCTATAATTACAGCTATTCTGCTGTTCTACAAAAGCTTTTGCAATACCATGATATATTCAGTCATTTTCCCTCAGCAGCTCATGGAATTCAGTCCTGGCTACGATTTCTTTAATTATTATCATAATCTTTTGTTTCTGTTTACATGCACCTATCAAGAGCACCTTTTAACTCCATCATACTTAGCTATAAAGGTAAATTTAAGCACAGCACACAATTCCAAACAAGTTTATTATAAGTGATTGCCCAGATGGACAATATGTGCTTTCAGGAGTACAATGTTACCAGCTCTGGTTCATTAATAATGATATAAATGAGGAGTATTCATGGAAGTCAGTGGATTAAACAGTTCTAAAAGGAGTGAGAGGAGACACAGGACTGGATTGGTTGCATTTTTTGAGGACCACACAGTGGATGACATTTCCTGCTTCTTAGAAAGCTTTCAAAGTCAGAGGAGTAAACTTCCACTTAGTGTCATAAATTTCCAAGGGAAAAGGTCTTATGACCTTTGGCAACTTATACTTTTCTAAAATAATTAAGCTTGTAAGACTCAAAGGTTATGTTGTGGGGTTCAATTTTTTCTATTTGATAACTTTTGCTTTTTCACAAAAAAATTTAGCAGTTCTGAAGTTTAAGCCTAACATGGAAATGCATTCTCATACATTCAATCAGTTCTGTATCCTGAAAAGGTCTGCCTCAAAATATGCTCTGAATTTCTACCTTTTTACTCCCTTATGCAACTGAAAAAATGTTCCTTCTTTCAGAGTAAAATTTCAGTTACATACATATGAACCGCTTAACTAAAATTATTAAAATGTCATTGCAGTCATAATGTAATTTTTAAATTTCAAATAGGAATGCATCTGGGCTTGTTCTTCAGCACAACCAACAAATAGCAACAGAGACCATTTCTTAAACATCTCAATTCTTTCCAACTAGGGATTTTTCTAGGGAATCAACTCCATGGCTTTATTTACCTTTTTTTCCCCGTAATATAAAGTGTTATTTCTTATGTAATGCATAAAATATTTTATAAGAAGGATAATGGTGACAGACACCTTCAACATCTCTAAAACTGTATGTCACAAATCATAGCAGAACAATCAACTAATATTCAAAGTATTACATATAGTAATGACAAAATGACATACAAAGAAAGCCTATTGTGTAAGAAAGCAAACTAGGTCTTTTTTCTTTTAAATTAAATGTCTTTTTTAGCTCAAGAGAAGTTAATAAAGACATAACTAGTGGGTTAACACAATAAAAAAGGGAATTGTGCCTTCTCTTTCTCTTATATTTCGGGGGTTTTTTTTTAAATTTTGAAACATTTCCCCTTTAAAGCAAGCCCTACATTTTTCTTCTGCCAATCAGTATTGGCACTAGCTATAATAGAAAACACACTTCATAAAGTCACGTCTTTTAGAGAAGTATTCTTGTTGATTTTCTTAATAGCATCGTAAAAGAAAAGTACATAATTGCTAAAATGCAATGAAATCCCCAAGGTAGAAGCATAAGGCCATACTAGTTTCAAATGACTAACATTTTTATACACTAGCTTAATGAATTAGGAATTATTGCCAACTTATTTTAAAGGACAACTACTTTTTATTTAAAGAACTATGAAGTACATGCTTCAATGTCAGCAATCCTTGCAGTACCATTCTCTTTTTAGAACACAGGAGACTTCTACAGCCCTCTAGACTTAGAAGATCAGCTCACAAGAATCCATATACGCCATTTGAATTCTGTATTAGAGAGATCTGACCAGAAGTTTTCAAAATAAAAATATACCAGCAAAGCTGTGCAGGACAGCTGATAAAAACAGCATACGTCCATGTTCACAGCCTACTCCTCTCTCTCTCTGTGAAGAAATACCTAGATGATTCAAGGGTAAATTAATCTCTGGCATCTTGACCACATAATGCTTACAGTGAATTTAGTATAAGGATCTACGTCAGGCAAGGAATTAATGTTCAAATCATGTATACATCCTCCCCTGAAGGAGATTATAGGCAATTAAAGAGGATGGTTTAAGTGTAGTTTCCAAGTTCTTTGACAGCTTCATCATGTAAAGGAATCCAATGCTAAATTTCTTAGTCCTAGAGTGTCCTTTATGCTTCTTGGTGTCAAGTGCTCATTCTTCTATTTCAAACTCTTTGGAAGACAGCCTTCCCACTAACTTAAGTAAGTGAAAAGCAGTACGGGATAAAAAAAATCTTTATTATTATTATTATTAATATTGAATTGCTGAAGGAGAAAATACTGAGGTAGAGGGGAGGCAGAAGTCCTTATCTCTGTTATAGGATTTTCTCACTCTCTGAGATTGCTCAGTGTGGCACAAATGGATTTAGCCTTCATGGACTTTATGAAACTGGGACAGTATGGGAAGAGAACTTCTTTGTTAAAGAGAAGTTATTTCAGGGTTTCTGGAGATCAAGGCTGACTCAGGAACCCACATCAATTCTCCCAGGAGTATAAGCAGGTAAATATTAACAAAGTTGCTTCTCCACATAGAAAAAAAAAAACACCTGTAAGTTCAGTCTTTTCATATATATTTTTTTGCTTTTGGCATTTAAAAAAATATTCTTATTTGCTCACTGTGCTGCTGCTTTTTACATGCCTGCATAAGCAGAAAGCCTTATGCATCAGAATCTTGCCATGAATGGAAAGAGCCCTCATACAGTCCCACAGGAGACTTCTTTCTACCTAAAGTGGCCTTTCAAACATAACAGCACTGCTTCAGAAGACTTGGCTTATCCATTCAGTGATTGTGCTGGCTGGGATCTCTAACTCCTGCGGAATAGAGAACCTGCTCCAGGTTGGGAGCCAACTGCTGGTGTAACACTGACAGATGCAGGACCCATATGCCCAAGTCTGGGTAGGATGCCTCTATCACTGGCATCTGGATGTCAGCTTGCCTTTTCTGGCTCTGCTTCTGGCTGTGCTGATAAACCTGATTGTCTGTGTGTTGTGGGTCAGCCTGCTGCTGCCCTGTAGTCATGTTTTGTGGATTACTCAGTGGTTCCTCTCTGTTAAGGAGTACTATCTGAGCATAGTATGCATCCCTCAATGCTTTGATAGGCCACTACACATCTAATTCCAGTATTTCTACTGTTCCTGGTGATTTCAGCATAGATGATTAAATCTTGCAGGTGCAGTGAATCTGTTGAATGTGTAAATGTTCATTTCCTGTCTAGTGGCTAGGAAGTTATGCTGATACCATCCATTACTTTTTAATCCTAAACAATTTTTTATTGCTAGATATACTGCCTGGGATTGCAAGTGTAAGACTTGGAAGACCAGAAAGAGATTTTTATGAAGAAGAAAACACACATCATTATAATGCTCTGTAAGAGTAAAAAAGTAAAACAACAAACAAAACCTGTGTAAAAATTTTACAAAATACTGTCGACACCTACTTAGATATTTGCATGGGTCACCCTGGCAGGCACATTCTTGAAACTAAAAGAAATAAAATGTCCTTAGGCAAGAAATAAGAAAGACTACTTTCTGTTCAGATTTGGAGTCTACCAAAACCAGAGCCTATCCATGAGGGAGGTCACTGAATTTCATTCTAGAATAAGGCTTAATGGTATATGCACTTCTATATCCAGCAATAGCAGCTACAATCATTTCATGCCAAGCCTCCTACATGTAGATAATTTATACCCTCATCAGGAATAATCTATCTGGGAGTTGGGGGAACTTCTGTAGAATGAAAGCCAAATGCTGCTAATTGGCCTTGGCAAACACTGGAAGTGTGGGGGCAGAACTAAGCCAGTAGCCTAAACGTGCACGGAGCGGACATGCAGAAACCTCCTTCCTCTCCTACAGCGTGTGCTCAGCCTTATGAGGCCTAAAATGCAAATGTGTGGAATCTTAAGTAAACACAAATAAGAATCCCTACAATGGCCACAATGCAATGCCAGTGACAAGAGCAGGACTTTCTATAGGAAGGTGTATAATTTCCTGCTGGCCAGCTGATGTAAGGGTTCAATCTTTCACAGGCACAGCTTTAGGAGCCTATAACTATGTGTTTAACTAAAATAAGTTACTTTTGTGCCAGCTGCAAAACATAACAATTAATAACCACAAGAAATTAAATGCAAAAACTGTTTTTCATTTTTAGGATGTTAAGCTTGGATTTATACTAAACAAAACCAAGTATATTTTCTTGCTTTGACACACTAATACAACATTATATCTCTGAAAATTTGAATCATATTAAGCATTTGATTCTGCTTGGCTTCATAATTTCTAAAGGATGAAAACCACTGCCTTGATCATTACTGTTTCGGACATGTAAATGTAAAAATTATTTGAGAGAGAGAGAACAAAAAAGAGACAGCAAGTTTAGCAGGACAGTCTTTCAATGATACTTTTTCAAGTCCCAAACATTTTCTCAAATTAACAGAGGGCTTGCTCTTATTTTCAGAATTGCATGCTGACCATATACTGTCCATAATTAAGACACAAAATTCTAAACCATAACAGAAATAATTTCTTTTAATGTAAAATTTTGGTTGCTTTGAATACTGAGACACTGAGTCCTGATTTCAATATAAATCTCACCTGTAAATGACCTTCTTTGAGACTGTACAGAGGAAATCTGAGATTCTCTACTACATGTCTGTTACATATCAGGGCAACACTAAAACAATGACTTTGTTTCATTAATTTTCAACAAACCTAACAGTTTTTTATGCTGTGGACTAAGAAGCATTTGCTGTTAGCCTAAAGAAAGCTGACAACCAGTCCCATACTGGTAGTGTGATGCCTTAAGTTTTAGCATTCATATTTTTCAGATTCTGTGCAGCCTTAGTGTTAACTCTGAACCTCATATAAAGCGTCAGCAAATTCTCCTCACAGTTTAGTTGGACAAAAGAATCCTTTTCCAGCCTGAGAACCAAGGACACCATTGCAGCTTCAGGCCCAAAAAGTGCAAACAACGGCAAATTGAGGAGAGCAATCTGTGAGGATGGGACTTCATAGCCTGAAGCTGTAACTGGACAATTAACCTCAGCATTTAAATGGACCAAAACTTATAAAAGTGTGAAAACTTGTGACCAGTTGTCCATCTTGGGTAGAGCCATGGCCAGGCTCTTGTACTGCCCAAGGTGCATCCTTTGAAGGCTTTCAATAAAAACCTACTTTATTCCTTTAACTCTGCCCAGCCTCTGCTCCAGGTAGCCTCTCTAGGTATCAGTTTGTCCCTTCAAATCTTTTCACATGATGCTATTTTTGGAATAGCAAAAAGCCAAGGGGCTCTCTATCAATGGGCTAGGAGACAGCTCCTACAGCTAAGGTGTCCTCTATCAGCTATTCTCTACTGTAGGACTCTTGCATTGTGAGGAGGACTTCTGAACTCTAGACACAGACATACACTCATCCCAAATTTTTCTTTCTCCTTCAAGTGCGCAAAGGTAGCCAATCCACCACCTCTGTGCTAAAAAACCCAAAAGAACAAAATCATAATGATTAAAATCTTCATGTTGAACAGACGATACAGTTGAAGGGAAGAACAGAATAACGAAGTGCAAAGCAAGCCAATAATACACACTTTAGATCCCTAGCTATAATAAATATGTAGGATACAATTTACAATGCATTAAATCAAACCTGAATTCTGTGAGACTCTATCAAAGAGGTATAGTTGTACAGTAATCTAAAATGGTACCTATCTAAATAGGAATCTCCTTAAAATGGAAGAACTATAAAAGGAGAAAATTCATCGGTTAAGTGCTGTGCATAATTACGGAAGAGAGTCCAGCCCCAATTTGCAGTTTTTGTGACCTTTTTAGGTTTGTGTATGTAAGCCTAAATGCGATACCATATAATTACACATAACCGCTTCACTTGTAGAAATGTTATCTTTTTTCCCATAGTCCTTTTTATAATTTCTGTACAGGTAGAAATTCTAATACAATGACATTTTAGTAGCAACTAATAGAAACAACCATTTAATCAACTTTTGAGATAATCCACTTCAGAACAGAGAGCATGCTCTACAAGCCTGACTCATTTATTTAACAATATTTGTATTTCTTTAAATGCTATGTACTTAAAAGTCTGTAAAGGTGGTTGCACTTTCCAAGTAAATTCAGGAAAACCAGAACTGAATCTTCAGGTTTTATAGCACTGAGGAAGTTCGAACACATAGGTTCCATGTCAATATTTAATTTTCTATTTATTTAGGCCTCACAGTTGAAAACAAACAAACAAGCAAGCAAACAAAAAGTGACCAGCAGATACCTGATATGATGAAATTACTCAGAGATAAAAGCAGCCTTAAACAATAGCATTCACATGAATCTCAGCTGTCCGTGATCCATTTAGGGATTTTCTGTAAGCAGAATAAATCCCTACCCTTTCCCAGCTCCCAGGTAAAAAGAGGGCACAGAGTGCTCCCCTTCACATCCATTGCAGAGGAGTACAAATGTTGTTTAAAGCCTATTTCTAGTGGTTTATTTTTTATAAGACCTGAAATGAGAAATATTTGAAATCTTTGAAACTGTCATCAATGTTTTCAGAAAAGTGAAGAAAAATATCAGTTAACTTGCTCAGCATGCCCATGAAATATACTTTTCCCCAGTTTTACTTATTTATATAAAATCAACACACTTTTGCTTTCTTGATAAATGCTGTGATTGAAAAAAAATGAAAAAAGTTTTCTGAAACAAGGACACTTACTGCCCTCACCTATATCTTTACAAACATCATAGAAGGTGTAATTCTTCCTGGTGAACCCACACATTAGTTTATGCTGTCTATACTTTTCAAGCCACCTTACTTCTGAGAAATAAAAGGCAAAACCCCAAATCATAGCTGAATTCAGACTCCATTAGAGTTCTGTTGATGCACCAGGAAAAAAAAAATCCTCCTTCAGCTTCTACGGGCTGCAGAAATTCCTCCATTTCTTTTAATGACCTATTTCTTCTGTTTGATTCAATACAGCCCACTGCCTATGGAAATGACAACACTCAGCAGGTGACAACAAAATGGTCAGCAAACAGGGCTGAGATATGTCATTTTCTTCAAATGGTTTCTCAGGAATTAAATGACACATCACTGTATGTGTACATGTCCTGCTCAGATCAAATATTTTTTTATTAAATGAAACTGCATGCTTCTATATATATAGTTGCCATATGAAATGCAGGTTTAAGTGTACTGCTCCAAGCTCCAATTGCAAAACAATTTGCTGTTTCCCACACCTCCCCAGTCTCCTTTTAGCATATAACCCCTTGGGCAGCAAGTGCTCAGATGCTCTACCTTTGCCATAAGTCCAGATTGAAAGCCTTGCCCTTATGGAGTCAATCTGATGCATTTCCTATGACTGGGACAAATTGGAGTATGCAAATTAGCACCTTTTGAGTCTCCTGAACCCAGGAAATTCTCTTGCTATGTGTTCCAGCTAATGGACCTGAGATGTCCTTTGTAACAGGGCTGTCTGTGCAACTCCTTTAACCTTTTCAGATTCTGATCTAGCCTTTGTTCCTAGCCCTTTTTAGAATCATGCAATGTATCAAGTTAACCTCTGTTGTAATTTAAACTGGTGTAACACCAGAGCCATATCATGGCATGCAGTGGCATTTACACATGTTTAAAGTGCAAAAGAGCATCCAACAGTGAATAGAGGCCCACAACATTAAAATTTCTAAGAGAGCTTTTTCTGCCTACTTTCAGCTTCAAATACTTATCTTTACCCTGAATCACTTAAACCAGTACAAAATGCACAATTAGATTTCTAAATTTCTAAATAAATTAACATCAAGTATAAGAGTTTGCCCTTTTATGACAAGAGTATGATCTGAGAAGACTGTCAATCTACAAAGTACTTGAGGAGTGATTGCTGATCAAGCATGAACAGATTCCTAGGTAGATTTTACAGAAATCTACAGAAAGAAGCAGAAAGATGAAATAGCATTATTCTCAAATCATAAAGGGAAAGTAGCTACTGGAGATGCCTCATTCCTGGAAAAGCACACTGCAAAGATAATGACATTTTCTTACCAGAGTCCTATGACTCTTTTCACAACATTTCAGCATTTACACTGACTTCCTGCCTTTCAACTGTGTTTGGGTGTGGTGTTTGAATATAATAAACACACATTTCATGTCACCTCAAATTACTGCTTCCAAGCAGATTGTGTGCCTATCTTTCCTCAACACAGCATTGAGTACGCTGATATTCTCCTCTCTTGCTGTTGCTGTTTTGTTTTTTTTTTCAAGATTTTGTTCCTAATTTAATACTCTTTGGTCCTGTCCACTTAGAATTTTATTTTTTCTAGAAAGTCATACTTTCATCAGGATATATACAATCTCTTACATCATAAATCCATTATTGTTCAGTTTATACTAAGGCACTACAGCATCCCATTTCTTACTGGTGTACCTCTGTTTTGGGATCACTAAGTTGAACTCTACAATCATCAGCTATTCTAGAGAAAACATGGCTGCATACTAAATGCTTTTGATTTTGGATAGAGATGTAGATTAAATAAATGCCTTTTCTTCCCCTTTGTTCAGTTTCTGGACTGCATTTTGTTGAGCGCATTTGGTGTTCCCTTTCGTTTTGTACCCAAACTCTCTGGATGCCACTTAATGTCAGGAAGAAAACTCATAAATATAAACTGTACTTGAAAATTAGGAGGTTCAGATTCACAATTTAAGCGCAAAAAGTAGACTCAATACATGTCCTATAGAAATCATTCCCTCATAGAACTTTTATATGATCTACAAACCTTCAGTTCTGACTTGTTCTGTACTTGTTCTGTCTCATTGCATTTATGCACTGCTCTTCACCCATAGAAAGTTTAGCATCACTTTGCTGAGTGGTTTGATCTGCAACCACATTTCCTCTTAATTAATCTATTTAATTCCCACTTTATTTTTGTCTACTGATGCATAACTTAACCTCTACTTCATCCCAAAAATTTTTACTTTCAGACAGCACAGATCTGTGCTCTCCCACAGATCCTTAGTTTTGTCAGCCTTTTCACATTTTCCTCTTTTCGTCTGCCTTTGACACATGCTAACAGATGTCAGTCAGTAGTCTACCCCTTTAACCCAATGCAGACAAGAAGCTGAACAGTCTTCTTCATTCTCAGAAAGTGTACCACTGACATCATCATTAGCAATTGCCCTTCTCAAATTTCCAAGCCAGTAGAAGTCTTTTCTCCTGACACCTTTTACAGCCTGGAAAAATCCTCCATCAGTACTACCATCTGCTGCTTCCTCACCTTTAGTCTTGTGTCACTATTTCTGTGTTGACTAGTGTTATACAGAGAGAACCTCATTATGTAATATTCAGAATGACTGAAAATAGTAAATGAGAAGATAAATCTTCTCCCTAATATTTTATAGCACTCCAACACTTTCCTGTCTCTTTTCCCACTTCTTAAATTTTCTTGTCAGATGGGACTCCCTATAATAATTCAAATATTGGAAGAAATGAGACTTCCACTCAACTATAGCCTAGCCAGTCAGCTTCTTTTTTTTTTGTATTGCCTCTATTTAATTAAAACACAACAAAATTTTACACAACATTTGT
>NW_005054301.1:9065862-9164751 GCF_000277835.1 Geospiza fortis
GGGAAAGAAAAAATTTAGAACTTTGTATATAATTCACTCATGATTATTCATACTGCTCGGCTGATTTTAATACTTAACTAACAATGGGCTTCTGTCGCAGACATCTTTTCGTGAAAATCTTTTTCTTTAGGATTTTCCCTTCTGAGAAGCTGAGGCCTCAGAAACAGAATGTAAACAATGGTTATCTGCTGCTGTGGAATGCAACAGGCAGATCCGTGATTGGTCTCATGTAGATATTTTGATTTAGTGACCAGTCACGGCAGAGCTGGCTCTTGCACTCTGTCCGAGCCAGCTGCTTTTGTTATCATTCTTTTCTATTCTTAGCTTAGCCTTCTGAGGAAACCTTTCCTTCTTTTCTTTTTAGTTAGTTATAATGTAATATATAGATATCATAAAATAACAACTCAAGCCTTCTGAACATAGAGTCAACATTCTCACCTCTTCCCTCACCTGACAACCCCAGTGACCACTGTCACAGGCTTCCAAGGCAAAGTATTGGGTACTTTTTTCCCTTCAGGAGAAGGTTCTGTTTCTCCATTACACTGTTAATTGTGTGCAACTCATCCAACTGCACAACTGCAAAAATGTAAATAACTTGCTCTCTTTACTGTTCTCTAATTTGCCTTAAATAGACATTTTCACAAATTTTCCCCAGTCTAAAGTGGTTGCATACTCAACATACATATTTATTATGTATGGAGAACTTTACTCACACATTCTCCAGCAAAATTATTTTTTCAAAAATGAATTGTGTCATTGTCTCAGTATATTCTAATCTAGTTATAATGGATTAACAGCAACATCTTCCAAACATGATTAAATATAAACTGTAGAGTGAATTCTCTCCAGTTTTTGTATAGAAAGTTTATGATAGAGTACCCTTGTTGCAAAAAGTAGGTCTGTAATTCTAGAAAAATCGTGGCAAGAATGGAGGACAAGACCCATATGGACAGCAGAGAAATGGTATGAAAGTTCCCTTCAAATTTGGTATTTCATTCTACACCTTCTGTGTTTGATAACATTGAATTACAAACTGGATGATAAAACAGCATTAACTTGAGGAGTATGTGAAAACATTTTCCAGATAACAACTTCCAATTTTTCTGGCTGAAGATGGGAAAAAACTTTTATTTTGTAACTACCGAGATATTAACAATCTTTGTTTGCATTCAGTTGATCATTCCTATGACCCTGAGTACTTTTGAGAGTATCACAAACATGGTTCAATCTGTTATTTGCAGTTATTACACAGCTCGAAGAGGTGGATGGGATCAGCCCCTTGAGCACAACTGTGGATGCAGCTTTACTTCACTTTAGGAATGCAGGTGGATGGGGTACTAGCTGCCTGCAAACAGAAGATTGTTAGAGCTCTCCCTTAGAGTGAAGAGACATTAATTTTCCTCTTTCCTGAGAAATTTAAGCTCATCTGACATACTCCAGAAAACAAACCAATGACTCAGCTACTCTGCACGGTACTGGCATCACCTGGAATGATTCACTAGAAGCCACAGAAATTGTATTCACCTGCACATTTACCTCACAATTAATAAAGGCCCCTCTCTGAGGCACAGTACTATACTAAATTGACAAACAGATTATATTTGTACAGTTTCGTGTTAGTCCTATTATTACAGTATTGGATACATTAATAAAATATAGTTAGAAAAAGAATATCAAACTATTAGGACGAGAGGCATTATTCAATTGTTCACAATACTAGCAATTCATTAGGCTTCTTACATCCATAGGATGAGGGTGGTTTGCTAATTTATTGACTTTAAATAAAGAAAAGCTAAAATAATATCAATGGGTTTAGTAGCCCACTGCTTCTCTATAGCATGAAGGTAAAGAGACAATTAAGTCTTCCATGAAGTTCCATCCACCATCAGAGGCTTCCAGTGGAGTGAAAAGCATGTGAACCAAGACTGCCTTTCATGCATGAAAAGTCTGGGACTACTGCATGGGGTAAAGTCAAATTGCAGCATTTGAGCCATTTCTAGCTTCCAAGTAGCTCAAATTCTGCTCCATTCTAGGACGACTTTTCACGATCAAGGCTGTGGTGATACAGAGGTTTCTAGGAAGTAAAACAGGGCTTACAGGCCTTGTGCATATTTCAGATGACTTTGTGGGGTCGTCTTGGACACAACTGGACATCTACTACAGCTATCCTCTGTACATTGTTAACCACTTCATTAAAGCTAAATGGTTTGTAGTTTGTGACTTTTGCCTCAATGAGGAATACAACCTATAGGGTCAGATTGTTTTCGCTGAGGTTGCTTTTCCTCAGATCTTAATGGGAACCTGATTTTTCTTCTCTCATTGAATCTGATACTGCAATTACCTTGCAAAAGAGAAAATACTTCAAAATACTTCACCACAAAATACTTAATGGGAGAGAAAGGTACAGCACAAAGTAAAAAGGAACTGCAAGTCTTGTAAATTTTCCTAGATAACATTCAAAAAGTCTTCCAGCTTCTAGGAAGATAGGTGGGGACCTTTATGGAACAGAGGAGAATTCAGTAATTGTCATCCACTTGTAAATCATGGGTGCACAACAGATCTTGCTATGGGAATAAATGAGATTGGTAGCTGGCTTTTTTCTCTGTCTAGTTCAGTAGTTCAATTCTATCAAATCAAATGTATCAAAATTATCTAATGTGCAGTAAGTTTAGGGATATGGCAGAAATTGACGATGGTCTTCCAATTAGTTTGATTTTGGATTATCTTTTGGTTTTTTGTTTTTGTTTTTGTTTGTGTGTTTTGAAACTCATTGTAAAAATCTACATCATAAGAGTTGTCAATGGTCACATTTTGTGGAACACGTCCACAAAATGAAGAAAAGGATACACTTTTTGTTGCACTGACACTTCAGTATCTGTCCAATATAAGGATTTCTTTACACAAAATGAGGTAGCACAGTATAGATGATCTAAGAAAACTACTGTCCAAGTTACTGTGTATGTAATATATACCTAATGCTATATGAAAGTGTTAGTTTCTTAACAGTTGAATAGGCACTACTGAAGCAAAGAATGCAATTATGAAACTTATCACTCTTGTATGCAGAAACACAAAACGTGTACTGCTCACTATAGTTCAGATACATACTCCTATTATTATTACTTACACCATCTTTCCATCCTAGCCTGACTTTAATGCTACTTCATTGTGATTAATTCCAAATATTTAGTTTTTAAAAAGACACTGATGTTTTTAAAGGAAGAAACATATATTTTCAAAATATTAAATTTTTTTGAAAATAATGTACATTATACTTTTAATTGTTTTACTGTTCAAATTGTAAGGTGTGTTCTTTTTTGTTCAAGAATTTTAAAAGCAACTAATTTAAATATGCAAAATTATCTTGAGTTGTTCATACGTGAACTTAAAAGCCATGCAACACAGGAAAATTAAGTAATTATGCCTCCAAGTTATTTACTGCAATTAAGCTCATTTATCATATGCAAATTAGTGCAAACTGGTCTCATTAGTTACTAAATTACTCAATATGAGCTGAACAATGTAGCACTCCAGTTTGTAATGAAAAATCCCTGTAGAGGCAAGCAGTATCAATTAAGCTAATTTGCATATGCAAATATATTCACTAACTTTCCCTTTTCTCTATATTTAGTTCTACATTTCCTGATCATTCCTGATTATAAGAAGACTATGGGGTTACTGACCCTTTTTCACACCTTCTCAATAGCAATGAAGTTACAGAAAAAAAATCCAGAGATCCTGAAAAATTGATGAAAATCTTGCTAATTTTTACAACCAATTTAAACCAAATTTTTAATAGCAGGTACCAGAAATAATTTTTTTGCTGAATTTAGTTGATAGACAGATATATATACAGAAATATAAAACACAAGATATCTATTCTCAATATAACACCATTTTCAGAAGAAAAAGAATGTACAAGACAAGAAAAACAAAGCCTATAATTTGGCAAATCAAAAATCTTGTCAAAAATTAATTAACATATTGCCATTATCTACTTTTCTACTCCATTACGTTCCACTCTACTATTCATAATTCAGGTGATTTTACTTGAAAAACATTTAAAAGACATTACATTGACATAAAGATTCTGATGTAATTGTGTTTGAGCAGTCATTTTTTGCGGTGTCTTTTTTTCCACCAGCACAGAGTGGATAGCACCTTTGGCTTCAAACCTACCGCTGGGAATCTCTTCAGCATGATATACAGCAATCAGCTGCGGCTTGGAGATTTTTTGACACAGACTCACACAATTTTAGACTGATTCAGGTTAAAAGGGTCATTAAAGATCACCTACTTCCAACCCCCCTGCCATGGACAGGGACACCTTCCACTATCCCAAGTTGCTCAGAGCCCCATCCAATGCGGCCTTGAGCACTGCCAGGGATGGGGCAGCCACAGATTCCCTGGGCAGCCTGTGCCAGAGCCTCACCACTCACCATGAGGATGTGCACATGGGTTGGATTTCATATGTAAGCAAAGATGCCTTACTCAAATGAAGCCCTTTAAAAGTATTAAATTTCCTTTTCTCAGGGTTTTTATCCATTTTTTTTATCTCTGAATTTATGTAAAGGTAACGATACGTTGATTATTTTTGGAGTTGATGAAGTCTGCCATTAACAGAACATATTTAACTGTATGATCCTTGGGCACAAATGCTATCTCAGACCAAAATCAACAACTTTTTAACTTTTATTTTTCTCATGACAGGTAGAGTTTTACTTTTCTATTTTCTGCACTTAACTGCATATGGGAGAAAACCTTTAGTACCTGTATCAATCATCAATTAAGCAGTATTTAAACATTTGATTCCTAAATAATAGAAAAATCATGGATGAAGGCATTCTTCATTCACTGATGACTAGGCATTATATACAAATACATGGATTTAATATGTACGGACATGACTAATGTATATAACATATACCTAGATATGACTGACACTATCTATTTGTAGACTCAATATAAAAATATCACAAGATGTGCCTCCATTTCTGTTTTTGTAACCTCATTTTAAATAAACTATATCCACTTTTTCAAAATCTACTGTATTATGCATATCTGTCTATCAATAAATTTTGAAGTACCAAAATATTAAAAAGATCAGAGAGGTCCTTAATTTCTGAGCTTACACTTAACCAAGTCTTCAAAATACTAATAGCCAAAGGGATTACACCAACTATCAATTCAAATTCTTCAGATAGCAGACTCTGGAACCAAAATTCCCAAAGTGTAATCAAGGTTATTTACTTCACTTGCAAACAATACTTATCATGATACTTATTTGAAAAGAATTTCTGTGAGTAGCAGACTAGCTGAGGACATCTTAGAACTGTATTCCACCACAAAGTCTATCCAATTGTTATTTTAAAAACCATTTTGTCTTCTGGTGATTATATTACTAGCTATTAGACCACAAGGCAGTACTTTGAAGTTCATTCTGATCTGTTTAGAAGTGGTACATTTGAATGCATGACCCATCACCTCCCAAGGGTTGATTGCTCTGCTAAAATAAGACAAAATCTTAACAAATTTTGATAAACCTGTCACCACTATTAATTCATATTGTCTTTTATCCATCATCAAGGGTCTATCTTGCAAATATCAGGGTTGAACTGCCTATTATCAACTGAGAGATTCATGAAAGTACTTTGATAAAAGCATCATCTTTGAAAAGACCACACCTTAACAGATATTCAATACAAGGCTAATGGTAATTTTGATTTAAAATCCTCAGTTTTGAGAATACAAGTGCAATACAGGGGTTTTTTAGTAGTAGTATGATGAAGTTATGTCCTGAAAACACCTTAATTCATCACAAATCAATTTTTTAAAAACTAAAAAAAACGCAAAAAGAAAACCCAAAAATTCCAACAATCCATAAGTGGAATCTAGTTTAAACAAGTATGAAAGTCACTAATTGTTTTAATACACAGTAAGTGAAAGACTCAAATAGTTTTCAAAGTGGCCATCCTAGGTTTTTTTTCATTTTCACCTATAAAAGTCATACTTAATACCTAAAAAGTGTAAATAAATCAGTCTCAATGAGGTTTTATTTATATATGAATTATAAGTAATATTGTAAAAACATACCTTTAGGATATATGATATGTTTACACACTCAACATACTGAGAAATTACATAAACTGAAATATCACAAAACTGCTAGTTCTTCTTTTTTTTTCTGCATGTATGAGACAACATAGCAGTGTTCCTGCCTAATATGCAAACACAGTACTGTACATACTGGTGCAGATCTCTGACACAATAACTACAACAAAAGTATTTGCTTACAGAATGAAAAACTTGACCTAGACCTCTGCCAAGAGTGCACAACTAAGCAAATGATTTCATTCATGATTCTTGTTCCGAAGAGAAATTAATTCTACTAGTTAATTTAATGTTTTCCCAAAATTATCTTTGTTGCTATTCTGCATTTAGTTACTTTATAAAGACATGAAAATTCTGACATTATCTATAGTGCTTTTGAATACCACAGCTGAGTTAGTACAGAGATAGCTCTCAATCATTTCAAATTAAGTGGAATATTTCTCATGATAATATCCTAATTTACCTCTCTCGTACCTCTCAAAAGATAATACACCAGACAATATATTTGCATTGAGAAGCTGTGTACATTGCTAAATAAGAGCAGTTATTCAGTGCCACACTTAGAAAAGACTGTGTGGGTTTTATTTCCATAGGGCTGGATTCGTCTTACTGCAAGGCACATCACATTTTCTTCTTAACTGCTTATACTTCACATTTGATCACTTCAATGTAAGAAAGGCTGTAGTAACCCTGGCAAAATAAATCATGCACAAGGATGTTTCCATCAGGTCATTGTTTTTCAGTTGAGTCTTCCTGGAATATGATGACTTGTGCCATGTGATGAACTTGTTTGACAAATACCAGACCAGTTTTCAGCCCACAGCTAAGGACACTTGAGAGGCATGCTTCTATTCATTTTTTAATCTTTGCAGATTGCTCCAAATTTGTGATATAAAATTGTGACAACTGGGATATCATGGAGAAAAGCAGTGCTCATAAACCAAAGTGGGGAAAACCCCTCAATCCTAAATTGATACATGACATCAGACAAATCACCAGCACAAAATACTAGCTTGTACACACACTCACACAAATACATAAGGGCATTCTGCAAACACCTACTGCACCATTCTAAACAAGAAAATATTGTGATTCAGCTAAAATAACACTTGCCTTGCCTCTCATTAACAGTCTCCCAATTATGGACTTTCAAAATAGAAGAAATATGAGCATAAAAAAAAATCTCATCAATATAAGTGATGACAAAAATACTATTCAAATTATTGGCAGATATATGACTAGATAGATATTTTGATTTTTCTTGGAAAAGCCATTTTTTTACCTGTAATATATGACTTCCCAAATGTGATTCAAATACTTCAATGGCAAGGGCACTGGGACTTCTCCTGCGCTGGGCACCTATAACTGAATAAAAAACAGTTATGTTACAAGGTCTGCACATTTAGTTCTCATGCATCCTCACCACTGACATTAACCCCTTAAATGTTTTGCATCTTAATACACTGGTGTTAATTTAATTTTGCCTTCTACATAGCATATAAATTTGGTAATTTAATATGTAATTTAAGACTCAAATTTGTAGGATAAAAAAGGAGTTTTTTAAAAACCAACCTATTTAAGTGTCCAATGAATCTGAAAATTATTTGTTTGTTCAGATATATCTCAAATCCCTGTAGGCTTATGGTAATGAAAGCATGCAGAATTTAGTGAAAAATACTATTGAAAAAGAGGCTGCGCATATTGTAAATGTTTTGAAATGTGGGATAAGAATTAAATATTATTTATGAATTACGAAGTTTATTCCACTAAACATCTGAGAGGTTTATCTGAACATGTTATTATTTGAAACTGAAATGAAATAAACACAACATTAAAAAGCCCAACATTTATAAATACATCTAGTATTCAAATCAAAGTTCTCCTCAGTGTAGAGAAGTATTTTAGTATCCCAGATATCCATGTTAGTTGCTGGAATAGGTACTTGAAACTTCAGTGTCTAAATAATATAGTTTAAAAGTACAAAGTGACTAATGGGTAGTTGTGCTTCGAAGACAGCAGTGAATACAAAAAAGGCTGAGAAATCACAAAACTACTATTCTGTTAAACTCTGTACGCCAGGAACGCAAAGCCAGAAATTAAGTCTGTATATAACCAAATGTAGCCATCTACTGTAAGCTGAGGCTTCTTAGGCCTGGGCTACCTTTCCCACACGAACAGAGAAAGCCAGAGCACAGAAAAGATGGCACAGGGCTGCAGGAAACTCCCTTTCCTGTCTTAGTGACAAAATCAGGCATAACCACAGCAGACAGAAGAGGCAAAGTTCATTCTGCACCCCTCTAAGGTGTGTACAAAAGCATTTACATCCCAAGACCCTGATGAGAGACTAATGCCTCTGAAACCATCATAGCACTAGTCCATCTTTACGTATTGCTGTCTTTACAGTGCATGATAAGAAAAATGAAATATCAAGGATCTGCTAAAATAAGCAGAATGAATGACTGCCATTACTGAACAGGCCAATTTAACATGAACAGAAACAAAACACAGAGCAACAATTTCTAAGTCTTCTATGATACTGGCTGCCAAACATGATATCAGTAGGAAAAGACAAATGCCAAGTAATGATAGTCATATTGACCTGAAAATGTAATATCATTTTTTATTGATGTTTCATGTAATTTCCTTGCAGGAAATTCTAAGCTATTTATACTGAGCAAACAGGTGGCTTCATAGCTAATAGATTCAGGCAATAGCTCATAATTACAAATGGAGACTGCTGTAGAGCTGGTATTTCTAAGTCCTCCTCTTTTCTCATATTCAAGGACATAGACACTACCACCTTGAAAGAAAACTCTTCAAGACTGTATTTCTTAGAAAAACTTTATCTTAAGTTGAGGGACTAAACAAAATATACAGTACTGTAAAGATTTTTAGTATTCTGATCATGATTGCTGTCTGCATGATGCTTTGTACAGTTATTTAATTTATAATCTATCAGAAACAAAAAAGGTATTTAATTTATAATCTATCAGAAACAAAAAAAAAAAAAAACAAATTCAGTTTTGACTTGCTAGACATTGCTTCATAGCAGTCTCTATAAGAGCATTGTAAAAACCAAAAAACCACTCAACCTGCAAACCTGCAACCCCTCCCTGAACTCCTTTGTCCTTCCATTCTTCCAGGTAGACTCTCATGTTTTCCACACATTGGTTGAACACACCACCATTTGGAATTTACCTTTCAATTAATTTTCTGTTTCCTGCCCATATCCTTATGTTACCATTTTAAAGTGTATCCATCACATACTGAATCCAATTCTATGATGTCAATTGCAGGGTTTTAGTATTTAAGTATCATAATTTGAATGATGTGCCTGAAGTCAGTGCAGCCCTCTTTAAAACAGTATCTTGAACTTTAAATGACACTTACAGGTAAGTCATCAGTCCTTCACAATTGGGACCCTCAGTTCTATACCTCAAATGAAATCACTTTAAGGTCAGTGAGTTAAATAGAAAACAAGAGAGGGTCAGATCTTAGCTTTAAAATTTGTCAGTTAAATCCTGCATTGATGATTGCATGCCTGTGGCTAGTATATACGTAGACAAATATCTTGTAGTACTTTCATGCCATTCAGTTCACTGACATTTTTATAGCACTAGAACTCTTGCATTTATGTGTCTTGCTCTTAGCCAGGTGATGTGGGGTTCTCATGACAGTTCCTAATTTTACGACCATGACAATAAGTTACACAGAAAACAATTATGTTTCTGGTAGCCATGCTGCAACCCTTTTAAAATAAATTAATAAATGTTAAATATGTACCTTATTTCATGCACTTCCATCACTATCATTCTTCATGTTTTGAAGAATGAGACAAGAATATTGAGACAAATATCGAACAAGGAAAACTTAAATTATTTAATCAGCTGGATTTATTGTCTTATTATTTTACTTACTTGAGCTTTCAAATTTTCTTGATATCTACTTGCAGCAGATGAAATATGCTATTTTGGGTAGATAAGTGCATACCACATTGATACCTTTCAGAAACATGGCAATCTCACAGTCCAGTCACAGCACAAAATCTCTTATTTCTATTGAATGAATTGTTGGCATGCCAATACGCGAAAGGAAGACATAGACTGAAATGTTTGGATTAAAAAGCAGGCTCAATGTTATTTTATTCTAAAATTTCAAAACATAAACTATAAATACTAAGCTGGTTTCCATCACACAAGCCACAGCTAGTTATCTAAATCTCTCACCCTGTAGATGGAACCATCAGCAGCCACAGCTCAGCCACTCACAGAAAACTTGAAAAGCAAGAGATTTAAGATTTATTTCAAAAAATCTATAAATCAAAGTAGCTCAGTGACCTTCACAGACCTAAAGGTGTGGATGAGCATTTTTTTTTTAAATGTGGATTCCTTTTTTAAATGCAGACTCTTTACAGAAACAAAATACTGAAGGCATGAAATACATTTCTTCTTCTGAGTTACAGGAAGCAGGGGAAATTAGGATGTGGAGAAGGCTGAAGGACGTGTACCAAACTCCAGAAGGAGTCACAATGGAAACAAGTTCCAAACCCAGGTTAAATTCTTCCAAGCTTCTCTTATTTTAGCAGTATGAACAAACATCTCTGAATAGACTTTTTCACACATAGTCATATTTTGTATTGCCTACATTTAGTTGACAACATTTAATGCCTGAATGCACAAATTAATCAAAAAGTTGGTTGAAACAATATTTGTACTAAACACTGACTTCTAATAGTGAAAAGAAGATAGAAAGATTGCTTTTATGTGTGTACTTTGTAGTGCTGAAGCAGAAGAATCTATCTATGAAAATGTTTTACTTTCCATGGCATTGGACTATGACCTTTACTATCCAAACTGACATGTCTATTCCTGGCATGAGATTATTCCATAAAAGAAAAAAATTCTAACTATTCACTAGTTCCTCTTTAAAATTCCTCCCTCAATGACTAATCTGGCTATGCATGAGGTGAAGGAAGAGCCACCTCCCTTTCAGAGTGTCTTGGGGGCAGTCTAAGCATGCTTAATGCAACACCAAGAGCATTTGCAATTGTGCTACAAAAAGTGGGAAACCATGGAAAAGAAAAAGGAGACTGCCTAACGAAGATTTCTGTGCATCCTGAAAAGGAAGGATTTCCTCTTGAACACAGCCTAAGATGTGGGAGTACAGACCAAAGACTGATGTTTACTATGCATTTCTACTGGTGAAGACAGAGTTCTAATAAAGCACAAGCAGTATTCTTTGATCACTAGGAATGGAAGAACAGCACATGAGCACAATTATCAGCGTCCCCTAAAAAACTCCTGTGAGACTTTGTGTGACATCCCTCAACATAAACTACTTTTGTGGAAAGTTTTGGAAAATTCGAACAAAGAGTTTTAAAATTCTGTTGCTTTAATAATAGTTTAAAAACTAAACTGAACTTAAAAATTCTTTTCCCTTAACCTTTATTTACTCCTAAAAGCTTTTTCTCAATTAGCCTCAAACTCCCTATATTTTTTTTAATTTTGTTGATTTTTCTAAGAAGAACTTTTTGTACACTTGGAAGCAGACGTGTACTTAGGGCCACTGCACTGCAACCTTTAAGGCAATCTGCTGTCTGAAGAATTATGAAAAAACAGAGGTCATTTTGAAGAGCTCTAATTATGACTGCCACTAAAGTCAGACTTTAATTAGCAAAGACTGAACGGATCTACATAAATATGAATGTATAAACACCCCACCAAAAAAAAGAAAATTACTACCTTTATTCACAAAATATGTAGCCATATCAGGCTAATTGCACAACAGCTACACATAGGGTTGGCTAATATTTTTCCCCATAGGTATCAACAACATACATGATAGTGTCAGATGAGAGAGCATAGGAAGCAGAGTGGCCTGATGACTGTATGTGCAAAACAGCATGAGTGTGGCTATAATCTTTTAAATATTCTTTCCCAGAATATAACTTTTTTTGTTGTTGTTTTAGAGTAGAAAGAAAGATCTATTGAAATAACAATACAATTTCTAACATATTTTCCTTTGCATAGAGTAGATTCTAGATGAAAATGTATCTTTTGTGATTTCTATGAACAACTCCAAATGTTCATGAAAGAAAATGGAGGTGAATTTGGCAATCAAAGTGGTCTGGAAGAGGTGCAATGTCATCTTGAAATATTGGGGCTTTCGGATGAGACATACTAAGTAATTAGAAAATTTTTAAAAGCTGTGTTTTAGAAAAGACAGAGACGCTGACTACAGGGCTAAGCTGAACAACAGAGAATTCAATCTCAGGGAAGGATGAAGTGCAATCAACATTACACTCCAGTATTTCTGCATGCTAGCATTCACAGAAACTTTTTTTTTTTTTAATACTTCATGTTTAATACCTTTAGATGAATATTTTTTCCCATTGATTGTTTCTTGCTATCCCATTTAAGATTGATTGTAAGTTTTGAAAGAAACCTCCAGTAAGAAAGAACCCCTCCGCCTTGAAGTTGAGGACATCTGGTATACAAGATGTGTATTCAAATCCTGATCTAAAGTGAGATAAGAGCTGAACAGCATGATATAAGCAGAAGTGTTACCCTCTGATTTGGAAAAGGTATCCAAAGAAATTAAATTACGTCAGCAGTTACCTCACTGTAAGCCATCATATGATCCAAAATTTAGGTCTCTTATCCACCTTCACAGATGGGAAGAAGAAATAAATCTTAGATGGAGCTGCAACATAGGTGGAAAGGTATTTTATCTTGGTTTAGTAAAGCTATGGGAATCATTAATACTGTGCCATTACCAAAGAAGTATCACAGCAATAAAGTATCCGAACAAATTTGTTGCAAAGGACTACATGAAAGATGTATAATGCAATATATGATAATCAACTTGCAAAGCTAACAATACCACTTCAAATCTATATTTTTGTGTACAAGAATGCCTCAGATTCTAGATATCCATCTTCTGGTCACTGGTAAAGAGCATGAATTCATTACTGGGTAATCCATGGCTGAGAAAGTAAACCTACACTTTCCATGGAATAGCCTACTAGTTGTCAAGAATGTACTGGTTAATTAATGAAAGTATTATGCAACACAATTACAGGTGTGCTTTATTATTTTCAGTAGTTCATCTCTGAAAAAGCTCCAGAAATTAAAATAATTTTTAGCAAAACTTGCTTTTCAAATTCAAGCTGCTTAACACTTTTAAACTTCTTTTTAATCGCTTTTTTAGTTTCAATAACTTAAATTGATCAAATTGAAATGTTGTCAAAAAGCAGAAGTTATTATATTAATTGAATATTAATTGTTAATTGAACTGGAATCATTGGATTTGAAGACATAATATGTCTTTCCCTTGAGAAATATTCAAAAATAATGGAAAAAAGAAGCAAGATAAGTGACTGTCATAGTGTAAGTTTTTGTCTGTTTTAGGAGCCTGTTCCTTTTCCAATTACCTTCATTTGGTTTATAGGTCTGCTCCTTCCCACAGGATTTGTTCTTTAAGGGGTGGGGGTAGGGTGGTTGGGAGGAGTAGATAAAGTTTCTTAAGTCTTTAATATCTCTTTTTTCTCCCTCTTTTCTGAACTCCTTAAAATTAGAAACCCCAATAATGAAATAAGTATATTTTGTGTTCTCTCCTTGATAACTAGCACTGTTTCTTAATTAGCATATGTACATTAAGGAGTTTACTTCAGCGATTTTTTTTTTCTGTTCACTGTAAAGGATGAAATCTTTGCTGTGCAAGAATTTCCAGTCATCTAAGCAAAGAGAGTTCTCCATCTGTGGCTGGGGGCGAGAGCACTGGCCTTTCTCCCACACTGTAGTAGTTACTATAGGAACTATTGTGCCTCCTTCAAAAGGGCTACAGACAGGGTGATTAAAATTCTTCATGGGAGAACCCCCACTCTTCTCCTTGACAATGAAATTCTTCAGGGAGAGGGCTAAGCCTCCAGTTCAAGAATGGCAGCACCTGAGGGAGTGATGTGGCAGACGGAATCACCCCTGCTTTAAATTGAAGCACAGGGCAAAAAATACAAGGGCACATACTCCCACATTCATTTTATCCCCCTCCCATAAAATTCAGGAACATTGGGAAGAACTAGTAAGAAACAGAGAAGGAATTAAAAACTTCATACACTCTTCAACATGTTGAGGACAATGCAGAAAGTAAAAACACTTTCAATTCAAATAAATAGCAGGTAAAGAAAAATAATTAAAGTGAGATAAAGGTTTCCCAGGAAATCCATCTGCTGTAAATAGATCAGGAAAAAGTCTACAGAAGTATGGAAGAGAAAGAGATAAAGTAGAGACAGATGGGTAAGGCAAGGGAGAGGGACACACAAAGGTGGGGTGAATCAAGGGCTTAAAAACCTAGGAATTTATTAGTCCTTTAGATAAATGTCCACTCTGAGAGATTTGGCTCCACCAGCAGAAAAAAATGCATAAACATTACAATTGCATGAAGAAATGAGTGATGAGTCTGGATTACTTATTCAGATATCACAGTAAGACCCTTACTGGAATAATAGTTCTATTGTCTTATTTTTAAACTAGTATCAAAATTCCTCTGAAAAGAAAATGCTGCTACCCCTTTACAGCACCAGTGCTACAGAGATGGCTAGTGTCACTGGTTCTGTTCTCAGGAGGAGGACAGGGTATTAACATCAAGTCAGAACAGTGTTATATAGTGTCAGACTATACTTGCTGGTAAAACTAAGAGGCCTACATCTGTTGTCTTGCTTTTTTTTTTTCCAGTCTGATCCCAAAGGTTCATGTTATGACATTTGTAACATCTGCTACAATTGCGGAGGTAAGTCAGGCACAACCTTATTACTTCCAATCTAACGCTCCATCCATCCACAGGGCTTTCATATGCCACTAGTATGTCAAGGCGACCAAAAAGCTGTTCTATCTACATGAAGCAAGGTGTAATATATTTCTGAAAGTCAAGAAGAAATCCTGCTTTGTTATGTCTCCCCTTCTTTTGTTGTCTTAAATATTGGCAATGTTATTTCAGAATATTCTGTGAACAAAACAGTGAGCTGCTCCTACTTAGAGCCAATACAATTGCCTTTTTATGCCTTAGACAGTGGTGTGTTGAAATTGGCAAGCTGTAATTCACATCCTTCCCTGTTTTCACTAACACTGAAACATATCCAAATTTCCCTACCAGACCCTTCTATACTGAGGTCTGCTTTCTTACACATCCCCCTTTTTCTGCCATACTTCTCCCATGATTTGATGGGATGCATAATTTTAATGACAAATTTAACTTTTTTCAGTGCTCAGTGGTAAAATGCAACTCCTGATAGACAAAAAATATTTATTTCACCTGTGGTAACAAAAAAGTAAATGAATAAGGAAAACAATATGATGCTTTATAACTAGCATTCTTTCTATTAGCTTCTATCTAGTTCTTTCTATGAACTTTTATTCTATCTATGAACCTCTATTGTTATACCCACAGTATTTGAAGATTCTAATATTCCACTGTTACTGGGCAAGGGTACTGTATGCTGTGAGGACTCTGCTATCCCTGCCAAGTATCTGCACAGGAAGACAACCATTTGCTACATGGCTAAAATCACCCACTAAAGAAATTCCTTGAGAAATACATATAGCCTCCTCTGACAGCAAGTGGATCATAATTTTAGAAACAAACAGCTTTAGATGTTAGTGAACTAGGTAATATGTTCCACACTCAGTATCATACACTAAAAATAAGACAGATTTCACATTTGATAGAAGTCATTTAAATTCATTACAGGGGCTGCAGAACACTACATGGTAGCAAGTGAGAAAGAAAACCCAGTGCCTGATGACATAAGCCATTGTGGGTCTTGATCACCTGCACTTCTGCCATACTCACTTTTTTCTGTTTTACAGGCTAAGTAAAAGACCCCCATACACATACCCACCTAAGAAAAACACTGAAAAAAGCCCAGATCTCCTTATGTTGAATAAACACCAAAATTTGAAAGTATAGAGAATATTGCTCTTGGCAAATGTAGGAGCCACATCCACTGCTGGAATATAAAATCCAGCTATGATATAACCAGACAATTACTGACTAATGCATCATTATTCTACCAGACTAAGTGACATACTGAAATGAATCCAACTGCTTAAAGTTGTTTCTCATTCTAAGGTGACTTTAGAGCTTTACTACTTCTATAGACTTGGCTTTATGACTGACACATGTAGGTGCTGGATTTGCTTGTAGATTTTTTTTTCCTTTTTGTGATGTAGTCAGAAAAGATTTAATGAAGATTCGTAAATGAAATGAGACTGCATACAAGTCTGAAATCAATCTACAATTTCAGGGAAGAAATCTTTATCAGCTGCCAAAACTGAACCGTGTAATTAACTGAGGATTCTGGTAAGAACCAACTGTGCCACTAGTCAATTATTTTTACTTGTCTTCCAGCTGTGGCTTCTGTCTGTTCATAAGAGAGACTGTAAGAAAATGCAACTATAGAGAATTTGGTGATTTCAAAAAATAACTGAAAAAGTTTAAGGAGATTACCAAGACCATCTGTAGTAGAACCAGAACAAGTTTTTAAAATCTATTGCAAAAAGTTCTCAATTTCTCACTAGAAATTTTCATCAAGAATTCTTATCAGAACTAAAATAGCATTTCAAAATTGCTGAGGATTGAAAAATGGCCATGCATACGCTGCAATGGAAATCCCCAAGTCCTAATGAAGCAGACCTCAGAGGAAGTAGAATGGCACTTTAGAATACTGGTTAAGGCATGACAACTGCGAGATGGAACTGCTTCTTTTCAAAAGCACTGCTGCTTGTTAAAAAAAAAAGGGAAAAAAAAAAAAGTTGATCCAAAGGCCCTGTGGGAAAGATTTCCCAGCACTTCCAGCACTTTGGATTGTATTCTTAATACTTATACATACAAGTGCACTACTACTTGTAATAATCTGTTTCAGCAGTTTTTAAGGAAACAATCTCTTGGAAATCCCAATGACTAGTAAGAAGAATAGTTAAATCTTTACTAGAAATATGATGCGGTCTTTAAGTCTTTGCTAAGGTTAAAAAAAATCATGCAGCTCATGATGAATGAGCTTGGAATCAATTAGAAATAGGTTAACATCTTAACATTATTATCAGCTCCAGCACAACGTGTTTCCCCCTTCATTTTCTGAATGATATTTTTAAATAGTCATGTGAGGAAAGTCCAGTTTCCTTTGCCTTTGAAGAGTGCCTAACAGGGAAACATAAGAGATGTTTAATCAGAAGACAGAATAGTAATGGAAGTGAGAGCTTAGTAGCGAGAAAACAGGAAGCAAATTCTACAGCCAAGGAGACGTGTATAGACACAGCATTCACTTCATCAGAGTTGCATTCATTAGCACCAGGAATTAATTTAGCTCAAGATTCTTTTTGCAGTGAGGGAAAACATTTATTTGATTATATCATAGCTAAGATTCACACTTGTTACCTGAAAAAGTCATGCCTGTCTGGCTATAAGAGAAAAAGCAAGGCTTTCAGCATTTAAAATGTATCTTGAGCATGTTAAACATAAAAGTTCAGGGTGTTATTGTAGCCAGATATTTGAGTATTCTTTAGCAAATGAACTTAAAGGCATCAGAATTCATTCCTCACACAGTACTTGAATTAGACATGGACACAGATGGTTACCTTGACTTTGGGAGCAAAGTTTTGTTTTGCAAGATAACACTGTCTTTAAACCAGCTCTTTTGCACTTTCTATTAGCGCTGATAAACATTTTTTTCTTTTTTCTTAAGAATTTTACAATTATACTGATAATGTATTACATTTGGCTAGTTCAAGAATTACTTTTTATTATACATAACCAAACCTAATATAATACAAGTATGCATTTGCTATAATGATAAAAATTTTCTTGATACAATAATTCAACAATCTGTGAGCTGAGATTTTGCTGAAATAATGTCCTTTAAATGCTGCTTGTATTTTACTGCTTTTCAAAATCACCTTTTAATTCTTAAACATACTCCTTGTGCTTAATCCCTCTGAAGAACTAGATTTACACAGCCATGTATTTTGTAAATCAAGCTCATTAATTTAATGGACAAAATTATTTTTCTTGAAGTATGGTAAGATACTTAAAACTAAAATACAGAGTTGAATGAAGACTGCTCAAACTCAACACAGAACACACTTCTTTTTCAGTCACCCAAAACCTTTATACATCCTGCAGAAAAACTATTGAGTAATGCCTGATAATGTTTAGCTACTTTTCTTGTTTCTTTCAGCAACCTCCTGAAAGGCAGTTTGGAACCCAACATTTTTTGTTACGAATATGATAGCTTAAGGGTGTTTTCAATTATCTTAAATTGCCTGCTGTAAATCAAACATCACCTTATTTTATTAATAATACCTGCAAATCTGAGGAATTTGCTTTTAGAAAAAAGATTCCACTCAACAATGTTGTAGTAGGACAAGTCAGAAATGCAGCAAGTTTTCTGTGCATACTAACAAACAAGTCTTTCAGCGCACAGGCTTTGCCTTACAAATGCAGTATTATTGCAAGGTATATTCTACTTCTACAAATAAGATGGAGAAAAAAAACCATTGAGTATAACTGCCCCAAATTTTTCAAAAGTATGACTGAAAAAATCTGTTTCAAAGTTTTCTGAGAATAATTCTGTCATAATATTGAGTCTATCTTCTACAGGAGAGGAGGGATCTGAGGAATGAAGAGGCACCTACATGGCTGGAAGAGGAAAAGAGACTGCTACAACAGCTCATGGACAAAGGGCTTTTGACGAGAAAGGCTTATTTTGGTGAATGATGGCTTCAGAAAAAAAGTTATGACTAAAAGGAAAAGTGAATGGCAGAAATAGATTGAATATCAAAACACTTGTAATAAAGGAAATAATATTTTGAAGAATATGAACTGAAACTAGGAATTAGGGATAATCAAAACATAATTTTAAAGCTGTATCTTGTTTATGTTCACCAATTAGTTGACACTTACTAAGCTCACTTGATTATCTCTAACCAGAGCTAACCAGGCAAGAGGGACTCAACAGCTCTGGTTACATACAAAACACCGGTGTTGCTAATCCATTTGTTTTGTGAGGTCCAAATATTCTTTTGACCTACCAGCACATAATACTTTGAGCTGAGCTAAGGGTATGTCTTTACAGTGAAATGAAGGCAAATTTACTAGCTGTAAATGGATTAATGTGGCCAGTGATAAGGTCTAGCTGTGCTAAAAAGGCATGAAACTTTCCCAAGAAGGAATATAAAGTAACTTTTTCATCTCTGTTTTACCACAGCTGGGTGGCTTCCAGTCTCTAAATTAGCATGTTCTGCTGTGTAAACATATTGTGTCTAAAGAAGGTTTTTTTTAATTAATCCCTAATTAACTTGTTAATAGTTAATGAACAAAAACCCATAGTACAAAAAAAAAAATCGTGGAAAAGTCTGAGCACACCCTTTCTCCATCTCATATTTTCCACTTTTATGCTACCTCAAGTCATCTTTTCTTATCACAGTTTTCTTTTTTCTTCCCTTAATTTTCCTATTTCACACCAGCTTACTTGAATTGGCACTTTCAACCACACACATTTCTTATGGGAAGGAAGTTCATTATGATCAGAGGACCCAAAGCTGTGTTGTGGGAGGTGAAATGGATCACTTTCTCAGGCATCTGAAGCTCCAGAAGTCAACGTAGCTGTGAATGAAAATACTGAAGTGGATACTTATTAAGTTGAAATAGCCAAACAATTTTAATTTACTCACTAAACACAAACTCCCATCCCCAAACCCTTGGATGCTATTCCAAAGAGCCCTATCTGGGAGCTAATTAAAAAAAAATCAAAGTTAAAATCACGGCCCAGAGAAGCTACTATTCACTCCACTGAAGATTCAAGAACGTAGTATCAAAGGGGAGGCAACCTCTTGTCTGTTTGTTAATGATACTGGAGCTCCAAAGTGTTGCAACCTGCCCTTATTTTCAGGTTAACCGCCCAAAAAATAATAATTTATCTGCAGTGGGGAAAGCAATATATTTAAACTCTTCCTCAGATAGTGCCGACTAGAAAGGAAAGTGAATTTATACTTCTCCAAGTATCACCAAAGAACAACAAATCAAGTGTCACAATACAATTCACAATATCAGCTTTTAAATTCTATTTCCTTAGAATCCATATTATTAATGCAGCATAGGCATAAAAATTGATGAAAACATAATATCTCCCACTAATTTTTAATTTTGTTACTATGTTTTATTGTATCATGTTGACAATAATTAGAGTTTGGACTCAACATAGGAGTGTATTTTTGTCCATTGGTAAACTCCAGATAAAATTTCCAGAAAGTCTACAATAATTTACTTTCATCAATCAGAAAATAGACCCTGACATTTTTATGATGTCCAAACATCACACTCTTATGACAAAATGTCATCTTATGACCATGCATAGGCTGCAATGGAAATCCCCAAGTCCATTGGGGATTTCATAATCACTTCACAGAGTGATACTGAATCCACAAGCCAGGCATAGCACTAGCTTGTGGACAAAACCATCCAGCAAATTTCCATAGAATCATAGAACAGTTTGGGTTGGAATGGTCCATCAAAGATAATTCAGTACATATCCCCTGCTATGGGGAGGACCTGCAAGGGGCAGGACCACCCCTCCCTAGATCAGGTTGCACAAATCCCTGTCCAACTTTGAACACTTCCTGTTATGGATTTATGGACCCTTGCAACTACAACAGGCTCCACATTAGGATCCCACAAAAACTCCAAGTAAAGTTTTCCAATTCCTTTTTTTTTAATTAGTTCTCAGGTTACAGCTTGAGCTTAGCACTACTAATGCTGAGACTAATCTGAGAGAAGAATACAGTTAATCAAACTCATTCTATGACAATCCTGTCACTACAGGCTGTGGTAAAAAAAATCTTCCCCTATCTTTTTTATAAACCCCTTTATTGAAAGGCTGCAATAAGGTCTCCCAGAGCTTTTTCTCCTTCTTCAGGCGGAGCCACCTCAAATTTGTCAGTCTTTTATTCACAGGATAATTTTCACGGCCCTCCTCTGGACCCACTCTAACATGTCTTTTTTGTGCTGGGGACAAAAAAGAACAGAGCTGGATGCAAAACTCCAGGTGAGGTCTCATGAGAGCCAGAACAGAGCAGGAAGATAACCTCTTGATCTTTTGCCATGCTCCTTCTGATGCAGCCCAGGATATGACTGGCTTTCTGGGCTGCAAGTGCCCTTTGCTGATTTATACCAAACTTCTCATCCACCACTACCCCTAAGGCCTTCACAGGCTTCTTTCCAATCCATTCCTCCAGTATGTACTCACACTGGGAATTTTTGTAGCCCAGGTGCAGGACCTTGCGTTTGGCTTTGCTGAACTTCATGAGGTTCCTATTGTCCCATTCATCAGCATTTATTCTTATTTCTTCCTCTAGAATCACATGAATTATGGGAAGTGGCATCAGAGCACCACTTCAAATAACACAGCAGAGGCAAGATGCTTAATTTGGACATTCTTGCCTGTAATTATCAACAGACAAGAGACCAAATACCAGCACTTGCTAGTCACACACTTTTGCATCTGTTAACTATCCAGTCTGAAACTTCTTTCTTACTCATTTCATGCCAGCTCTTATATGATACTCCCAGTTAATATCAAACTGCATTAAACTTACAAAAACTACTGTCTGGCATCAAGCCTTTTTGCCAACTCCTGAAAATATTTAAACTGATTTATTGTTTCTGAATTTTGTCCTTCAGTTTCCTGAGTTTAAATTATTTAGCTTTATGAGTTTAAAGTATGAAACATAAAAGGGCCACTGGAGATGACTTAATACATTTTCTCTAATCACTCCCAAAAAGTAAATACGTGTTTGAAAACTATTTTCTGAAAACTGTGACTGAAGTGGACCTTTAACAATGCTCACAATATGTTCTACCTCAATCCAAAAAATATTGTTTCATTTTAAATTTAATCATGCTGGTAAACTAACCCAAATATTTTAAATACTGAAGCAAGGAAGGAGGATATTTTAAATAGTGTGCAGAGTAGGTGACTATTCAAGTTCAAGTAAAATCTCTCCTTTCTCTGAATTGCTCAGGCAATAAAGGATGCTCTTAGAAGAGAAATGGGATATGGGTTTTTCTGGCATTTGAAGTACTTTTGCTCCCAAACCATTTTATAAAGGAGCTATTCAATGAAAGTGAGTTTTGATTCTGTGTTTCATATTGCAGTACCGCACATAATTGTGTGTTCAATAACTTGTCATAATACAAAATTACCAAAACTAATAAATGATTCATAGTTCTAAAAATATCCTGCTATAGATGAAGGTTAGCAGAGAGAATGAGCTTTATTTGCATTTAAAGTTAGAACAATGTTGGTGGTATTTAATGTTTCCTAACATGTAGAAATTTCTTGTTCCATTCTTTGTCAAATCATAATCCTCTTAGTCAATAAAAAGAGGGCTGCCATGTCAGTTTAAAACTTGAGACACAAAACTCCCCTTGGCACCGCTTCCCAGAGTGATTCCAAAATTAAAATGCACTAACTCAGATACGCCCAGACACATAATAGTATAGATGTAAAGGTCTACATAAACAGAGGAAGACCCTGGAAACATCCCCCAAAGCCTTCTGTCCACCCTATTCTGCAAGCATGATTGACTGTGTCATGTTTATTGTTAGCCCATCTGGACAACAGGTGCAGTACTTAATGGCCACAGTGTACTTGATTATTGACTAGTGAATATTTCTGCACAACACAACAGGCCACAGAGTGACCCTCAGAAACAGACTTCCTTCCTAACCATTTCTACATTCAAAACCTCTCAAAATAAAAGGAAAGAGTTTTTACTCTATCTGGAAGTTTAGTATAGAGCTTAAACATACAACCCACCTTTGTCAAATACTTAGTTTGCCAGGCTTGCTTGTACAGAGTTAATTTAAGGAATTAAAAAAAAAAAGTGTATGAATTTCAAGCTTGGGGACCTCTAATTACTTCATGCTTAAAGTTTAACTATAAAACATAGATAAATTGCTGCACCAAAACCACAGAAGATCCTCCACATGATCTGTGCCAATGTATCTAAAGCTCAGTGAAGCTGATCCCAGGGAGACTTTTCCACTAAGTCCTCAGAGAATTCATTTTGGACATGTTTCTAATGAGTATATAAAGGATTACTTGGATATTTTGGTAAAGCTACCCAATAAATTAGTTGATCTCAAATTTTATTAGCCACAAAGCATTACAGTGGTCATATAGCTGAAGAACACTGAGGGAATTGAAGGCATATTAGTCATTTATCTAAGCAGATACCAGAGATCAGTACTCAGTACAGGATGTTAGTTGTAACATTAAGCTAATTGGCTAATAGTTGCAGAAGTCCTTAAACAGTTTTTTATACTGAGAGGTGTGACCCCTTCTTGAACCAATTTATGTAAACCCAGGGGGAGTCCTAAATTTATTCCAGTTTCATGAATGCATGGTCTGGATTAAGAAACCAAAAGCAAGAAGAATATGCATAAAACCAACTGTGTAAACAAAACACCTAAAATTTACATGCTGTCAGCTTGAAAACTTTCTGTTTAACAAATTACTTGAAATAAAAAATGTTTAAAATAAATGTAACAATTTGGTATTAAAAACATTCATATTTCATGCAGTGCATAATTCAGGGCTGCAGTTTTTTCTTCTCAATCCTACCTTTGGCTATTTATCTAGTTGCAAACTTTTATAGATGTGAAATAGTTTAAGAAGACCTTTGGAAATGGCCTGAGGTAATTTCAAACTTAACAGACCCTGTCCCACCAGAGCTCATTACAGTGCATTTTATAACAAAGTGCCCTCTACTTAATTTTCAGAGCTTAGCCAAGCGTACTAGAAATGCAGCTGCATTAAGTACAATTAATGGTATAATAAAAACAGTGGAGGGCTGTTTAAGACCCAAGAACCAGCATTAAACAGGGCATCCATGTTCTCCAACAGTCAGTGATGTGTCAAAGTTCCAGAAATGTGAGATTGCAGCTTCTAGGGAAGGGGAAAAAAAAGAAACAACACGTGCTTTTGGGGAAAAAAAAATCTTCTCCTTCAACAACCCCAAAAGATAGACTAAAGGAGGATTAAAAATATATTCCCTCCAGTTATGCCAGTAGCATCTCCTCTCTCTTTGAGCAGGAGTCCAAAACAATAAACTCATATTCCCATCAGCAAAAAAAACCAAGCAAATTCAAATTTAGAAAAAGTGAGAATAATGGTAAGTGACTCATAATACACAGAATGATCTGGTTTCTTTACCAACAAAGTTTACTTTTAAATGACAGAAAAGAAAAAGAAATATTTTTTTTTTTGTGACAGGAAATAATATTTTATTTTAAATAAAAATATTTTATTTAAAATAAAACAAGTCACATCACAACTGGACTGTTGATTATAAAAGCTCTGTAACTGTTAAGTATGGAATTATTTTGATAACTAAGTTATCATTCCTGGGAATTAAGTTAATTCATATTTGAAACTAAAGAAGAAACACTATGCCAAAGACGGAAGACAACCAACATCTCCTGACTAATTTCTCATAGAAGTCAACTGATCTCTCACAAAGACTAATATCTTTTTTGTTTGTTTGTATCTACTCTTGAAACTTATTTTCATGTATTTCACTCAATTATTTACTTTGGCAGAAAAGATCAGTTAATTCCTGTGAGTAGGCCTTCTGATTCACAGACAGTAAGTGGCTTACAACCTGGCTTTATGGCAAAATTTGAAAACACAAAAGCCCTTGATTGTACATGGCCTGCAGATAAAGTAATTAATTTTGTACACATTGAATATAAAAAAATCCTTTCATGAGTGCTGAAGGTAGAAAAAAGTTACAATTTTGTGCTCTGCACAAGAATAACAGATTTCTAAATTGTGAAATAAAAACAATTTCCAAGTCTCAGTGCCTAAGTACTGTAAATACAAAACCAGTAAGAAAACCCTCAGAATTTCAATGTAACTTCTCCCAGTAATGGACAAATGAAGTAGACCAGATTTTGTTTTACACGTCCCTTTTCTAGTAAAAAATACTCGCTAACCATATATTGCTTAGCTTTAAAGTTGATTTCAGGCGATTTATGGGACAGAGAAAAAACCAAAAAAACCTCCTACACCTGTTATTTGTGGACTAGATTGCTGGAAATTTCCAAGTAAATTCTGACTGAAAACCCTATATATGGATTTGGAAATAATCAACAGTGTGTAGAAAGATAAAACCTACTTTGGCAGTAGATCTCATTACTCTCAGAAATACGTAGGAAAAATAAAACATATGCATTTTTCCTGCTCACAAAGCATATGAATACATCTATTCCTGATGTTCTAGTTATCCAGTGCTATATTATGAGTTGTGGAAACACTTCAGTATATCATTGAGTGTTCTCTCTTTCCTGTCCCCTCTGTTTGCTGAACTTCACACATAGGGGCTGTTCCTCCACCAAGACTGTTTTGCTGCTGACTTCTGATCTTTTTATTTACAGCATTCTGCTGCCTCTCTCATTCTTCACAGTAATATAGTTCTGCAACCCTCACTTCAGTATCACAAGAAAGTAACTTTATTTATACAGGCTTAAGTAGATTTCAGAGAATAGATCATGTTATTTCAGTGGCTTATTTAATTGACACTCAAATTTTCTACTACTCTCTATGATCACACAGTACAGAATGTATCTTTTTACATTGTATTTACATATCCTATGATGTAATTTAGAAAAAATGTTAGGCACTACTCAGTAAAACACTATAATTACTGCTGAAATAACCACAGTGGTGTGGACTGTGTTGACAAAATACGAACAAAGCCTAGGAAATGTAAGTATTAGTGTTAAAAATTTATACAAAGACAAATAACTAAAACTGAAACAATGGGACTAGAAATGTATCTAAGGTAAGAAGTTTCTACCTCTGCCATTAAATCAAGTAATGATAATTTAATTTGTCTAAAGGTAGATATATTAAACACATCACATCTTGCTGTTACCATGAAAGCAATAACGACAAATAAAAGTGATTCTCTGGGAAATTATTTAGTTAGCAAATTACTGAAGAAAATTCAAAAATACAAAGAAAGAAATCTCTCCATAATCTCATTTCAGATTGAAGATGTCATGGTGCACTAAGGAAATCAGAACAGCTCTCAAGATGGAAGGTGCAGAATTTGAAGGCATATAGCTAGTGACAACCACAACCTTGAAAGCTAGAGGGAAGGCCAGATAACTCAGTTTCCCTTTGGAAACCTGAGCAGTTAGGTCTCACAGAGCACTTGCAGGTAGAATAACAGAACAATTTACCAAAGAAGAATAAACAGGCATTTAAAAATACAAAACATGAAAGACAGAACTGCAATTATTTTCTGAGTAGAAAGGGAAACATTTTTAAAGTGAGACAGCAAGTATTCCTACTACGATATTCATAAGCTGAAGGAAACTAGATGTTGAAAGAAACTAGGAACTGGTGACATGGCAGAAACTTTTATATACCAAGCAGGACTTTGAGTTGAGCTCACATTTCTAGCTGAAAATTTTGACACAAGTTGGTGGTCTCAGCCCAACTCTCAGCAGACAAGCATATATCAACTGCAGGGTGCTCTACACTGATTCCTGTCACAAGGCAAGGAAAACTGATCAGTCTTAGGAGTCAAACTCTGAAATCTACTGAAACTTCATTGCCAAGTTTGAACACCTCTCTGAAACAATGGAGAAAAGAGCTTTTTAGAACTGTCTGTTCTGATTCTACACCTTTTTTTCCCTTGCAAAAGGTAGCTAGCTGTAAGGAGCAATTCACAGTTTATCATGTTGTAAGAAGTAAAACAAAATAGCCTGGAATAAGATGCAAATATTTTCAGACTGGCTTAATGAAAAGCTGCCAGGAGGCTAACAAGCATGTTGAAACATCTAAGTCAGTAGGTGTGTATTTACCAGAAGCTGAATGTGGTCTCTCCACCTCTTCTTTCTTGTCTTTATCTCCTCCCCATTAAGACAGTTTTGAAAAGTTTGTGTGTACCTGGTCATAGCTGGGGAGGTGAATACAAACTTCACTGAAATGCCAAATGATTTATGAAATTTCCACATAAGCTCACAACCACACAATCCTCCCCAAAAAACAAAACAAAACTAAAAATTGATACAACCAAACCCTAGAAACAAACAGACAAACAAACAAACAAACCCTACACAAACCTGGATGCCAAATCACTTGAAAAACTTATTCAGGGAAGATATAGATTTGATGACCATGTGGGGTGGTTCACTAACAGCAGAGATCTTACTTATCCAACTTCAATGCAAAATAAATGTTGGCACAGAAACAAAAATTTCAGGGTTGAAACTAAAAAATAATAAAAAATTAGAATGAATGAAAATATGTTCCAGGCTTAAGATGGATAACATCATCTCAAATGATCTCAATATGCTTAATACAATGATGATCACTACACCGAGCACTGGGAACCAGGTCATGGCAAAGAATAAAAGAAAATTGTATTAATCGCAATCTCCAAAGGCAGGCCATAAAAGCCATATCACACACACTGAAAAATAATTCATTAAACTATATCCCAGCTGGAAGTAGTGAAAAACAAACAGAATAAAAAGACACTAAGCAGCAGGGAGAAATAAACTTTATGGAACTGTCAAAGCATGAACAATAGTAGGGGGGAAAAAAGAGAAAGAAACAATAAATGTGTTTGGTTTATTGGTCAAATAGCCACATTAGGAGAGACATGAGAATTAAAGCAAAACCTGAGAATGTCAAGGCTGAAGTATCAAAATTATTCTAAGCAGCTCAGGATGCCCAGTACTTGCAAATTGTGGCTTGGCAGTATCTCACAATAAGAGAAATATCACTAAATGCTAATTACTCATGGAACATGAGGCACATCTCTTGTGTAGCCCAAGATGAAGTTAAAGTGAAAATGTCCACATTTCAGGATTGATTGATAAAGCAAAAGAATGCATAGCCCTTATATGGGAAAGAGAACGCTTTCTCAGCTAGCTTGTCTCTCGATTTGATTTAGTGATGAAAAGCAGTACTTTGCATAAACATTTCCATGAGCCCTTTCGTAATGTTATGTACCTCTTTCTATTTTTTTTTTCTTTTTGAGGAACAGATGGGAGAAGGGAACACTATAGTAATGCATTCAATTGTATAATAGAATTAAAAATAAGGAAAAACACCACAAAATATTTTCCATTTAAAGAAATTAATACCAGCCACTTTGAGTCTTTGCTAGCAAAGTTTAAATAATTTTTTTCTCCACTTTTGGCTTTGTCAGTTTTTTGCACCCCAAAAGTGTCATTTGCAATAATGTTTGTCAGCCACAGATTTTACAGGCTTCATCTGGAGCTGTGTTTTATCAGAACAGATGAAAATGTGGCCCAAAGTATATGGACAAAGAGGCATCCAAAGCCACTGGCAACTTATGAAAATTTCAGCCCATCCATCTACCAAGTCCTGCTGCAACTGATCATCGTTATAAGCAGAGATGCCAGTGTGTACATATGTATGCATATATAAGCAATGTACAAATGGTAGTGCACTGTAAATGTAATTATGTCAATCTTTCAATTTGATCCTTGGTTAATTAATTTTTTTTATATGCACTGAATACCACAGAAGGATGAAGAATTTTTCAGATGAGCCAGACGGATTATAGGTGCCTAGCTTTCAGTAAAACACAGATGAAGCTGAGGCCCCAGATTGCTTTGGATTCTTTCATATCACTGTTACAAAGTATTAAATCCATTATATTTGAACATAATTCATCCACCAGTCATTGACACATGACAAAACAGACCTGAAACTATGAATTACTGACTTTACTGAATGAAAGCATGTTTTTTCAATTAAAAAAATGCTGTATATCCCGGATATGGTTTTATGAAGACTCAGTAAGGATCTATGGTAAATGTTCTCACATAAGACATTAAGCATCTGCAAATGCCAAAGTCTTGGATGGTAATTCTTTCTCTCTCTCTTTTTCCCCTTTCACACCCTGAATCCCTACTCCATGTTATGGACTAAAAACCTGGAAATTATATCTTTGTAAAGCAAGACTGTTTTTCAGCTAGAGGAATGAATAAAATTATATTTGACACATAAAAATTTCTTTCCTCCACCCTCCTTTTTATAACTGAAAGAGAGCCAAACTAATTTAAACCAAATCTGATTTAAAAATCCTGCTGAGCTGAGACTTTTAAATACCAAGTTTCAGCCTGGAGTGAATTTTTATGGCTGTGTTATAAACACCTGAAACAGAGCAGGTGCCGTAGAAATATATACAGTTGGTGTTTTTATATTATTTCCTTAGTTTCAAAAGTAGGTTCTAGTAAAGTGAGGGGTTTTTTCCTAATTTTAGCTTGTTATGGTTATTACAGTTCAAACAAAATGCTTACGAACCAGAAGTAATTTGGAGTGAACACACACGTACAAATTTTATAGTTTACAAAATTATCCAATTGATACATTTACCGTTTGGCTAAAATATAGAAAACACTTCTGTAGGAAATTCTGTTGATAGTGATCAGAAAATGAAACCCCTGCCAGAGAAAGTTGGTTACAGCATCTCTCAGTAGTGCGCTTGTGGTATTTTAATGCACTCTCTTAGAGTCCTCAGTTCCATAATAACTTCAAGATTCAGTCAAACTCTTTTAAAAGAATAAGTACTCGCTCAAAAAGTGATAAAGATGCTTGTATTCTTTAGTTAAACATATGTGTTCCTAATCTTTCAGGCTCGAGAGTGTAACTGTTTGGAAGTACTCAAGAAAATGAATCCACATCAAGTAACTGTGAGAATGCAAAGTGAATTTGTCAAGTTGTGTTAAACTCTGCTGTCTGGACAATCTCACTCAGATGTAAAATATTTTTGATGCCTTTATATCTAATACATTTAGGAAGAAAAATTCATTTTAAAAAGTAATTAATAAAAACTATTAATCCTGAACAAGGGTTCGGCTGTATGAATTAGTACCTTTAGAGTAAAGCAAATAAGAACTTCACTTGCTGTTTGGTAGCTTAAACACACACACTCACTGCAAACCAGAACAGTTTCTCTTTGAATAACAGGTAGCCCTAAGTACATGACATTTACCAGGGAAATTGCACACACCTGGACTTCTCCTGTGAGTCACCTCATGTTATAGAAATCTACACCCTCTTTTATTTAACTTCTCTGCACCTGCCTATAACCCAGTGCACTTTACTACGACATTTTATACTGAGTTTTGTTGTATCTTCCTGACTGACTTGATTAATTCTGTGACTGGATTTTAAACAAACAAAAGTCTTATATTTTTATTGAAAGCAGCATTGATTTTGAGGCCTGATTTTTAAAAAGTTTGCACATGGTTTTCCACTCACAATTTTCAGTTACAGATGTAGAGACTGTTCACATGTAAATACTTGTTACTGCATTTTAAAATATTTGCATGAAAACTTTCAGATGCAAGTGAAATAACTTTGCATTCAATTTTTTTCATAAATTGGTCTAAGTGGTCATTTTTAGGTTCCAGCCTATCAAAGCTTGTAAGTACAAACTTTTCTTGAAATGAACCAGGCTAAGTTAGATGGAACTACTTAGAAATTTACAACTAAAACATGTTTCAGTGGCATCCTGATTAATACATTAGTAAAATTTCAAAATATTTTAAATGGATTTAGGAGCCGGTCCAGTACAGTATTTGGGACATCTTAATCCAAGAGTCTTGATCCCCAAGAGCTCCGTTAGTCGCCACTGGAAATATCTACATACCTGATTTTCTGCCTTTCCAAGTTTCCACATCAGCAGTGCAGCTCAATGCCCATTTCACACTAAACCCATGGCTGCCTGCTAGAAGTGACACACTCAGATTATGTCTTCTGGATTAGGTACTGGCAATGTGTCAGCTTGCTGACTTGTTTTAAAATAAAAAATTAATTTAAAAACTACCATCAAAATGATTACTCAATAACCTATATAAACAGTCCTCAGAGGAAAGAGTGAAAACATGGCTCCTTCTAGCAGATCATCAAAATTACCAAAGGGCAGGACTCATAGCAGAAAGGATCCCTTCAAATCCAAAGTCAGCCTGTAGGCTGGGAAAAGGAGGGAGGACACAGTCTTTCAGTAAGGGAAAGAAACTTCAGTCTTCCCAGTGAGAGAGTGGGAGCCATCTCCAGCCTCCCAGTATACAAACCAATCAGTAGATGAAGAAGCCTGGGGAAATATTTCTCATTCTTCTTCAAGCAGTCTGTTCTGCAAAGGGATGTGAAAAAAACCTTTCCAAAGATTCACTTTTGAGGGTGCTTTCTGTCAGGAGAAGGCTGTGGGCTCTGCAGGACAGGTTGCCTGGCCATACTATGTGACTGCTGCCCTCAGTGCTTCCTTCAGGTCTAGCATCACCTGACCCACCAGCAGCCAGGACACCATTTGAGAGGCTGGATCTGCAGCAGGAGAAGCCCAGGCTAGCACAGCTCCTGAGGTTGTTGCCTCCACCTGTACAAGCGACAGCTGAGACACTAACCTGGCTGCACCTGCACTTCCACAGTTCACAGTCTGCTATTTTAAAGTAAACATGCAAAATTGGAGTCTGAAAGAGGCAGGCTAGAAACTGCAGCTTTATTCAGGATTTGCTCAGCTGTCTGTCCACCAAGAGAACGAACTGTTGGGAACCCAAGCCTTCACACAGAGAGGGGCATTAGCATCTAACTCCTGTAACATGAGCCATAGAGACACATCCTACGCCCTCATCTCCAGATAAACACAGTCTCCTGGCAAAAACAACATCGGCACGAGCACCAGGATTATCGTTGCTGTTCAGGCAAATCCAGCTAGGTCACATAATGAACATGTTAATACAGAAAGAGAGGTAGCCTACACAAAATGGATAGGTTAATAAAGTCCTTCTTATTACCTTTCTCTCCCTGAGATTGCCTTTGATGTGCCATGGGAAGGCTGAAGAGAGTGATTGCCACTGGGGATTTTGAGAGAAAGTAGCCTCCGGCTTAATACAAAGCCTAAAGATTAGGGTAGAAGTGTGTAGACTAGGAGAATCTGCTAGCTAAACATTATCACATGTTCATTTTAATTTAAAATATGCAATTTCTTTCTTATTAATTCAATTTCCTTCAAGAACATGCATAGGTTACCAGATGCAGACATTGATGCACTAATATTAAGGGAAGAATAAGCACAGAAATCTTTTATCAATGAGATTGCTATTTGAAGGAACACAAAGATACTTCAGAATATAATAAAATCATTAGTACACACAATATTATGGGCTTTGACGAATGGTAAATTTTAAGTATTCCTCCAGAGATACAATTTGTCAGCTCAAAACCATCATTAGTCTGAATCATTCAGTTCTTATAAGGCTTAAGGACTCCTTGCTGGTTGCTTAAACATGCATTTACCTTCACGTATTCACCTAAGGCTAGTTCATTTGAAAAGAGTTACCTATAAGGCAATAGCTAAGCACTAACAGAATGTTTTGCCAAACAGGAGTGGGTTTGAGCATTCAATACTCTCTTTAGCATCTGCTGCTATGCTGGTGGGGGTTAGTAGTGTGGTAAATCCAGGTCTATCAGTTCTATCAACACACTGCAGCCACATGACAGAAAGAATTACATTAGTACAGACTCCCTCTGCAGAGTCACCTCTGCTGACAAATCTTTTGAATGCTTACTTTAAACTATAAGATTTTATTCAGGAATGTCCTGTCTTCCTCCAGCCAGCATGAAGTTTGTATAAAAGGATAAAGCATTAACCTTCTGAAGAGCCTTTGACTAATCCAGCCAAAATGTGATTGTGCATTCATGCCTAAATTAATATAAATCTATGGTACTCTGCTGATATTAATAATTAAATATCAGTGTTTGTTGAACCACAGCCCAAATGTATTTCGTCTGCAAAGTAGCTACTTCAATTTGTTGACAATAAATAAATGTTGGCCTCTGCACCCTTAGAGTTTATTTCTGATTCTAAAAAAATTCAGTTTAATTTTCCATTTCTTTATTGTTTATTGAGAAGCAGAAACATACACTTACATGCAAAATTAAAGGACAGAGCACTAGTCTGGAGAGAAAAACTCTTTTTTAAAATATACTAGTTGCCTAATTGAAAGCCTCTGATAATTTTTTTCACCTCCCAGTGCCTCAGTTCCCACATCTTTACCACAGAGAATTTGCCTGCCCCAATTTGAGAGCTTCAATAGATGTCTTATTAGTTAATCTGAGTTAATATCTTATCTGGGACTAGTAAGTAAAAAATAATGGTAATTTTTCAACCAAGTTATGTATCTATAAGACATAAAGAACAGCTTTTATGGCAAAATACCAAGAATTGTTTTGTACTGCTTTTAGTTTGTATTAGGACAGGAGTTATGACTTTTTTAAAACCCACTTTGGTTTGCACAATCCAATCTTTGGATTGTGTTCCTAACAAACATTAAGATATTTTTTTTCTGAAATAAAGAACAGCCTAACCTGATGTGCTCAGTACTCTTGCAATCACAACAAAAAGGAAGTCATTTTAAAGGCTGCAACAATTTGGGTTACAAAATATTCATATGTATTTTAATTCTACTGGAAAAAAAAAAAAAACCCAAACTAAACCACAGAAACCATCATCAATTATGCCCCACATGTTACAAGCTGTGCACTGATATGTTATTACTTATGTTCTATACCATGAGCCACATGGTATATCACGAGCCACAATCATTCAATGATACTTTTCCATAAGCCTACAGAAAAGTCATAGCTCACAATGGCTCAGCTCAGGTCTTTCACCATAGAATAAGTTTAAATTAGAAAGCAGGCTCTGGAAACTCTGCTGAGACTAACTCCTAAATGCTGCTGACCATGAGAACTTACCTGTGCAGTGGTAAAATGCACAAAACTCAGAAAAGACAGGAAGGGCAAACTATGAAAATATGAACTATTTTCTCATCCTTGTAAGGATTTCCATAGTTGCTGCAAATGAGATTGTGTTATTACACAGATTAGTACCCTGCATTCTTGCTGGGTTCATCATCCAGGAATTTCACAGATTAGTAGAAAACTAGTATGTGTAATTAATATATTTCACACATGAACAAATTAAGGTACAGAGAGATGGCTAAGACTAATTCTGAAAGATCACAAATTCATGAAATTTTCCATGATGAGGGTTAGAAAAGTCTTGCTTGAAAGACAGCACTAGTGCCAAGATCAAAGCTCTTCTGTTCCTGGCTTGTATACTCATGCTTTGTCAACACTTCCAGTCTATTACTCAGTGTCTGGTGTAGTTCAAAAAAATCCTACAACAGTTAAGGACAGCAATTTTAGTCTGTGAAACCTCCTGAACCTTTCTTTTAAATAATGTTAGATTGACTTTCCTCAAAGGTAAAACAAGTAAACAAAAAACCCAAAGCAAACCCAATGTTCAGTTCTTGCAATCAGTACAAGACCAGCACTGGCAAAGTAGCCAACATATATATTAACAACACAACAAGTAACTGAGATTACATTAAGCAACGTGAGAATTAAGACATGAAGTGGGAAACCTTACTTAATGATATGTATTACACAAGTACCAAATAGCAGAAAAATTTCAAATGGAGCTTCTAATTTTGAGAGGTTAGTTCTGTCCTGCCTATGCGTGCAGTAACAAAAATTTCAGTTTTAGAAGTAAATTCTAAATAATTGTGTGATTGCAATTTTTTTCTTTCATTATTCAAATAATTTGTTTTCAGTAGAAAAAAAATATTGACTGTCTAACCTATCCAAGAAGAGACTAACAAGTGATTTAGGTCACTAAGCTGCTTAAAACTCCTTAATCTGTTGCTTCTGTGTCTGATTTATCCTCAGTTGCTTCAATGAAAATAGTGTAAAAAGTCATGCCAGTATTAATAAACCTATATTAATTAGAACTCACATGGCATTGAGGTTTTTTAACACATTTAAAGCAGTATATACTTCTGGAACCCTGACAACTTTTTCTTTTCTTTGATTTAATTGGAGTTCTCCATAATTGTTTTAAATGAAACAATGTATCAGCCACAAATGTGTCCCAAAGTCCAATTCAGCAGGCCTTGTGGAAGGAAAATAAGGAAAAGAGAAAGGTGATATGTTCAACAGTAAAATAATCCACCTCTGATCATTTTGATAGTAATGACAAATTCTAGTATCTTGGTTTCTGCTGATGTCTGAGATGCAATGAATTTTCTCATTCTTTGATGACTATTTCTAAAACTGCCTTTACTGGTTTTATGTCTTAATAATACGGCAGTTACTTTGACATACTTAAATGCGTTTATGTAGCTGCACTACTCTAAGAATAAAAGCAAAGCAAAGTTGGTAGGAAGATGACAGTGAACCTGAAAGCATGGTAATTATTTCTCCCAAATTTATCAGCTGTTGTAAACATAAAGCAACATTGAGACTATTACAATAGCCTTTTCCAGCTATCTAAGGCAAACTGCAAATGTTTCAGTGACTCTTCTACTTCTTTTACACTTTGCCCACTTGTGTTGTTGTCTGATTTAAGCTTGAATTAATGCAGATTGCCTGAGGGCTTGTACACTATGCAGTTTGCATGCATTTCTAAATCCCTTGCGAACTTCATAAGTTTATGCCACAGCTACAATGGCAATTGCTTCTTTGAAAGCAAAACATTTCTCCTCAGTCTGTCTTTTCCTTCTTTCTTTTTTGGGTATTTGGAACACATAAGTGTCAGGAAAGATGAATGCAAAGAGGCAAGTTGTGGGGCATGGCCTCTTGCATCCCCTGGAAAGATTCCTTCAGATGTGGTAGAAGGCAGGCTGTGATAGATGGTGCCCAGCTCAACCTGCTACCTTAGCATCTAAGGCCTGATGGAACAGTTTTACCAACTAGTGAGCAGGCACAATGCCATCCAAGCATATGGACATGAGCACACACAGCCAAGTGACCATGTAGGAGAATCAAACATGTTTACTGAGGGCAGGAGTCCCAGTCTGAAACATCCAAACAGCTGTCTATCCTGAAGTTTACATGTCTGTGGTTAAGGGGATGTGACATAGCTAATCCAGATTTTGGCTAGACTAATTTTAAAATACAAAAATTAGCTTTCTTAGCACAAAAGGCATTTTTGGGCCCTAGATACATATCAATGTCTCCAAAACAGTATTCCAAATTCACACCTGACATTTTGGAATTAAGATGTGTGGTGAAATATCTGATGTGCTTTCCATGTGTTTTACTTGCATAAAGTATTAAAGAAATAAAGAATACTGCAATTCCATATAACAAGGGGGAGTAATTTCTTTATCAGGGCCACAGTAATACAAAAATCCCACTTATAGCCCTATTTTTTCCAGCAGGCTCTGAAGCATTAACTTTTTCAATTGGAAAAACAACTCTTTCTACAAATTAGAAAACATTATTCAAAACTATTTATCAATAAAATGATTTAATATAAATGCTACTGAAATGTACACTGCTACTGAATTGACATTATGAAATTCTGTATGTTGAGAATTTCTTATATTTTGATGCTATTTTTCAATATTCAGTGATTACAGATGTACAAAGAGATTACTTTTATTGCTTATGGCAAAGACGAACATCACCAAAAGCACCATATATTTATTGATGATAGCAAACAGTAAGATGTTCAAAAGTGATTAAATAATTCAGTAGTCTGAATCTAACTTTCTAAAGTAAAATAACTATTAATTGCAGATTCACAATAAGCACCTCCTCTCACTGGAATCAGCAGAATATAGGAATCTAAATACAATATTTGAATATATAATATTTGAATATTCAGGGCTGAAGCTGAAGCATCACTCAAAGAAAGATAAAGAGGGTAATGCATTGTAAACTGATTTTTTAGATATTTTATTCTAAACTTCAGACAACTCTTGTGCCAAGAGGGAAAGAATATACAGTTTTCATTACAGAAAAAAGTGAGTTTATATATGCAGCCTCTTTCAGTACTCTGATTACCTGAAATTGAAGGAGGTACTGTAAGCAGCTTTCATGTTCCAATAGGAAACTGAGCCATAAAAAATACAAAGCAATAGATCTAAGATTGCTTCTTACAAATTCATAGGGATTTCAGGCCTGAAAATTATCAGTATGATTTAGAGAAATATTTTAGAAGCCTGGTTAAAAACAAGATCTCGATGTGATTATTATGCAGTACAAACAACAACAACAAAAAGCCCCACCAAAACCCCCCAAAACAAAACCAAAGAAACCCCAAAAACAAAAATAAAAAAATCAACAAACCCACATGCTTTTCAACACAGAGCCAGCAATTTTAACACCTCCTCATTTTGAAGAGCTGGTAGTATTCTAGTTTCTTTCTGTAATCTATTACATAGCTTACATGTAAATGGCATTTTTGTTTTTTCACCATAAACCCATCAAAAATACATAGCCACCATTTCCTTTCTGCAGCAAATGCAGCTAATTTCACTCCATAAAGTGATCACAATCTCTATCATTTTCTAGATGCGCAGTTAAAAAAAAAACAAACACAACCAAAGTTAAATTTTCTTCAAACTTTAGCCACAAAAGGTCACAGCAAATACCAAATTCTAGATGTGTTTCTTCAAAATCAAAACTTAGCAGCATATGTTGAAATTACCAAACATGAGACCTGAAGTTTGGATTAAGAACCAAAATTCCCCAACACTGGACAGGGTAGCATCCACCTGTTCTGACCCCTGTTTAAGGGTTTAAACAGGGTGTTCTAGAGCAGAAAGAAACCCTGTGCAATTCAGATTGATAGCATTTACAGAAAACTAAACTGCCTGTGATTCTTGGAAGAACTGTGATCATATTTTAGTGTAGGCTAAAACTGTAAGTTTCAGATTATGTTCAAAATTTGACATCAAAGGTGGTTCAGATATATGGCTACAGTAAAGTTTCATCCCTTCTAAATGTGCCTCCATTGCAAGGGTAAGTAAAAAAATCATCAGAATTTATGCACAGAGCTGTAAGAGTAATTTTCTTGCTTAAGTCTCCAATTGCTGCAATCCCTTATCACAGAAAAAATAAAAGCTATCCCAGTTCATTTGAAAAAAACTTTTTCACTTCTCTCTTGGGAGAATCTGAACTCAAGCTGTGAAGTATTCTGAGTTCAGGCAGTATCTACTTCTCCTGTTGACACTATTGGATTACGCATAAACAACTGAACACAGGGAGCAAGGGTTCCATATCCTGACAAGTTGCTTTCACTCCCAAGATTTAAAAAAAATTTTTATTCTTGCTCAGTATTTCAATGGCTCTGAATCTATCTCTTACAAAACAGAATATCTCCAAAACAAAGATTCCAAGAGGAAGATTCCTTGAGCTTACATGCAGGCTACTCACCTGAGAGGAGCAGAAACTTGCATGCAAATTAATTTGGCTACCTGATGCAAAATTGCTTATTTGCAAAATGTTTTGGAGGTACTAAAACAGACCATTTCAGAGGACTTCTAAAAATATTCTCAACAAAGGTCTTCTTGGCTCTTTCTTATCCATATGGCTTATAATATACACAGTAGTGCAAGAAAAGTGGGGATAAAATAACAATTGGAGTTATAAATTCTGTTATAAACTCCTGTAAATGCACAGTGGAAAATTTCACTAGACACTGAATATCAGCAGCAATTACATGGCAGAACTGAAGAGCAGGAAGATTTTTTTAATTGCTCTTTATTTAGCAAGACTATCATGCTCTCTCATTAAGTGATATAAAAATGAAATTGAGTACAGAATAGTGAATCCTAAACAGATATATTTAATATTTTCACCAAAGGACCACTAATTTGACTGTTCACAAAATCACATAAACACATGGATTTAAATCTGTTCAGAACTTCTGCAATCCTCTTTGTCTTGCGTACACCTTCACCAATTATTCTGACACAATAAATAATGCATATATGGAGTCTTCCCATGTTCCATACCACACTTCATAGGGTAAGAGGCAGTCATAAGGGTATGAAGCTCAAACTGTGAAGCTGGCTTCCCCAGGGAGCCTCCAGCCTCAAACAAGGAAGACACAAACAAGCACAGTGAAAATAGGGTACAGGAAAATTTTCTGTCTTTTTCAGTTTGGACTGGGAAAATATGAAACTATCTGCCCAAGTATTAAATTAAAAGTATTAGAGATAAATTGTTTATGTTCTGCTGAGACGAAACTGAAAATTAACCAGAAAACAAAATAAATTAACAGGATGCTTCAGATGTTTGTGAAATCCTATAAGGAGTGAAAAGAGAAGAGGTTCTGAGGTAAACTTTAGAAAGATATGAAGAGAGCACAAAGTCAACTGCTTTCTACTAAACTCTGAAAAGCCAGGAGGAAGCAACAAAGACAAGTAATGGAAAAAACCAAGAATATGATTGTGGAGGGGGAGACATAGTTCCAACACAGTAAGTTTTATGTGCTGTTGCTTTTGAGTGGGTGAGAAACTTTAGATTTAAATTTGAGGACAAAATGTCATGGAAAAGGAAGAAAGAGACTAATCATAGGCATGATCTTTGGACTTCCTGATATCTTGATAGTGGATACTTAAAAATTTAATAAACCTTAGAAGAAAAGCAGAAAATTGAAGCTATTGTTGAATACAGCTGGCAGTTTCTTAGAAAGTGTTTCTGCAGGTGGAGAAATAATCCCATTCTGCATCAGTTTTCAATGCTATGCAAGGCACTTCAGTTTTTACCTAGGCAGTTCTTTTCTATGTACTTTGACTACTTCTTTGAGTACAGTTCAGTCAAACTCTTCCCTTGCAGTAAGAGAAGTGCACAAAACATTCAGCTGGCAGCTAACGGAAGAAGGAGAATCCAGGAGGAGATAGCCATTCCCCAAATGGGTTCAGCATGGATCAACACAGTCTAATTTGCTGACCTTTCGGCTGCCCTCTACAACTTATTTATCTACTGAGCTTTCCCCTGAGATGAGAGGCAATTTTGATCTTAAGGTCTTCAATGAAAGAAAATTCCTCATCAACACATATATTGCTTTTTCAGCTCTGCCTTTATTTAGTATAATTATCCTAAGGATAATAGCTATATAGTATAAATTTAAAAACAGTATGTAATAAGGAGAAAAATTCCAGAAACAGACTTGGTAAGGTCTTAAAACCCTCCAGGAAAAATGGGTACATAAGCAGCATAGTAACCCAGTTGTTCTGGGAATACACTTAAAAGTATTACAAAAATTACACCATGTTTCTAGAACATGGTGCCTTTTACAGTAGGGTTCCCCTCCATTTCTCTCTCCTTTATAAGTGAAAAAAAAAGGATAATGATAGTAGCTGGTAGTGATAGACACTTTGTGTTTTAGCTTGCTAACAGGAACATGCTAACTTTCCAAATTACAGAAAGCATGCAAGTTAGTTTTATCCAGTATACCTGCATTTCCCTCTCTGCCATGTGTGTAAACCTACATGCCATGAAGGAGCTTGAAAATTTACATCATTCACACATCTTTCATTTCTAAATTCACCACTTGATAAGATTTCATGAAATGATTTTTCAATAGAACTATTTTGTATTGAAAATTTCTTTTCAGTTTGAATAATAATCCATGTAAAAATGCAATAACCTAATATAAAAAGGTTAATAGAAAAAAAAAGGTTTTGCAAACCTCTATATAGGTTTCTAAAACTCTAAAGGAATTAAATATCAGAAGACTTTCAAAGAGGTAATATTCATTGTTGTGTACTGCAAATACAAATCCTGAGGTGTAACCCAACTGAACCCAAAGAATTTGTCAGAAGACAGATACCAAAATCTTCCCGTATTATGTGTCAACCCAAATTACAAGATGATTTTTCTTCTCCCTCGAGAAAGGCATTGTATTTGTCATGGAATAATTAATTTTAAAAAATTACAGATCCAGAATTTCTGGGCTGAATAGACTAGTATTCTGTGAAGTCATGAGAAGCAGTTTCCCACAAATACCATGGGACCTGCAGGTGCCTGAAGAAACAAAAAAAATAAAAGACTTCACACCTTACAGTCTAGTCATGATTACTTCCTTCTTTCCTTCCTTCCTTGCAGTAAGGTGGAAGGTCTTGGTAAAAGAAAAAGAGCCACTAGTTAAACGCTGTCTTGGTAAGAAATCTATTTTCTACATACATTCCTCATCCAGGTTCATAATTTCTTATCCTCAACTTTGCTTTCAATTCACCAGAAATTAATTTCTTGCTTCCATCCAGCACGTACAATGCTGTAACTCCTGTTCCCTGTAATTTCCTTTCTTAGCTCATTCCCTTGACTGCTCCCTGCCAAGCCTGCCTCTCCTCTACAGAGTGTGCTGTGCAGAGCATGAGGATGGGGCTGGAAATGTTGGCCATTTCTCTCTGAGCACTGGCTAGAGCAGTGGGTTGCATGGCATCCTGCTCCCAACCCAGTGGTAACTTGTGCTTTTTTTGTATGTCCTCTAGCGCCTGACTTTTACACTGCCCTTTTTAGCTGGATACCATCCAAACTCTTATTTGGCTTACTTCTCATTGAATTCCTTCTCTAGAACAGAATTCTCTAAGATTATTAACTGCATTCACCAGAAGAAATACTGCATACAGGTCTGGTGTCCCCAGCATAAGCAGTGCATGGAATGGTTGGAGCACATCCAGGGGAGGCCCATGAAGTTCATAAGAGGACTGAGGCACCTCCCCTATGGAGACAGGCTGAGAAAGTTGGGGCTGTTCAGCCTAGAGAAGGTTGCATGGAGACCTCACTGCAACCTTCCAGTATCTGAACAAGGCTTACAGGGAAGCTGGAGAGGGACTATTCAACAGGAACTGTAGTGGTAGAACAAGGAGTCATGGGTACAAATTGAAGGAGGGGAAATGTAGGTTAGATATTAGGAAGAAATTTTTTACTGTGAAGGTGGTGAGACTGGAACGCGTTGTCCAGGGAGGTTGTGGATGCCCCAACCCTGGCAGTGTTCAAGGCCAGGGCAAATAAGACCTTCAGAAACCTGACCATGGGAGATGTCCCTGCCCATGGCAGTGGGGTTTGGGATTAGATGATCTTTAAGGTTCATTCCAACACTTCAACAATCTATGATTCTATGAAATGTCCTGCACGAGTATTTGAACTGTAGGCTTCAGCACAGATCTTTCTGCTCAGTTGCTCCACACCAGCTTATCTTAGCTCATCTCTCCTTTTATTTGCCCTCTTTTGCTTTTCATCACTTATGTAATACTACAGCCACTACAATACTGTAGTTTATATTAAAATGCAAATATGACTTGATGATAGTATAGGCCTGTTGACCAGGATCATTCTCTACAGCATCCCACTCTAAGACTACAGCAATGAGATGAAAAGATATTTTCCAGCACATAAGTTATTAAACCTATACTGTCTTAGACTATTTACTAGGTAGGAAATGGATCAGACTTGTGTGCTTCATCTAGTCACTGTGGCATCTTATGAATCCGTACATATTGTCAGGATGGGAAAGATCTATCAGCTCTTGGGATCTCCACCTGCTCTTCCATACATCACTTGAAGTTTCCAAGTCTAAATCTTGGAGCAAGAATATGAACTGCACTTCTGCATGGAGAAGTTAACCTTCTGACATGCAGCAAATGTGCTAGCTTTGAAGCATCTGATTTTGTTTATAAGTCCTAAAAATTGCAAAGACTCTAGTCTTTGGTGGCTAATTCTTATATGGGTTTTGGTTACTATGGTATTTGGACATCAAATCATTAGGAAGCATTCACAAGGATTATGAAAACATAAGAAGCTTAAGAGAAAAACAATAGTTTGCTGATAAATTGTCATTTCAGACAGTGGCATTAGGTACACTGGAGAAATTTAGGGATGAAGTTATCAATTGCAAGTTCAACCATAAAAAAGAACCTCATAATTAACAATATTCATCTATGACTGAAAATTTTGTTTCTACTGTCACTCAATTACTGATAACCATGGAAATCAGAATCTCTAATATTTCATTAAGTTTTTTATCTGTATGAAATATTATAACATAACTCAATTTTTATATGGCATGAAGAAATTAAAAAAACCCCACAGATAAATCAGAAAAGTCTCACACTAATAAAACAGGGTAGCTTTGACACTATTGCCTATTCAGACCATGATATGATACTATTTAGGGTATATAATACTGAAAGGGCAATCTGATAATCACACTAGAAGCAATTTCAAACCATACTACTGCTGAAAAGTCAATTTAACTTTCCAGCTTTATAAGACTTTGTTATTGCTATTGTTAATTATTTCTCATTTAATGGGAAATTGGCAACAAGGTCCCCAACTGTCATTTTAAATCTGCAATAATATCATGTGAAGCTTTTCGTCCTTATTCCCAAGTCCTGGATTATCAGAGCTAAATGGCAGCTCCAGCACTACAAAAGCTCAGGGGCAGGTACTGTTACACAAATTGCCAATTCAATTAACAGTGTGTAAATGCTCCACTGGCAGGCTGAGGGAAGGACAGCCATTTTGGCAAGTGTCATTCCTAATTTATCAAACTGTCAAACCTTCCACTCAGGTGCCTGCGGTCACTGTCTGCCTCTCAATGCTAAGTTGTAAAGCTGCAGGAACCAGTCTTGTAGCTTGACAAGGCACAATACTCAAAACTGATTTTAAAATCAAATGTACAGTTGTCTTAATTATTCTCAGTATAAATGATGTTTTAATTAAAAAATCAGAGTGGGAATATTCAATCAAGATCCAAGATTACATTTATATACAAGGAGGAGGGCAGATCAAAGCCCAATGCCTAGCCTCTTTTCAGAGACAGCTATTCAGTTTTTCTTAGTACAGTTGGTGACTGCCTCCCTACCTCAGCTACTGTCCTTTAAGGCCTTTAATCTGATGCTGCACTTGGTTCTTACCAAACCACTATGTCTATTAATGCTTTTCAGGGGAAAAAAACCCAAAACATTGCTTTCATTTTCACAGGCCTTGCCTTCCTTCCTCCAGCAGACATGACCAGTCACTTGATTTAAGAATTTTTTAAAAGTCTTTTTAAAAAGTCAAAAAAATAAACAGGTTAGGAAGGTGTTCTCCAAAAGAGAAAGGCTAAATAACCTCACACTTGAAGGCCTTCCCTCCTTTTTTTCCTTGATTTTTTTTTCCCTGTGTCAATAGAAACAGCATACAGAAACGATTGCATATGCAGATCAGAGCCCCTGCAGTGAATACATGCACTATGCAGTTCACTGGTGCCTGCAGGATAGCGCTTGAACAGTACCCCCCTTATGTACTTTGGGGGGGATATTACATCAGAGCATCTGTAAATGTTTGCTTTTGGGTTGAATACTTGCTGAGGGAGAGCTGTGGAATGTTTCACTTAAATCAAGTTTAAACAGATATGACTATTTTAAAGGAAAAGAAAATGGAAGTAGAAAAAAAAAAGGATAAAATTGTCCTTTCAGTGTATTGTTAGCAAAAATGTTACTAAAAATGAACAAATTCATGGCACAGTCACAGCAAATAAAGCTCATGTCGGATTAGATGAATGTGTTTTGTAATCCATCTCTGGACATAATGGGCTAACCCGAGATGCTCCAAAGAAATAGAAGAAATCCAAGATAAGTAACTGTGTGGTAAATAATATCAGCTATAGTAGTTAGTTTAGAATAATTAGGTTTAATTAAAACCTGTATTTATGTATATCTTCCAAAGTGATAATTTTTTTTTTTTGCATGGTAGCTAACTTGATATATAGGTACTACTATCACAGCATTAGGAATCTGAATATTTTTTCTTGTTATATAAGACAGCTGTAGCCTTTGACTCAATTCTATGATGTCACCACAAGGTCCTACCCATGCATTCTGTCAAAGAATGTATCCAAACGGTAACAGAATTCAATCATGTGATGACATCTTAGAATGCTGCTTAATTCTTTTCAGAATTAAAAACTAATTCTCTACAACACCTTCATCAGACATGGTAAAAACAACTGTCTTTAGTATTCACAACCTTATTTTTTCATCCATATGATCATAAGTGTGAATGAAGAAAGTACTCTGGAGCACAAGATGACCAGGAGTGAAAAACTGCTATGTTGAAAGAAGAAGGAATTTCATGCTTTGGTAGAAAGCAACTATTTGAACTGAACTTGACTTTTAAAGCTTTTAAGGATTGGCCCTAAATCAAGCCAAAACTGTTTATAAAGCTTTGCTAAATATTTAAAACTATGGACTTCATCCAATGCCCCCTAAAATAATTGAGACCATCCTAAATCCTTTACTTGCCCTATTGCAGCCATACCTATATGAAAAGATGGATCTCTAACTAGTTCAAACACATGAAGGGAAAACAGCAAGCATTTGAGAGTGATGAGGTAGATTATTTCTGTCACTTAAATCACTTTGCATAATTTCACAAGAGCACACAATTAAACGAAATTTTTAGAGGAAATGAGGAGACTAAAAATAGAGAACACGATTCCAACAAAGTTTCAAAAACAAATGTATGCTTTGAAAATCCTGACAGGCACTAACTTTTGACACTTTCATATGTGAAACATATCTGCACATAACTGACTTTCCTCCATAGGAAGTTGCTTCTTGCTAATATTATTATTGCTACACTACTTACTTTTCTCTTAGTGGTCTTTTGTAAATCTAACTCATTTGGAATAACGTCACACAGTCTGAAAGCACGCACATGATTCTTTTGAATTTGAAAGTGTGAGAAAGAAGAGGCAGGACCAAAAAAATCTTAAATCAGCAAAATAAAACAGATGCTCCTAGGGCTATACATTGGAAACTATCATCTCTATAGATTTTGCATACGAGTTCAGGAAACTACTTGTGAAAGTTGAGAGTGAAAGGATGCATATTGCACAAGAAGCATCAACTGTGACCTAAAGAAATACTAAAGTAAATATAATATTAATAAATCAGTTCCAGACTCAAATCTCTGATAGCCATTTCAGTTTTCTAGAACTGAAAGTTGTTGAATGCAGAATACCTTCTTAATACAAGAGAAAAAAAGTTTAACCATTTGAAAACAAATGAAACATTTTTAGTGTCCTATGTAAATCCTAACTCTGTAGGACAAAGCAGCATAAGAAGTTTAAGTAATTCCAAGCAGTTAATTAAAACAAAACTAGGTGAAAAACTGTTAATAAATAGTTTTGTATCTATGAGATTATTCCAACTGAATTTTGCTTTCAGAACATCAATATATGCAGTGCTGATTCAATAAACCTGAGTCCTGTAGCTTGAACTGTGCAAGAAGTTGACTTAGTCTGTATCATAATCACGCTTCAAATGATAGATTGTTTCTGGGTCTGAGTTTCTTCACTCAAGAATATTTTGCAGAAGAGGAGAATGAGTACTTTGAGAGATAAATCCAATAGAGATAATAACTCATATGTATTTAATCTGATCTCAATGCATTATAAGACTTTACTACTGCATCAAGAACAGCCTTCTGTAAGAAAGTAATTCACTGTACTGAGAAGCATCTCAGCCACTGGGGAATTATTATCAGCTTCCACATACAGAAATGCCAGTTAAGGGTGTGGAAACTGTAGGCACTGAGACTCCAGATATCACTTTGGAGAGAGAAGTTTCACACCAACTGCTATCCAAGGACCACACTATTTATATTAGCATCTGGTGCCAAATAATCCAGATTGCATGAGGTACCAGAGTTCTGTGCTGAGGTATATGTTCTATACCCATCAGTTCTACACTGATGATTTACCCAGGCTAGTTTCAGAGCTTTCAGAGAGGTCTAAGGCCAGCTGAGGAGCTCACTGTACACTCAGTGTAGACATACTCTGTCTCATTCCCTGGAATCTGTGTAGGTTCACAAAGGAAAAGCAGCTGAAACACACATGATGGGAAGTTTCTTGAGAAACCTATGGAAGTTCAAACCAAATAATTGTTCAAAAAATAACACTTTGGCCTAGTAGTTGCTTCAGAACGGTAGCTGCCACAAAGTATGCTAAGGTAAGAGTTGCTCACAACCCCTTGTGTGAGAGCAATAAATTTAACTAGACGTTTCCTTAAAGCACATTTTCCTTTAAGACTGCTAGTCCTCCTAGCAGACCCTTATGAAGTACTGTGACTAAATTAACATGAATAGCCTGCCTAACAGTGTCTAAGAAACAGAACTTGATGTGTGCAGGTTCTCTGAACATATGCCTTGCATTTGGGGCATCTTTGGGATTGGTGTGGTAAAACAGAATATCCATTTTAGTATCCTGGATCCTGTCCTTAGGCAACACAAGATGAGTCATATATAAAATTTCCAGAGCAGGAAATGGTGAGTAATCCTGCAGACATTACACTCCACATTAGCCTAGATTCTAAGGGTTAGAAATTGTTTTAGACTTTAAATCACCTACATTAAAATTCTGCCCTGCAGTTTCGGAAATAATTAGTGATAGTTATGTATTGGTTCTTAGTAACAGGCTTTCAGCATGGGAAAACTTTAATAAATTTTGTGGGACAAGTGCAAAAAAAAATAAATCTGTGGCTGTGGTTCTTAACATGCTTCTTGAATGTTTGAACTAAATGAAAATCATACTGAATGTGTTCCTCAATTTTTCCTGTGGAGCAATCATTCAGAGGGCTAAGCACACAATATGTTTGGAAAAATTATGGGTAAAACAAAGGCACGATAAGATCAAATGTTCCTTAATACTGTCTTTTCCTTTACACACAAATACAGCTGTTAGCACTTTAAAACCACTAAAAAAGGAAGTCTCACCATCCTGTCCATATTTGGGCTCTGCTTCTACCTCTGACCTGTGTCAGCAACAGTAGGCGCAGAGTGAGCCATGCTGGGGAAGTAAGGGGGCTGGAATTCATTCTCTGAGTTACTCTTCAGCTGGACTGGTTAGCTGATCTGCTAACCATGTCATCATACACTCACACTGGCACAGCAAAGAAGCCAGAAACGGGAACAAAGTGGAGAGCGAGACCACCCACCCCCTGTAACTGCAGGTGGAGTCAGTGGGATTTAGGTCTTTAGCTAAGAGATCCCAATGTTACTGTCCAGGAACTTTCAGGACATCTCAGAAGTCCTCCCATTAGAAACAAGAAAGTATTAAGTATTCCAGTATTCTTCAGTGGCAGGCAAAATCAGAGGAGCTTGGAACGGCTTTTAGTATGTTTAGTGCCACATTTTTGAAACCTATGAAGAGGTTACTGAATCACATCCAGAAATAATCTCTCTACAAGTTACATGATTTTTACTAGAATTAAACTTTAGAATCAGATTCCTTTATTTGACATAGCTAGATGAGTGGAAGAATTTTCCAGCCTCACCCCTATCTTCTCTGTTACTTATGGTATCCAGTGACAGTTACATGGGGCAGAGCTGTAAAATTCAATCATGATTTCTAAAATACACTGAAGTATTTGATATCCCTATGATGTCTAGAGGATTCTAATTTATTCTCAGGTGGATTTCACTCCATTTCTGCAGAGATTTGTGCTCAGAGTAGTCTGTAGGATTCATTCTCTGAGTGTCCATGAAATTGTCCTTCCGTTATTTCTTCTCATGCATTTGAAAAACAGGAGTTTGACCAAGGGCTAGGATCAGCCTGGTCACAGACTTAGTATTCTTGTTCAAATGTATGCTGATTTTCACAGGCAGCTAATCAAGCCTAGTTCATCGACAAAACAAGAACGACAATGTTAAACTATTTGGGTAAAATAATTTGTGTCACTACTGTAAAGGTATCTTAACAGTTCTAACCTCCTTTTGGCTTTGACATGAAGCAAAATTAATAATCATGATGAAAGATTTTCCTGGGTTATGCCTCCAATTTGCTACAGCTAAGTGGCAGCATTTGCCCATATGGAGTTTAAGAAAAGTCAATACTTAGAACATCATTAACACTTTTTGCTCTTTCTGCACCATCTCTGCTTCTAATCCAAGAGACATAATTTCTCCATTCGTACCTCATGGCAAAAGCCTAAGTGGGCAGAGAAGAGAAAATGCACTAAAAAGTGTTGCTAAGTATCAATCTACCTAAAGGTTTAATGCGTTTCTCCTAGTCTTTGCTTTCCTGCAACCAATCTGCAGTTTCTCCTTGCAATCACAGCCCATGATTCTTTGAAGTTGCTCTGAAATGGCACCTCACTATCCCCAGTGTCTCAAACACAAGTGCAATTGCAAGAAAGAAATAACTCTATAAATGCACTTAAATGTATCCAGGTAATTTGTAGGAAAGTAAAAATGGCAACCACATGCTTAGTTCAAATATTTGATCAAATACATACTTTGCAGTGGAGTTGTGAGTAAGACAAACAGCATGGTCAGCCTGAAAGAACTGGTTTAGTGCAAACCAGATAAAGTCTTGCCTCACCAGACACAATTTTCAAGCAGAGCCATTTGCCTGTCTGTGGATCTCACCGAACCATTTCTTTCACTGGCTTCAGTATCAATTTTCTTAAAGCTGTGGTTCTGTACTGTTATGCATCCAATTCCAATTCATCCTGAAATTGTGATCTAAAACACAGCCTCTGCTGCCTCAGTCACATTTCAGAAGGATGGTCCCCTACCCTCCCCTCCCCTTTCACACTGCTGGGAGCGTGGGTGCTGCAAGCCCTGGACAGTCAACTAGCTTGGCTGGCCAGCACAGAGTAAGCAGGCTAACCTTTGTACCTCCTGCCCAATCCTTGCTTCTGTAAGCAACATCTCTAAACCAGTCCTTTACTTATTAAAAAAAAAAAAAAGAATAATTGAACTACATTTAGTCATGGCACAGAAAGGGTATTTCTTTCTACTGGCCTGAATATACTAATGCTAGTCACAACCTAGACATGAAAGAACAAATTACTGTAACAGATGTCCATATATCACTAAGGTGACTTCCCTCCCTATTTTTATTCTTTTTTCAAAAATGGTGAGTCTGAAAAGTCAAAACAAAATTAAAAAAAAAAGAAAAAAACAAAACCAAAACCAAAACCAACCAAAAACCCTGCAGCATCTGTCTCAGCAGAGTTCAAGCTGGCTGACAGTTCCTTACACTGAGAAGCTAAGAACGATGCTATAATTAAAATTTCATGAACAAAATAATAATCTATTTTACTTGGGAGAACTGTTATGAAAGTATATAGAGAAAAAATGAATATGGTGATATTAGTTTATCCCTGGCCCTGAATTGAATGATTAAACTTAAGAATCCTGAACAAAATAATTGTTAGGAACACCTCATAACTTAATTAATTATGAGTATCATCTCTGTTAGGCACAGGAGCAGGTATTAACCATTCCAAGTGAATGCATGGCTATTGGCACAACACCACTCCAGGTTCTTGTTTGTTTGGTGACTGAAGATTAATTCTTTCTGTCCTTATCACAAAATTTAAACTTAACCCAATTAATATTCAGTATAGAAAGGAATAAGCAGGAAAAAACAAGTAATCATTCTCAAGACAAAGAAAAAAAGAAGAAAGAAAGAGTAATGGCACAGTCAGAGGCATCTTACCAGCATCTATTTTACTTTTCATATTTTTTTGTATAACATGCATTGCTTTTACTGAATTTCAGTCAGCTCCATGGAAGACAACACCATCCGTCTTATTTCATCTTTTAACAAGGACTTGATGAGGTGACACAGGACTGATTCTTAAAAACACATTACCTGTTATGTGAGGCATTGTGTGACAGGGAGAACTATCTCTGTGACAGGCACCTGACAGCAGATTTGTTGATTTCATGGTCACTTCATTTAAAGTAACAACAGGGTGAAATATGCCATCTGATAATCTGTTTGAATGTTGACTGTGAAAAGCACTTAACATTTCTGCCAGCTACTACTACTACTACAGAATCTGTTCTTCAATATGTGCAGTTTTACCATCCTCTTTAATAATTATAAGTCAGAAACACTTATCCTAGATTAAAGGAGGGGGAGGGGGGAAGGAAAAAAAAGGAACTAAAGAACTTTAAAGAAGTCACCTAGGAAGTCTGACATTGCAGTCTGAAAATAAGAAGATTCAAAATTTAGGGCATGTCACACAGTGAGACTATTGTCTGCAAGACAACTGGCTGTTTGCAGACACTGCTGCACCTGCACTGCATAGGTGATTTTAGAAGAGATATGTAGCCTTTCTCAATCAGTTTCCTTCCATGTGAAAGTTTAATCCAGATACTTAAAACCAAACATCTCCCTGCTTAATTTTCACTAACAGGTAATGATAGTACAATGATAAAAAAGGAATAACTTGTTTCAGAAAGGGATTACACTGAATTTGATAGTACTACTCAGGATGAAATTTTGGCTATGAGGATGGTATTATACACACACAAACTTACGTATCGACATGAAAAGGATTTAAAAAGTTAAATTATTAAAGCTTCACTAATTATTTTGATGCTGACCTTGTAGCACAATAAACCACAATGACACAAAAACTATTACCTACTGTTTAGTGACTGAATTTTTTAAACCCTTGTTTGCTTTCAAACAACTTTGGGATAGGCACAGATAGCTCTAGATTAATCTGGCAGCACTGGAAGTTACATCAAAATCTGTCCTTAAACAGAGACATTGTCATATAAAAATGCATGGCATGCACAGACTACAAACTCTTAATTCAAGTAGGGCTAAATGAGACAAATTCTAACAAATCAGCACTGTACCCCTATCGTAATTAACATGTGCTCACACATTGAACTATCTTGTTGATTTATGCTAACCTCCACAAAACCTGATGAAGAAATACCTTGAATCAATGTGATTTAAGCAGTTAAAACCACATTAAATATGAACCAGAAGCGGGCTGGTTAAAATTTACACTTTCTCTGAAAGATTTTTGACACATTCAGTGCTTGTGAAAGCTGAGGGGATGACGGCCCTAGTCAAATACAGTTGAGTGAGCAGACTGCAAGCATCCCACATTCCACCTCCAGTGCAGTTCAACCGTGACGTGGAGGGGCCTGCCTTCTCTTTTACTTTCCTCCTCACACTCACTTTTATTTACTGTCTTGTAAATCTAAGGGGGGGAGGGTTAGTACTTTTAATATTTTGCTACATAGTTTAACTTAAATTCACCCAATCTTTCTATTTAAAAATAAAAATTCTGACAAGTTGACAGTCTAAGACTATAGCAAGTATCTTATTCCTAATATATGAAGATATTATCAGAACCATTTTCTATGAATTTGTTTATCTTTAAATCCTCTTTACTCAGAAAATAACCTGAGGGGTGCAGGTTTCCATCTCCTGGGAGCACAGCCGTGGCAGCAGAAGCTTGTATTTGAAAACTTTAGTGCGGGTTACAAATGTTGTTTTTATAATCAGAACATTCTGCATGTTCTTTTATGGTGCTGCCAACTCCAATGTTTCCTGCTAAACTTCAGCTAACATTAGAAATAACAATCTATAGTTATTTTGTTAAAATAGCTACTGTGGGCTTGAAATCCAGTAAATCAAAAGCAAAACAAAAACAAACAATGAAGCACTATCAGGTGATAAACCAACCCTTGAGACCCACTTGCCAATTTCTGTCATTCTAAAACCATATGCTTTTATTTTAAGAGTGGCTTTTCTCCTTCCTGTTTCTGCAAAAGCCTCACAGAAACAAACGAAAAACAAGGCACAGTGAGAGCTATCTGAGCAGATATAGCTTCCAAAAGTGCCTAGGAGAAAAGTAAAAAAAACGCAAGGAGAATACATCAAAAGGGAAAAATGTCTTATTTCTTAATCTATTTCACTCTCTGGAATTACATAAAACTCTACCGAAAGAAACCTCCAACATTTATGGGAAAAAAACCTGCTCAGTGGTGCTCCTTTAAACAGACACCGACTTTGGAGCCCGGAATAAACACCCCTGTGGGCCAGGTCTTGGGGTACTTGACGGCTGCTCTGAGCTGCATCACGCACCGTTCTGGGCAGGCAGCCAGCGCCACTGGCCAAGCGAGGTCACTCACGCGCACAGGGATCTGCTGGTGGCACCAATCCAGCCTCCGCTGCGCCTGCCACAGCGCCCCCCTTGCTCAGCTTCCTTCGAGGAAACCCTGGCAGGCCTGCCCCAGACTGCCCCAAACCCTCACTTGATGCAACACTCGGCAATTTCAGGAGCCGTGGCAGCACCACCATGCACATACATTTCCCACCCCCAAAACTGTCAGAGCTGTGCTGTTACTCAGCTGTTGAGGAAAGTCTAGACTAAATTAACTTGACTGACCAAATTGGAATTGTGGTCCTTGTCAGACTCAGTGGGAAAATATGCAAACTATGTTTACAGGCTTGTTAAGCATAAAGCCATTAAAAGTCATATACCCAGTAGGTTTCACAACAATGACAAGGAAAACCAGCTGCCTTTATGCAGTACTGCTAGCTGTCCGCATTACCTTCCCTGATGTTAAACTCTTAGTATGAAGTCTCTTTCTATCACGAGGAACAACATTTGGCTTTATATTACCAAGTTGTAGAATTCATCACTTTCATCTCTCTGCCATCTGCAGGATATTGAAAATGAAATGAAAACAGAACAGGATTTTTAACATGAGGGGAACACCTGATGTATGAAGTTATTCAAGCCCCAGGAATGTGTGGTATTGCACATTCTCACTGTCACAGCCTTTGCTGTAAAGGATTTCCCTGACCTTTTCTCTAACCAGCAAACAAATAAGCCCTATCTCTCAGCAGGAGAGAGCACTGCTCCATTAGATCATTAAGCAGTTCTATTCAGACTATCCCAGTCTCCTGTCCTTGGCCCTGAAGAAAGAGCTGGCATCAGTCCAATCAGTCAGATAGAAGGAAGGCAAATGTGCTTTTGTATGGTACAGCTTGAAATGTCACAGCAGGATGAAAGTCGTGGAACAGACAGCAGTGAGGAAAAGATGTGGTGCTACATGAGGGGTAGTGTTCCAACAAGGAAAGGCTGGTGTTTCAGTCTGCCAAACAACGTAATGACTCATCCAGGCAGAAAAATATTACCACCATGGGAATATTTGGAACGTCTCAGTCTGAGAGTAATTAGGGACTAAACTACACCGGCATGCTTCAGTGATGAAATGAGAAAATAAGCAATACCTCTGTCAAGTTCTGATTGGCGAGTATTAAATGAATATGGGTTTCTATCAAATCTGACCACAAACTAGTAACTTGCAGCAGATTGTCAGAATGGAGTAATATTTCTACTTTCTCATAAAATACGATGGTACAAAAAAAAAAAACTGGTGAAGTGAAAAATGTTACAGTTGGCAGTAAGGGTTTTAAGGAAAATCATTACCATGATTATATAATTTAATCCTTGTAACAGGCATTTGCACATAGCATTTTCAACCTCTAATTACTCTGTCTGCAGTGGAATAAAAAAGGGTAAGAAAAGGATGGGCAAAAGCAGCAAATGCTGACAGTTTCATTTTATTAATAACTACTGTATACAAATCACAAACTAAAAAGCACAAATGTTTAATGAATATAGGTAGTGGAATTATTGTACTACTTATTGGTTGTAAAAATGTAAATACTTTGGCAAGAAGGACAAATGTTAATTTTTATTCTTTTGTATTTCAAACTTGTGCACAATTGGTATTCATTAAGCATTGCAAAAGGCATTTTTTCCTTTATAATTGTAAAGTGACATTATAATTAAATTGTATAACCTCAGCAGCATCTGCAATTTAAAGGATCACTTACAAGCTGGCTGGACAAAGTGCACCGCATTAAGCCACAAACTGAGTTACACATCAATAACCCTTCATTCCAGTGGCTGGGTCAGAACCTCAGCAACATGAAGGGGAAAAAAAAAAAAAGATTATTCAGAGTAAAAAGGTTTAGAAGGTCAGAAGCGAAACCGCTTACAAGATCAAAATTCCCAGGATTCTTTGACTGCATACACAGAAACCTCCTGTGACACCTGTTTGACTTCTTTCAGCTGCATGGACACTTGTAGTTCAGTTGAACTAAATGCAGCTCCAAAATTAAAAGGAAGGGCAAACACAAATTACCTCTCTGCACAATACAAACAACCCCCATTAGACTGGCTTAATAAACTCTAATAGATGTATAGCTTAATACAATATTCAGCTATTGACATAAACATAAATATAAATTTCAAAGAAAATAACCTACTTTAGTAAAATTACCTGTGCAATAAAAATTAATGAACTCCAAATGATTCTGCACATCTCCACCAAATTGCATTTTCAGGCTCACATCTTCAGGACATGCTGGGTGGTTTGATGCATTCCCACAATTCATCTTCCTGCTAAGCCAATTTTAATTTAAATGCAATTAAAGGCTCAAAATGAACATTATGTATTAGATAAAGCCTTGAATCTGCAGACTATCATAAATATGATTTTCAGAAAAATTAATTACAAGCCATTAGGGTACAAGTCATCTTACTGCAAATGTTGAGTTAAACTGCAGAATCAGTTTGTTCCTTCCATTAAATGTTAAATACTGATTTTAAGCTTTGCTCCAAGTTAATAGCAGAAGGTCATCATAAAAGGAAAAATGTTTCTGAAATAATCCTCGGAGATACTGGAGACTTATCAATCCACATTAATTGAAAAAAATGTATTCTTTCTTAATGCTTAGTGACAATTAGCTTCTGATCTACTTTTGGTCAACTTAAAATAACAAGAAAACTCTTCACATTCTGCCTGTGCTCTGAATATAGCACAGATTTCTGCAGAAGTTACAGCTGGTGTACAAGTGCTTCAAATGAAAAATCCATGTATGGTGTGTGGTTTTGACTAACCAGTAACCCCACAAACCACACTGGAGATATCTGCACGAGACACACCATAGACCTGGTACACAGAACCAAGAAAGTCAGCTAAAAGTGCTGTCATTTGCTCTGAGGTGGAACCTGAGGATTCACTACAACCCCAGCATGCAAGCCGTAGCTGTGGAAAATGGTGAGATGTTGGAATTTGAGATATGTTGAAATCAACAAAGGCATCTTTTTAGATGCTCCTGAAGAAGATTCATAAATGTTCCTGTAACTCCTAGCAATGATGATGCAGGATTAATGCATTCTAATTTTTTCTATACACTTACAGAAAAAGTTCTACATACCTACATACCAAGAGGTATATAGAACACATAAGTATTTCAAAAATAGAGGAAAAGGCAATTGTATGTTGTATATAGTATATTTCAAAAAGCATTCAGCACTTTAGAGACAAAGATATAAGAATATCTCTCAGAGTTAAGGGCAGTTTTTCCAAATTCATGACTTCTGAATGCCACTGCTAGCTGTGTTCTATAATACCATCCTATAGCTACTAAGTTCTTCTTGCCAATAGTAACCACAATAGATTCAAAGGAAAACTGTGCTTAATTCCCGTCTCCCAAACTGACATATTTTATACACAATATGTCAAAACTCTGCATTTTTCATTAACTTCTGTTCTATCATTAAACAGAAAAGCAACGACACGGTTGGAGAAATTCAGCCATTAATCTCATAATAATTGCTTATAAATGTTCATGCTACACTGACAAGCTGAATGCATCTCATGTAGTTGAGGGTGTCAAGGTAACTTTAAAAAATAAATCTTTATTAAATCACAGCTTTCTTTTCTGACATTATTCAATTTAGACACGAACACTGAAACTCACACCTTCATCATCTTCACACTTGATCCAACTTAATTTTATCTGTTTGAATATCAAATGTTTCAATATTCACCTCTATACCCAGGCCCTCCTCCAGCTGTTAACTCCTCCAGCCCTCCAGGGGACTGCACGTGTTTGCTCCAATCCATTTATTGTCTTTTGCTTGTCTACATCTATCCCTAGACACTAATGTACTCACTTCTGGATATTAGTAGATAACCTCTGTGCAGTGGGAGTTTAATGAAATATCTGGCCATCAAGCTGGATGAATGTTATTTTGGCAATTGAACTTCATAATTTAAGAGCATTCGTATGACATCCTCTAATTTCAAGGAAAGTGGAAAGTTGTTACATTCTGCAGGTATTAATAAGATGCTTTGTATGCTTATGGAACCTTAAACAATTATACTTTGGCAGACAGCAAAAATTCTATGAAATGAAATTTATTATATGCCTTGACAGTTTCAAAAATCAGAGCGATGATTAGGGCTAATGAACACAGAAGAGAACTATTTCCCCAGTGAGCTTGTTGCACAGTACTACTTTTCACTGGCAAAGTTCTTCTACAGTTGATGAGGTGTGATACAGACACACAACAGGATCCTTTTCATGATGTGGAGTTCTGGTAGCAAAATATAAGAACAGAGAGAGAGAGACTTTAAAATGACACTAGAAAAGGAAAGAGCATAAAAGCTCTTAATCCAAGCCTCTCTGCTATGGCACTGTTCAATAGGGGAAAAAAAACCAAAACAAAACAAAACGCCACAAACTTTCTTTGTGAAGATAAAGTTGAAGAAAGCCTAGCACCCCAGTCCTTCAAAAAATGGGAAAACTGTCAGAATATTATTTCTGTTGGGATATCTTGCAATTTTCATATTTTAATGTACACTATCCTGAATCCCTAACTAGCGTTCAGAGTTTTATTTCTGAATCTTTTATCACACATAACTTTAAGAACAGGAGATTCAGAAGGCTGATCAAGGTTCACTACCATCATTGGGGATTTTGCATTGACTTCAGTGTACTGGACATCAACTTATTAGCAAAGCCAGCCTGAGAGCAATTAATCTGAACATACCATCTAAAACACGAAACAGATCCACACCTCTTGGAACAGATGCACTCCTCTTTACCCTTTCTGGTATATTCTTGCAAGTTAGCAAAGACCAAGATAAAAATGCCTATGTTGAAACCTGAAGTAAAACATTTAGCTCAATAGGACAGGCACTTATAGTTGGGATACACAAGCTGAAAGGAGGGGCAAACACAAATTACCTTTGTGCACAACACAAACAACACCCACCAGGCTGGGTTAACAAACACTAATGGCAGTCTGTTTGGGACAGGACTGTCCTTTTCACCACACAACTTGGAACTCGAAGCCTAGAAGCATGATATCTATCAATGATGATAAAATACCCCATGTAGCAAGTCCAAGGGGAAAACAAAGAGAAGGAGATTACTGCATTCACCAGTGAGATGCCTCTAACTCTGCAAGACAAATGCATAGCAATGCTATGGAGGATGTAAGAGAACATTCCAGAACTCGTACAGTGAATAAAAGAGAGATACAGTGAGCTGTTATCCAGATTTTCAAACACAACCCCCTTCCCTCTCTCAAGCTTTCAGCTGTTTGCCGTTAGATTTTTCATTTCCAAATAACTCTGCAACTAAACAGGTGTAAAAAGTCAAACTCTGCCAAGCTTGGCTGCCCAGGAAGCTGTTGAAACCATGAGGTTCCCATGCAGAACACGGTCTTTGTGACAGCATGAGCTCACTCTGAATAGCTGTTTGTTCAGCGATGTGCATGTTAATGAATGCATTGTTCATTGTTATCATAGAATACTATTCAGGGTTTCACACAAACATTAATAAAGGTATTTTCTACATCTTTTTCACTGCAAATTTAAAAGACTTTCATATTTGCATCATTCTGGTCACTGCTTCTTAGCAGCTCTTAGGAAAGTGGTCCTAAGCCAATTCTCTAGCCACTCCTATGTCCCATTTTGGTTTTCTGTTTTCAGTATATTAATCAATTCCTACTTCCATTGTACTCTGAATGCAAAACTCAATCCTGTTTATGCCAAGACTCCTGTCAAATTCCAGCCCCATGCTGCAGTCTAATCTGCCTTCAGATTCATCCTATTTTTCAGCAGTTCTCTTAGAAATAAAAATTATTTTCTTTCCCCCTAAACTTATCTTCCTTACCTTTCTTTGAAAGGTTGAGAAACATTGTGATAGGTACTTCTGATGAGCTTTTGTGTTTTTCCCAAAAAAACCTTAAGCTTAAAAGATTTACTACAAGAATACACACTCAAAATCAGCATAGCTTCCTAAAAGACCAAGATATTCTTAAAAACATCCTATGTCTCATGAAATTTTGTAGTTCCGAGATTAGACATGGCACTGTAGTTTTCTCTGTTACTACAAGAAAAGGAACTCCCCTCTAAACCATCAGAATAATCGTATTTTAACCTTTGCCTAAGATCTGAGCAAGATGTACATACAGTTTATGCTTATACAAAAAAATTTCAGAGGCACTTTTCCCAGAACAATGATTGGATTTGAAACAGTTGTTATTTTACTGAATACTGAGGATAGAGCTAGTTGCAATAGTTTCCTCAAGTTCCTCACAGTACAAGAGGGTAAATTTTGGGGTCACCAAGATACCACAGTTTTTGAAAATGCTAAAAGATGTGCAATATTGATTTTCATATTTAGGTATACTGATGCACATGAGTTTATGGGGGGTTTCCGTTGGGCTGGTTTTCATTTTCTGTAAAAACATTTGTTTCTTGTATTTTGTGAACATCCATATGAGACCATTTCAGTAGGTTCATAAAACTAAATTTAAAAAAAAAAAGTATATGAAGGTTTTAAAAGTAAACATAAAAAAATCTCAAGATATAAAATATACAAGCAAGGAGTATGTTCTGTTAACTATTCTGTAGGTGTAAGTTGGGGTCCACAAAGGCACCCACTTCTTAGCTCATGCATCTGCCTAAGCAATTTTAAAACTAAGACTTTTCTCAACACCTTCCTGAAACCACTCAGCTGTGTCAGGGCTCTTTTGAGAAGTTTCATAGGATTATTTCCCTTTCAGCAGGGGACTGTATCATTCCCACACACATACATATGTTGGCTTACTCAGAAAAGAGCTTAAAACCAGTATTTCATAATGGGACATATTGAGCTAACAAACAGAAAATGATGTAGCAATCATCTGCTGACCTCTGTTTTTATTGCTAGGATTTGAGATGGCTACTGCTTCACAAACAAGTAAAATAATAGGACTTTTACTTGATTAAAATCTGTACTATCTCAACACCAGAAATTCCCCATTTTCCACTTAAAACAGAAGTTCTTCCTGCTTTTAAAATGTATGCATTTTACTTGTCTAGTAATCCTTGGTAAAAAAAAAGCTTGGTATTGTGGAGTTATCCTATTCCATTTCAAGAACAGTGCAACTCAGTAAGTCTTCTGTACTGTGAAGAGAAAAAGAATTTCCTCTGGGTGAAAATGATACACTAGCAGAGACCACTGATTCCCCTCCCAAAACTGTAAATATCTCGTGGACTGTTCAGTGGACTACCAAGGAAATATATGAGGAGATAGTCTCCAGCAGAGATTGTAACTCAAGAGAGGCAATTCTATATTGGAACAGAAAATACAATGCATTGCTGATGCTGAAAACAGCTATGGAGAATAGCATTTAGGAAATAAAATATTGGAAAATAACATTTACAAAATCACATAACTTCTAGTACTATACTTCAAAGATACCTTTACTTCACAGTGGTTACCATGAGCTTGGTGATCTATTCAGCTGTGGTGGTTTAACACCAGCCAGAAATCAGAGTCCAACTAAGCCACTCCCTGCCCCTTCCAGCAAGACTGGGACAAAGGCAGGTTGAGATGGCAATTTACTGAAAGCAAGCAGCAACTGAATAAGAAAGGCACAGTGACAACAGTAGAATTAATAACAAAACTATACAAAAAGAGGAGGTGCTTTAAACACAAAAGGTGTTCACCACCTTGACTTAGTGCTGCATGGCCGCCGGGACAAAGACAAGATGGCGGACGCTCCCCTGAGGCGGCACCACGTGGCCACTGGGAAAAAGGCAAGATGGCAGTGCTCCCACAGCTAGCATTGCCTGTTCCCCAGCCTGAGACAACCAAAAACAATGATGGACAAACTCCTGAAAGCTAGATTGTCTGTGTCACAACAACTGCCTTTTTCCAGATGGCTGTGTTTGGCTGTGGCCTGCAGTATTGGGCTCACCTCTTTTCCTCACGCTCCAGTCTGCTGCTTCCCTGTCCCCCTGTGGCTGCCTCCCCTCAGCCCATGCTGCAGGGCGTGTGCTCCACTGGGCTTGGGGGCACCACTGCTGCTTTTCTCAGAGTGGGGCGCGCACTCCGATGGGCTCAGGCCCTTCACAACATTTTTCTCATCTTGGGTCTGCATTAGTGACCCAACAGTGTTTGCTACTTTCAGAGCTGTTTTCTGAGGACCAGGAAGACATGGGCAGTAGAAAGAGAGGGCAGGGTACACAGGGGCTGGTCCCAGCAACCCCTCTGAGGAAGAGAGAGAAACAAACTGCTGGAATTCTGGGCCTGCACTCACCTTATCTCCCCCCCAGAACCACAGTGATGCCTGAAGATACAGAATAGCAACCTGGCCACTGACATGTGGTGCTCAGCTTCAACCCCTCTCGGCAACCAGGACATGAGCCTATATGTCAGAGGCTGGTTTCCTCTTAGAGCCGTCATCGGCACTAGGAATGCCATTAAAATCTTGGGATGAGCATTCACGTGAAATGCAGAGTGTTAAAGTTACACACCGACATTACAGCAAATGAGATGTGAATCAGGATGGTTGCACGTGACAGCTGTAATTAGAGAACAGACATTCTCCATTCTGTGATGGAATTGCAGCAATCATTCAGGTTGGACAGGACTATGGAGGTCAACTAGTCCAATCTGCTCCAAGCAGGGTCAGCATTAAATTCAGAGCAAATCAACTAGACATAAAATTGTCATTAAACCCTACAAAACACTCAACAGTAATAGTTTGACACAATACCTTGAGGTAAGCAAGGAAACAAAACTTTTTAAGTCATAGAAAAAATTACCTAAATTCTTCTTAAATTATCCTTGATGTGCCCAGATAGTTAAAAGGTTTATGCATTCCAGGCAATTAAAGGGCTGAATAGAAGAGTAAAAAAAATTATTCTATTGTTTCAAAACAAACCTTTACAGCACTCACAATAAATTCTCCTATGAGTCTTTTATCTCTTCTATCCTAGTCTGCAGATTTAATTTCTCTCCCTGTGATTGGTTAACCTGTCCATGTCAGCACTTACATGACCCTGTAGTAACAGTAGCAAAGAAGTACTTCAACTACAGATGAGTGTATTCTCATAATTTCATTGAGGGATACTGAAATATTATTATCCACATTTACTGACAGAGACCAAGACAAGGACAGATTAACAGATTTGTCCAAGGTCATTCAAGAACTAGGAACAAAGTACTATCTCTTCAATTCCAGTCTAATGCTTACACCCTCGAGCTACTACTCTTTCTAAAATGTATCTGTTGTCTTTTTTTTTCTATATATTTGTCTCAGTGGCATGCTTGTATTTCTTTCAGTCTTAAGAGTGTAATACATCCTTTCCTAGCTTCACCTCATCTTTCCTTACCCTTTGTAACAAGGTCATCCTTTCTCGTCTTTGCCAATGTTTCAGCTACCAAGAACCCACTCTCCTTTCCCCTATTTCTCTAACATGATTTTCCTTGTGTATAAGATTACATTTGTGTGCACATCTCACACAACACACCGAATCACCTTCTAGTTAAACATGTCTGGGATACGGTCTCAAAGGCTATATCATATATCATCATGACATTATATAAGTTTGTAATTCAGTAGTATGGCATCAAATTCCAAAGTGGTCCACACTGCGGTCAAGTCTTAAAAGTTACCACTGCTTCAGGCCCGGCCCAAATTGTAAATGGGCTTGCACTTGAGGTCTATCCTTATAAACCCCATGAATACAACTGGCTCAAACCACCTGGCTGTGTGAACTCAGACACATCTGTCAAAAGCTGAGCAGGTACAGCCAGGAGAACCCATACTTTTAGCAGCTTGGTTCACCAGGTGCCTGGTTTTCTACCTGCTCAGGTGGACTTTGAGCAGATAGATATTTCCTTTATTTTCAGATCACTGTGTCAAAGACCTTTAGGATAATTCCAGCTACCTCAAAGGACTACTACTCCTACAAGAGTGTTACATACTCTTACACCTCTTGGCAACCTTCAGGAACATCAGTCAGAAAGAAATACTGTGTCCTAACGATCTGACAAGACAAAGGCTACTGATGGGCTCCAAACAACTTTTCTGAAATTTACGCTGGAACAATTTGTGTGGAAAATAGCATGTTAACAACAGCTCACTTTCATAGCGCTTGGCCCCCTGAAGATTTACCAACCTAAGCAACAGAAATGCTGTATCAATAAAAGAGAAAAATGTACCCTGGGAAAACACAAGTACCAGGTAACACTCGTTTCAGATTATTTACTGCACTGCACATAGGCACTGTCCTGTTTGTCCACTATGTAGCAAAGTTCAGCCTCTGGATAGAAACACTAAAAGAGAAGAAATGAGTCCTGGTTAAAGCAAACAAGACAAAACAATACGAATATGATGATGGGCAAAACACTTCACAGGACAAAAAAAAAATCTCCTTTCACTGAAGCCTTTGATGTTAGCTAAAATGTTTGATAGTCTTCTGGACCCCTGCTGCATCACTACAAACCTAACCAAAAAACCAACGGTTAAAATAACGTATATGCTGTACACTGATTCAATACCTTAAAAGTCTTCCACTTCTATTACAAATTATGCTTAAGAAACATATTCCTACATAACCAGAACTCTACAGCATCATCTTATACTTCCCCAAGAAAGCTATGATTCCTGTGTTCTTTCTTGTCAGTGAGTATACTCAGTCTTACTGATTTCATCTTCTGCTAAAGCCAGAAGACCTGTGTTTTTTTAGCTCTTGGTCAGTGACAATTTGTCCTAAACCAGTGTGGCTTTTACAACTGGATCTGGTCAGATTTTCAGGCAAGTGAAGAACATGAAGACTACTGATGATTCAGATGAAGTTCAGAGACCTAAGGAAAATGTTTCTGTGATGCCTTAATTTTTAGCTTTCATATTTTTCAGATTCTGTGCAGCCTTAGTGTGTAACTCTCAACTTCATAAAGTGTCAGCAAGTTCTCCTCACAGTTTAGTTGGACAAAACAATCCTTTTCCAGCCTGAGAACTAAGGACACCATTGCAGTTTCAGACCCAAAAAGTATAAATAACAGCAAATTGAGGAGAGCAATCTGGGACTTCATAGCCTGAAGCAGTAACTGGACAATTAACCCCAGTATTTAAATGGACCAAAACTTTCACAAAAATGTGAAAACTTGTGACCAGTTGTCCATCTTGGGTAGAGCCACAGCCTGGTTCTTGTATTGCCCAAGGTGTATCCTTTGAAAGCCTTTTAATAAATACCTACTCTATTCCTTTAACTCTGCCCAGTCTCTGTTCCAGGTAGCCTCTTCTAGGCATCATCTGCCCTTGGACAACTGGAATTATTTCCTCTGCTTTTTACTATACATGTAAAATACTTTCTTAAGTAGGTTTCAGTACACACCCAGTGAGCTCAATATTTTTTGATGGGATTATAATGTAAATAACAGCTAGGACATTTGCAGGAAAAGGCCTTCAAATGAAGATTTTTAGGAGAAGGCCATTGAAACATTTCTTGTGTATTACATTGCTAAACTGCCTAATTTTCATTTTTTTACTTGATCACAACTCTTCACTTGAATTTCGTAATAAAAACTTACCATTTTTTGTTATACTTTTAAAAAATTGCTAGGATATTACTCCTACTCCGCACGCCACTGCCCAATATGAGAGCGCACTCTCTGCTACATCTAAGCTGTTAAAATATCAATAAAACTGGACAAGTACTGATTCTGTAGCTGTGCACTCTTCCTTCAAGCCTCTCTTTAGTTCCTGAAACTCTTACTACACATAATCAAATGAAATCAATGGGATTTGATTTTTAAGTGATAAAAATATTGCTTACTCTGAATCATTCTACTTAAAGCAGAATCAAGTACAACTAAAATAATACACATACTCGAATTATTGTTCTTTTATACATAAAGACATCAATCTTGGTTTGTTAAAACAGAAGGAATTATTTAGACTTTTATAATTAAGTTATATTTATAGTTAGAGTCCAGTGCACATATAAAGATATAAATTTGCAATGGCTGAAAATCAATATAAATCCTCACACTGGGAAAGCTAAAACCAACACAGTGGATGACTTGGGGGCTAATAAAATAGCAGAGGAAGCAGGAAAAAGCAAGCACACTTGCGAAAAGATTGAAACATAGAGCCTTTAAAAATCTTTCAGAGACACCTATCTTGAAATATGCAAATATCCTGCTGCCTGTAATGAGCTTACTCACATGTTTAAAGTTAATCAGGTGTGTTCATTTTGGAAGACTTGGATCAAAAAATAAAAGGGATGCGTCATAAAACTTTATTTCTTATTTGGAACTTAATTTGACTAAAAACTTATTTGAAGCCCTATTCAAAGAGCTGAGTAGCAAATTCAGCTCTCATTTCAGTATAACTCAGTATCAAGTTCCTTTAGAAGATGCTTTCAATATGTAAGACAAAAGTAATGGAAGATTTCTAGTCTAAATAATAAAAAGAAACCTGCTTATGACAGCTTCCCAGGCCAAACTGCTTTTTGGAAATCTATCTCAATACTACAAACCTACAGTATAATATACAGCACGGGCAACAACCAGCAAAGCCCCTCCAAAGAGATGCAATAGAATGCCTTGAATCTCTACTACTATTACCATAATTTTTTTAGGTTTTTGGACAGAAATGCTGTGAGAATTTGAATAAGAATACTATTTTATTGGCTAACTACTCAGAACAGGTAGTTTGTAGGCTTCCCTTTAATGTTTCATTTTTATAGAATTCTTATAACTTCTTTAAAATTTAGGTTAATAATAATAGTAATAATAGTAGTAGTAATAATAGTGATAATAATAATATTTCCTCATAATAACTAGTTCCTTGTGTGCCAGTGACAATATTCTTCATAACACTGTTATGAGGTCCATAAAGATGTTTATTACCACCTACCTTAAGATATCCTGACACCCTGAACATTCATGTAGCTGTCATGATAGTTATTGTTTTTAGAGCATTATGAACGCAATCTGGACTTTTATAGTATCTGGTACCTTAAGACAAAAGCTCAAAGTAGTTAATAAGTGGTAAAGAAAAGCCAGAAGCAGATAAGATATATATATATATAACACATGGAGTTTTGCATACATGAGTGACATCTGCATGATGGCTTTATAAAAGTCAGATACACTCTAAGGCTTCGACCCTAGGTTTGCAAAGAACCAAAAACCACTTATATAATTGGGTTGTTAAAGCTGTGTAAACACTTTGCTATCTCTGCTACTTAGATACCATTTCTTAGATGTTGCTTCTCAGATTTTAGAGCACAAATAACATCAGTAGATAGAGACTTCAGGAAAGCTCAATGAAATCAAAGGAGTTCTTCTTGACAACTACAGAGAAAGGTCATAAGGCAATCCTAAGCAGGTTCTTCTCTCCTTATGCCTGCACTGAAGTCCTTCTATTTCCTTCACCAATTTTTTTTTTTGTTTTTTAGAAAAACCTTGATCATACAGAGTATTCAACAGAGCTTCTTCCATTAAATTTGGAATTTGCTACATTTGATACAATTTACTACATTTGATAAAATTCCTCTTTTATGATGCACAGACACCAATTGAATTACCAGAATTTTTTTGTCTTACATTGCTGTGGCTTCCTTTCGAGGCAATTCACACTTATAGACTTTGTCTAACTCCAATTCATAATGTGAGTATGAAAACACTCAAGCGCATGTGGCTGTGACCATAGAAAACCCTCAATATTTTGAAAGAAATCTGAAGATACATTATTTGGTGTTTTGTTTTTTTTTGAAGTTTAACAGCAGAAGTTGAGTATGTTCAGTTGCTAAGATAGATTCTTGATTCTGCAGCTCCACACATGTGGTTATCACTTTCTCCTGAACTATGGCATTCAGGGGTAGGACTATAAAGTTGGAGGCTTATCCCTTTACACTGAGTGCAGGATCAGATGGCAAGACATCTCACTACCTTACAATCTAAAAAACCTGCCCATGCTCCCATGACTTTTCACATTGTCTTTCAATACTTTTATTCTAGAATATAAAATTATATTAACAAAACTCTATAGCAAACCAAGGGAAGTTAATCTACACATTATCAGGCATGTTAAAGGCAATGGTAAGTTAAAACTCTGTAATTATGATGCCTGCTAGACTCTGTGCTACACAGATCTTAGAATGTCTGAAAAATAGAATAAAATCTGGATGTCTATTAATGAGCAGTATATAAATGTAATTCACAGGTTCCTCATAATAGCAATAAAGAATTTTATCCCCAACACGAAATAGACTAATGCTGAAGTTTGATATATTGCAACATGGTGTGCTGAAGGTACTACTTGAGTGTTCTCAAGAGAAAACTTGATCTGTTAATCTTGAGACCTTTACAAAACTATTCCAGGTTTTGATGTTCTATTTGATGAATTGCCAACATTAGATGGTTTATCATGATTTAGGGCTGCTAGTACTTAAACTGCCTCTTCTTATTTTTGTATGTCTATGATGTTTATTTTTGGGGGGGGTGGAATTTTACAATAGAGAATCTGCTAATTTAAAAGCATCATAATTAGATATATGTTCCCATCTGTAAGCCAAGGTCTGATATTGTATTCACAAAATCACTATATTTTCCCTACTCTTAATTTTTTCCCAAATTCAAATCACAAAATCACTATATTTTCCCTACTCCTAATTTTTCCCATGAAAAAAAAAATATTTTCACCTATCCTTTAACAACCAGTCAGTTGTTCTCCACACCATTCAAGTGTGTCTAGCCAGTCATAAGAGTAAATACAACAAATATTTAAAAATCTCATACAGGAACTACAATCAATATCCAAACATGCTGTGCTACTCTTGCCTCTGGCCTAGGAAACATGTATATCTATTTAGGTGTTTGTGAGGAGAAGAACACAGCCAGAGTTCAATATGTGAAGGGACAAGGAAGGATGTCTTTGCTTCTCTTGTATTTTGGAGCTTGCTTGAGCAACTTACCACAGTGCAACGTGGCTTTTTCACAGCTGTGTTGCATCAATTTCACTCTCTGTGCTCCTACATGACTGCAGGATGGCTCCTGCACCTACACACAAGACAGCTGAAGCACGGTAGGACCTCTGTAATCACCGAGGACCAAGAGTCCACAGTAGTTCACAGAGTTACAATTATAGCAATCAATTACATAACCATAACAACAACTAATTAATTAAAATATTGATTCTCCCTTAATGAAAGAGATAACAGTTGAAATTCATTATGGTCCTATCACTTACATTAAACATTTTTAGCACATAATTTCTTGAAACAGATTTAGTTCTGATGAAAAATAGACACCCAATATTTCACGTTGATCTGGTGTCTTAAAACATTCCAATCGTGCTTAAGAAATGTGTCATCTTTTTATTCCTTTGTATCTTTTTATTCCACTCAATGACAAAATAATTGAAGTCATTTGTGATTGATGCTCTATTCTTATTACAGTTATTTCTTGGCTGTGAAATTCTTCCTGATCTGCCTTCTCGATCTTCCCTAGAGGTGTGCATGACTTCTCTCTTTCTTTAATTCAAAAACTCCTAACATATGGTTCCCACCAAAGCTTAAAAACTGTCTACTTTTGTAACCGTACTGATCATGACAAAGAGGGAACAGAATGCCAGATTACTTGCCAGACTACACGTCATTTTATTCAAACATTCACAAGCAACTTTTCAAGAGTTAAAATATATTTGTCATTGTAATTTTTAAAAGTATAATTTATCTCTCTACTCTCTCTCTCTTTTTAAATCCCAGTTAAAAAAAGCTTAAAAGCATCCAGTCTCCTGGGACCTAACAGGGAGTGACTGCCGAGAACGACATGTATGATAGAAACAGCAAAGGGCTTTGCCTACCTGTCAGAAGGTATCACTTCCTTTTCTTAATAAGAGGAAATTAAAAAAAAAAAAAGTTGGCCTCCCAGCAGTGGGGATCAGAGTGGGGAGAGCTCAGATCACACTAATGATTACTTTATTTTCCAGTAGCGTTGAGAGGATAGATAATCTATTTGCTTCTTAATAAATTTACCTCTTCCATTTCATTTTTTTACCTGGCTTGGTCAAATAACTGATAAATCTCTTATGAAGACTCTGGAAAGGTTTTACATCCATTTTCAAGGGTTGGAGAAGATAAAAGCAAGTTTTTGAAAAAAAATTAGTAATCTTAGATGACAGAAAATGCAGTTAAAATAATTATGATATTTAAGGATTGGTTAGGCATCAATCTGTCACACATGTGAAAAACCGCATAAATGTCTGTTTTTATGTTATCCTTACATGACTTTATCCAAAACTTTCCTGAAGAGTTACAGTAAGCTTTCTCACAGAATATACTTTATAAGTTTAGTTTTCACATTCTTTCTCAATCTTTTTACAATATAAGTTACCAACACACTTTCCTTTGTAAAATTTTTCAGGTCCCTCCCAAGCGAAAACAGGAATAAAACCAAAAATGGGACAGTAATGATCGCCTGTTTGGCTCACTATTTGCCAGCAAGAATTGTCAATACTTCTTTTAGCAAGAAAAATACTTTAGTGCTAGTAGCTGCCATGTAGTCAATCTCTTCTGCATAAGGGAAACTAACATTCCTTCTTTAGTAATTTGTTAAAGCTCATTACTAGCATATAATTTAAATGAACCAGCAACATGTCTTGATTTGCTGCTCATCTAAACTGTCTCCTTTTTTAAGCTGGGGATAGTAGAACTACTACCTTCTCAATGACACTTTCAGTGGAATCCTGTCCTATAATTATGTCTTCTCAGGGTGTCACTTGAAGAGATGTGACTCAGCTGCAGGAGGTTACACGTGGTGACAAAGCTTAAAATGTGTCTCCAGTACTATAACTAACATTGGTACCAAACTGTTGAAAGTGATTTCTACTAGGAACTTTAGTTCACAAAATCCAACTCATTCAAAGTTTCTTTACAAATTATAATCCTGAGAATCGACAACTCCCACGGGTAACAACACTGCAGATTTCTAGCTTAACAGTCTGAACCTTTTCTGGAATATTGCAGTGGGATAGAGATCCCAAGGAAATATACATCCCCCAAGCATATTCAGGCTATCTCCTCCATCTCCCAGCTTCAACCAACTTACTTCATAGTGCTATTTTTGCTTTCATGTTTGAAAACCCAAAGCACTTAGACAAATTCCAGTTGCTCTGTGTTCTTGTCTACACTCCTGACACATTTCTGCCTCAGAAAGTTTGAGGCTTGGTGATTGTCATTTCTCATGCAGGAACAGATTGGAAGCTGGGGGAGGGATTCCTGCTTCTTGTGCTTATCTTTCCCACTTTGAATGAATTACACACAACCCTATACCAGTTAGCATTACCACACCCACAGTAACTTAGAACATATACTTTGCTTCAAACCATTTTTTGCAGTTGCAAAAAGTTGCACTTTTCTTGTTTAATCATATAGAGTGTTGCAGTTCACTGTATTGCAGTTCACTACTTTATAGAAAGCCTCTTTAAATAACAACTCCGTGTTTTTTCTGTTTCTGAATTCTTTGATTTAAAAATGGGCATCTTTGCAAAACATTCATGTTTGCACTGAAATGCTCCTCCCACATTTTAAGAGTGATATAATTGGTTTTCCTACATCCTTTCTGAGAGAAGGCAAGTGATTTATAAATATTTTCCACTTCACTACACATTGCATAAATCACTGGGCTGACCTGTACTTCAGAGCTTTGTCTGCTCAGCCTTGCTGTGGTTTGTGATCTGGCAAAGGGCTCCTTTCCCTCAGGTCATTCTTTGGGTTTATCAATATGAAAAGTCTTGAGCTGGGTTAACTATGACATTTCTTTCTAACTTTCTTTTGCTCTTTTAAAAGAAGTCAGCTCTTGGCGTCATTGTGTGATAGTAGCAAAGACTAACCAAAAAGGGCTCCCTTATAACTGTGAGGCAGGCATTTTGTTGCAAGAAGCAAACCAGTATTATCCTTAAGGTATTCTCTCTTCTTTATACTAACACACAACTCTTCTTGTGAGCTTCTTGCTACACATTTAAAGCAGTGCTTACTTCTCTTGAAGGCAAGGTTGAGGGTGAAGGCAATGAGTCTAGAGCAATCACACAGTGTCTTTCTCCTATAGGAGAAATAAAACAGGGAGACCTAAATTTGGCAACGGCTTGGCCATTTTTGCAACAACAACCCTCTTATTGATTCATTACACGTGCATATATTGGAAAGAAAAAATGGTTGTTTCTCCTTTTGGCTGATGCGTTTATGAGGCATGGGCAAGACTGCTGTACACAGCTGCCAAATTGTTAGGTCTAAGAACTCATCCTCTACTGCCACTAAGTATGACAGCAAGGAAAGTCCAGGAGGTTGCTCACAGCTCTCTCACTGTTTTCATGCCTGTATCAACTACATATTCATTTCCAAGCTCTTATTCTGTATTAAGAAGCAGGCCCTTGTTGAAAGACCACTCTGTTAAATTTCTGGGTTAACAGCTCCTGAATTTAGCTATCACTTTCCAAAGCAGTATGATCCCTGCCTAATAGTATTCAAAGATCTGATTGTGCTTGCAACTTAAGTAAGCTTGAAATGCCTTTCCCTTTTCCCTCCAGATATAATTTGTAAACTTCTCTTTCAAAGTATTGCATCGCCTTAAGTCCTTTGTCTGATATTTTTTTATTTAGTTCTGTCCATCTACCATGAGAAGTTTTGTCTCAGATTCTCTGTTCTATTTTGCTAAAGAATAATGGATTTTTACATATGAAACTGAAGTGAATTTAGTTTCCATTCTGCTGCTTTTCTCTTACTGCAATGACTGTTTAGCCTCATGATTCTGATGGATGCTGTACTCAGGCATGTGATTGCTTTCATCTGCTTTTACCCTTTTTTTTGGCATTTAATTGTTAGTACTGCCTTTCACAAAGATCATATTCTCACCTTATTTTCCCAGCCTTTCTACATTAAGACCTATGTTTCATCCATAGATGTCAGATAATTTATCATCCTTTCTCCATAAGCTTCTGCATCTAAAACCTAAGATTCCTGATAATTAAACATCCCTCTCACACAGCCTTCCCTTTAAGCTTGGCCTGGTTTACGAACATACATGTTATCACCTGACAAATACCACCTAATCTAGGTAATTCATTATACAATGTTCTGTATTTTGAAAAAACCCATTTCTAGGAGGAGAGAGACATTTGCTCAGTGCTTCCAAAGATGTTCCTTCCCCAGCACATGAAACATCTTATGAACAATTGCTTCAAGCAAGTAGAGATCAACACAGAAGTATATGCTACCAACATTCTTGAACAGGCTAAGTCCATATAGCCTCCTCTAATGCCTGTTTGGCCTAATTAATATTTTAGTTCATGAGAGGCCTCATTAATTTTAAGCAGGTCACTTGTGCATTTGAATACACTGTAATAGCAGTAAAGGGATATATCTTGCGGGGAACTTGGTAGCATTCAATTTTTTTACAAGATTTGCCAAAGGCGAAGTTGAAAAGCAAGTTATTTTCAACAGACTTAACCTTGTCTGATAAGAGCTTGAATGGTTACCAAAAAACTTGTAAAGGTCTGCCAATCATAATCTCTTACGGAGAAAGACATCAGGTTTTGAAGTCTTACATTTTCTGCCTACATTTCTGTGAGGTGTCATGCAAATAGCCAGACTGCGCTTTTCTGTTCCCATGTGTATAAACTGGAGTAAAGCTATATCTGTCTTGGTTTGAAGTTTTGCTATGAGCTTCCTCTACTGCAGGCATGCAAGGATATAAATGTAGCTGATAGCAGAGCTGGGAATCATCTCTGCTAGATGTTACCATCCAACCAACCCTGGCCAGTTCCATCATATAACATTTCCTTGCAGTGACACAAGCAGAGAAGAAACTCATGACCCTCCTTTTCTGCTTTGCCTGGACATCTCCAGTGTCACAATCCAGGGAGAATTGCAATACCCCATTTCCTTTTCAGGATACATTAAAAATATGAGAGTGAGAGAAGTGAAAAATAAGGATTCAAAACTTTGGTTGTTTGACCAATTTAATCCTAATGGAAACCACATCTGCTCTTGAAAACTGTATACAGTATATGAATAGCCGACAGTAAAAATATTATTCCAAAATTCTGTTTCCCTGTGTTATTACAAAATGACAATATTGTTTTTAGGCTATTTCCTTTAACCAGATTGACAGAATTACAGGTTGACATTACTGTGAAATTTTATGATGTATTATGTTAACTGTGCCAGTTTGATTAGCCTTGATTGACAGCTAGTACCTGCACAGAAAGTTAAATGTCTCAGGAAGGAAAGAGTTGTGAAAAGTATGTTGCCTCTCTCATTGGTAACGAGTAACAAGAAATATATAGCAAGAGTAGTGGTAGTAATATTACACATAGTATTACAATATTAATCTCACTTATAAATAAATTTATTCATTAACATTTAAAATACTGATTTTCATGTCAGTGAAATAATAATACTAACTATTAATTATAATACTCATTTCTATTTGCTCTCACCTAAACCACTCTGTGTTTGGCAACCTTTTTACATGCACACTGAATGAACATACCAAGTCTGAAAAAAATTGGGATATTTCATTTTGTATAAATTTTATTCCTGGAAATGTACTACCATGTCTGAGGGACTAAATTTAAAAATCTCAGCACACACAGTGGCTGTATCTGAGCTATCATATCATAATAATGCTTCTCTCCTGCAACATGCTCATCTGTTATCCAAACAGAAGTTGAGATTCTTTTAGACTATAAAATTGCTTGCTCAGATATCTAGTGAATTCCACAGAGAAGCTGTGCATCACCCTATTGGCTTGAGAGTCTGAAAACCCTAAACACTTGAAAATGGGTGCAATTGGAGGCTCTTCACTCACCCTGTAGATGACATTAATTCATATCAACAGGATACTGCATGTTATAAGACACAAAAAAAAACTTTCTAGAAACTGCTCTTCATGTTACTTGTACAGAAAGAGGGGAATTTAGGAAGGAGTGGAGAGGGAACCTGTATTTTTTTAATGTGAAAAAATTCTTTGAACTAACCTCATAGGTGGTGAAGGTGTTTGAGGGTTTTCCACTTTAATAGTTCAACATCTTTGAAATCCAGGGATGAAGAGTGGGAAGGACCTCCTTTTTCACTGAGTTTGGTACTCTATTTGCACAAATCATCATCTATCTTTTGAAAAGCATATGGATTGCCTTCTGAAAAGGACTTAAGGTTTTGCATATTTTGCTGTATGTCTTTTAGGTTCTGTTTTCTTTAGTGGCTGGATGTTTTCAATTAAATTTCCCTCTTAAATTTATTTGCAGCCAGCTAATAGCAAACTCTTACTGAAACTACATGATCCTCCAACTTAAGGTGTTTTCCAGGGCTCCTGGCATCTAAATATCTCAGTGAGAGCAATCATATAATCTCCTAGCCTTTGTTTTCTAGTTACATCTAATTTCCATCCACATTTATCAAAATTTCTGCATTTTTTCATTCTCTTCATCCCCAGATAAACAAGCCATTTTCCTGATAATCCTCAAAGTCTTTTTCATTATCTTTCACACTTTGAATTCCCCTATACTTAGCACACAAGACTCCATGTCCAGCCCAACAGTGAGAGCTCTCCTTGGGAACAGTTGGATACCTCCATATAAGAATGCCATAACCCTCAATAAAACCTTTCCATGTCTCATTTCCCTTCTGTGCTGAGCATAAATACACACTTCTGAAGCAGAAGGAAACCTGGAGCAACATGCACAATAGTCCTTGGCTGGGGGCACTGTACTGGCCACTGGTACCCAGTATTTCATACAACTTGTATAAATCATTCCCTTTTGCAGCTGTACCACTACCAGTGCCATCCAGTCTTCCCCAGATTTAGGATTACATTTTACTGTACGACACTGCATCACAGTGGTACCTCTTAGGCTCTTTAGGATCAATGTCTCTATTTCAGTCATTCCTCTCTGGTAGAAGTCCCAACTCTAAGAGAATTTAGTACTATTAGTCCCCAGGCGCAGCATTTTGCACTTTCTGCTATGCAATTTCACTCCATTTCTGCTACTCTAGTTCTCAAAATTATTCAGCCCTGACTGCTTCTTTCTCTTAGTTTTGTCTCACTGCTCAACTTTTTTCAGATCTTGAGAAGTTCCTTAAAATCTTCTCTCCTTTTAGGAAGCTCCCTTTCAGTACCATTGTACTGAGCTTAGCTTCTTACCTACTCCACAATCCAGCAGTTCTTATGCTGACACATATACTTTTTGGTTGAATAAATAATATTTGAAACAGCAGTATAGCAAATTAAACTCCAGAAAGACTATTAGTAGTTAGCATTTCTTTCCCCAAAAGGAAGTCAGCTATCTGGTTAGAAAGAAATCAGGTTAATCTTGCGTGATCTGCCTTTTCTATTTTTATTTTTAATGCAAGTTTAATTTCATAATTCTTCAGCCACAAGAACAAAGTAAAATGTCACGTAATAGACTCTGTTTTTATATTTCTGTATCTTCTCATAAATGACTATGTAACATTTCTAACTTCCATTTTTAATTAATTAGGTCCATATAGACAAACCCTTTTGGCCTTTGTAAAAACATCTTGAGTTCAGGCATGTTGGAAGGGCAAATCATTTCATGTAATGTTTCAAAATAAATGCCTCTCTATCCATAGGCCTATAGGAATTGCTTCAAGGGGGAAAAATTGTGATAAAATAAAGAAAGAATACAAAGGCTTACTGTCCCATGGAAATGTTTGGTAATGATTTTAAACCAAGTAAAAGTAATGCCTGGGATTTGGAGTGGAAAATTTTATTTTACTAAAGATGTTTCTTCAAAATATACTGCTAGAAAATTATTAATTAATTCATTTATCAGTGTTATTATTTTTAAATATCTATCATGTTTTTATGATGAAAACTTGAAGCAGGAAACTTTTCAAGAACAGACCTTGTGTTGTACCATTATTGTCTTTTAATCTGCATTACTTACGTCACTAGGACAATAATTCAATGTATTAGTATAGCTACCCTTGAAATAAAAGGGAGCACATTTGCTTGGAGTTTCTTTGAGAAACATGCTATTGCTGAATTGTTATTTTTGCACAATTAACCAACAAAATTCAGATTTACCTCCATTCATCAGTTCAGAATGCAATCCATACATTTCCATCAAAGGAAACATTACTGACGTACTGGCAGAAGGAGAAAGGGTTTTCACTGCAAACTTCCTTTTGCATTTGCTTCATTTCTCAATGGATGTTCAAACATTCTAAGGTGACAAAGCTGATATCTTAGCTGATAATAGCTGATAGTCTCTTTAATTTTCTGCCTTAGTCCTACAATGACAGTCAGAAGGTTGTAAAAAGCTGATCTTAAAAGTCACTGAACAGAAAATTAAGATGGAAGAAAATTATGATTCTAAGACACATCTAAGTGTCCTAATTAGCTTCTGCTGGAGCACCTCACATTCATGCTATAATGGTACATAGGAACATGAATTGATTCCAGAGGGAAGTCTGGTACAGTCAATCAGTTTCTCCACTCATGAGGAGACAACTGCCCTGGTTGAATAAGCCTGTAGACCACTGGGAGCTCATATTCCTTCAGCTATAAAGCCCTTTTGGATGCATGTCCTTATCTCACAATGAAATCTTTAAAAGCTTTCTTCCCTGGTGAGACATACATAGAATATGGATTTCCTTTTGCACTGCAAACTCTGCCTAGAAAAACAGTACAGGCAGCTCTAACTTTGGTACTATTAGGATGGAAGATAACAGAGAAAAAGGACAGTAGTGATGAGAAAGCACAACCAGAAATGCATCCTGCCTCAAAAAACCTCACCAGCCTCTATGTGTTTGGAAACGTAGTGTCTATCAACTGCCACTTCCAGGGAGAAGGTAACTAAAAATAACAACAACTGAACATGTCTGGAATTAAATTCAGAAAATGGCCAATAAAAATAAAGTTGGCCTATTTTGAAAAAAATAAACACATTAAAAAACTATGATAGTTGCTGTTCCATTGTGTGGAGAACAAAGTGAACATTTCTCTTACTTTCAAAGCATGCACTGCAGCTTAATTATACGAAATTGCATCATAGATCCAAACCAAAGTATGTTAGTAGAAAGGCAGAAGAAAATGAAACAAAGGCAAAAGCAAAGCATCCCATCCAGGCACATTCTCCAGGTATTGTGCTTGGCAGCTGTGAGATGCAACTTGGCACAAAACTCACAAAAGCCTCTAAATGCTCTGCCATTCAACCCCAACTATCTGGAACCGCATGTTTAAGTTCATGACCTAGAAGCAGCTCAGAATGTTCCACAGATAACAGAATCCAACCCTAGAAGAGCTAGACTGCCTGTGGGGAGGAGAACCACTTACAGCACTGCTCCAGAGAAGGCTACATAATCAGATTTTGCTCAGAATCTGATTAATTCAAATATCAACAAGCAGTTGCTTGGTGCTGGCTGTAGGGGCCCTGATCATTTGCTGACAGTGTTGGGAAGTATATGGAAATGGAGATGTGAAGAGTCCAAGGGACATGTGCCACAAGCAAGAGTTTTAGTACCATAAACAATATGAATGGAAATCTACATGAGAGAATGTACTGGCATAAACAAATTATTTAAACATCACATTAAACAGTAGGTAACAAAGGGAAATAAAGCAAGGACGTTTCTCAGTGAAAGACTAATAATCTTTCCCAGCTTTATTAAAAAAAAAAATAGATATTTCTGTTATATCAAAGTATTTGCAACAGACCTTACACGCATAAAACAGCTGTTTAACAGAGAAAGTGCATTACATTCTCCTTTTGAATGCTGGCTTAGATATATTAACATGTGTTCATCATGGCTTCCATACAGTAGTTCAGTGGTTTTATGTAATATCTTTTAAAAAGTTCTAGAAAGGTTTTTTCATTACCAGTTTTAAGGGGGGTGAGGGAGTGTTTGTTTTTGTTATTTTCATAGATGCTTGATTTGTGCACTATCAAAGGCGCAGGAAGAAAAGATGTTATATCTCCATTTTAGCATTTCATTAACTTATCACATGTATTTGGGCTCATTTACTATTAAAATTTTCATGAAATTTTTGAGTACAACTCAGACTGCCCTAGTTCAAGAACTATTGTTCATATTTCCTTGTTTACAATTTACAGTTTTATTTTGATTAGTTCTCTACTGGCTTCTGTTAAACTGCTATGTTTCTAAGCATTCAAAAATTTTTGCATTCAAAACTTGTTATTAAGGAGTAACCAGTTAAAAACGCACTCTTTGATAATACTGAATTCCCCTCCCTTCCGGTGCCAAATTACTATTCCAGTTACTGGTACTTCTCATCATGCAAGACAATGACAAACTCAGGCTGAATGAAATTGTTATTTCATTGTGACAGGAGAACAGAGAGGTGTGCTCTATGCATATGCGTACAGCAGACTGTGGAGATCAAACAGGAAAACATTTGAGACATGCAGTCTGCATGTTCCTTTTGCTGACATAAGTATTCTCCTAAATGTGCTGTAGATTCTTCTTTTAAAACTGATTTGGTCACTATAGCTGTAAAAATAAGCGTATGTTTTTACCAGAAGTGATGCAAGGTATATTATTTTAATAATCTTCTTTTTTCTTCAAGGTAGGAACTACAGAAATACACACATACACAGACAGCCCCCCCCACCCCCTCCCCCCAGATCGAAACAGCTACAAAATAAACACTCAATGCAGTAGGGCATACTGGCTGGTTAAGAGTGAAACATGTTATTGCATAGCTGCATCTCATCCCAAACTAAACACAGAACTGAAATAGAAAACAAAATAAAATTGTTTTAATATCGGATCTCAAAGGTAAGACATTATGAAAAAAACTCATAAACAAGTTGCATTCAAAACTAAATTAAGAAGATAGTTTCTAAAAAGTCACTGTGTTTTGTCAGTCTCTGGTACCAGTTCATACACAATTGATTACAAGAGAAAATTGTGCTTTCAGTAGCAACTTGATCTGACTATATAGGCTGAGTACAAGAAAAGCACAGAGTAAAAATTATGTCCACTAACACCCAAACCCAGAGTGACTCAGAGGCCATTCTAAGCAGTGCTGGCTATAAAGGAGTCCACTTTCTACTGTCATTCTACATCTCTTCATTTGAGTGTGGCAATACTGTCTGACTAAATTGTCCAGCAGAGTGGGTAAATGTGAAATGCCTGTTTTCAATACCAAATCCAACACTACTGCTATGCATTTCACTTTAAAGCAAGATGACAAGCTCCAATGTAACCAGCTCCCCCTTGCATTAACCCTTATAAAATGCAGCACCTGGAATCCACCAGACCCGGCTCCCAAATTCCTAGGAGGGCATCACCCTCTGCTGCCTCCCTGTCTCTGGGGAAGGGTGGCTGTGGGATAGTAGCGGGGAGAGAGAAGTTGGCATTGCTCCAACAGATGAGCCTTTGAAGGACCTTTGTGCTACAGCTGGGAGTGCGGTCTGGTCTCCACGAGGCCTCAAAGGAGAGTCCTCATTGTCCTGTGCACCTCCAGAAGACAGGAAGAGGCCTCTTACAGTATCTAACAGGTCTTTTGTCCTCTTGCTTTAAAGTGAAAAGCACTTTCACTTTAAAGCCAGCAGTGCTTAGAATGATTTTAAGTGTAATATGAGGCAGCCAGCAGTACTTAGAATGACTATAAGTGTAATATGAGGCAGAGTGGAACTTTGATTCATTGTGCTAGAAAAGCTAACTATGGTTTTTCTGGAAAATAATTTTTAAAGTTCCTTAGCATCTGTGTTCCAAGCAAGTTCCTATTGAAAAGGAATATCTCTATAGATCATCTAGGTTAGGACTGCCTCTTTGAGTATCTTTTGGAATATTTCAAAGTAGACCCTTTAGGCAGTTTTACAAACAAGTATATCCAAGTTGCCCTTATGGACTGTGATTCAGCTTGTGTTCATACTTGCATTGTCTTTATTCCAAAAGATATTATACCACAAACTCTGTATAGCAGCATGTCTTGAGCTCCAGTGATAGACCTGAAAGCATACAGTATTCATATTCCTGACCTGCAACAGACTAATACACTACCAGACTAGTTAGAAGACAATTAGCCCAATTTCACATTTCCTAGCAGCCGAAAAATTTCATGTTATTTTAGTCACAGTGGATGGATGCCAAGTTCACTGGAAACAACCCTGCTGATTTACCCAGTCCATTTTAATACTTTAGAAATACTGTTGAAACATGGCTGTCCTAATTACACAGGGATCAGTGCACAGTGTCCCTCTCACCCAGGATTCTCCCAGAAGGGCTGCAATCACCTGCATTCCCCTTAATTTCACCATGCAATTCCAACTAATTTCATCCTAGTACAGTGCTGTCAGACAACTCCCATGTCTCTGCGGTTTTAATCGATTAGCTCAATGTCTCTATAATGCATCACCAGCTGCCAGGCACAGAACTGGACGCTTTGCAAGCATTTCAACCTAAAGACAGTTTAATTACTATAGCAGCATCTCAAAGGCATAGGCATAAGGACTTGCAAAGGAATTATTAAAATATTTGGCGTCAACAAACCACTTTAAAACTGAGTGAACAATGACAATCAAAAGGTAGAAAATAAGGAGAAAGTCACATTTTAAATAGTCAATTTCGTAGACTCTAATGTATTCAGGCAAATGGACTACCTTAAGTATTACTGTTTACACAATGCAATTGTGCTTTATTATAATTGTTGCGCTGCAATACAGACATGTAAAAATTGACATTGCTGTCAGTAAATTACAATGCAAGAAAGATATCTTCAATTAGAAAATAGTTGAAGTAAGCAAATTAGACAATAAATAGACTGCCTTAAATTAATGAATTACTGAACCAGACTGTAAACTTTATTTCATTCCTTGAACCACTTCTGTGCATTGCTGATCACATCAATGCAATTGAAAGGTCTTGTGACTCTCTGGCTGAAGTGAACATATGCATAGGGAAAATCAGACATTTAAATAGCAGCAGTTCTAACAGAATCAAAAGTGACATTACAGATCAGTCAACGAGACAAATGACCACAGGAATGAAGGTCTAATCCTTTCCTCCCTCTCTGTGCAAGGCTAAAGGATGCTCAAAAAGGAGCTAGGAAAACCCTGTATCTGCTGCACAAGCACAGACAGGAAAGCCAAATTATACAACAGTCCCCAACAGTCAGATCCAGCACCTCTCTCACAAACCACACAGGTTTCCCAACACTCAAAGTTTGACTGCAAACCATAACAGTATAACTGTATTTAAAGCCTTTTCCAGCTGACATAAATGGTCACTCATTTGCTCAAAGCTCTGCTTCAACATAAGGCTTACAGTAACCTCAGCCTGGCTGTATCCTAAAACTGGCTACTGATGGGTTGGCAGGTGCTGGGAAAAAGTTCAAGGTTACATGCTCCACTCTAGTGGGAGATGTCTATATTTGATCTTGGTGACCTCTTCCAGCAGTCTGAAAGAATGGCATTGACAGAAGCTGCATAAAGACTTGCCCATTCTTCTTTACCACAAGGAAGGTCACTATGATTTATCACCTTTGTGAGGGGAAGAAAAGAAAGAGATGGAGAAAAGAAAACTTACTGCACTTAAAAGTTCTCAGAACCTCAGGGCAGCACTGCAGGTATATGAGAAATAATAACATTACAAAGCATTTGGGCCTTGCACAAGGCCAATGCAGTACATGGAAACGTGAGAATAGATGACATTTCTTAGCTGGCTCATTTGCATAATTTAAAACATGTTGTTTCATTTTATTAGCATTCTTAGTGGAACCTCTGATTTTCTTGGCGTTCTAAAACAAATCTGAATCACGGGAATATATAAAACCTGGGGGTCCTCCATTTTAAAGGCAGAAAAATCTATTAAACACTTCCACTGCCTAACTTCCAGACTCGCTTTGGAACATACTGTCTCACAGCAAGCTCCTGCAGAACTGCAGAAATCCCTCCTCTATCACTTAGCCATCTACAGCCTGTGGCATTCTGTGCTAAACTGAAATGCACAGACACCTCAGTTTTCACATCTCTTCTGCAAATATGAGTATGCAAGCCTGTTCAGTGCTTCAACTAAATCATTCAATCAGTAATCAGCACAGCACAAGGCAGAGTTATAAAGTAAATTGTTGTAAGTTAAAAGATAGTTTTCAAATTCATATGAGTATAATCAGTTTAGTTATGAGTTTAAGCAGTTTAGATTTAACATATTAACCATCTTTAGGACTTTCTTCTAATCTGGACAAAACATAAGCCTTTCCTCACATTTAGAATAAGAATGTTTCAAATTTTTTTTATGTTTAAAAAGTTGGCAATCAGTACACAGAGTACAATACTACCTTCCATCTTTAAAGGCATTTAAAGAAATTTACATTGTCATGTCTGCAATCTGTTTACATTTTAAAAGTAAAGCTCAATAAATTATTTCTCCTATGAAGTGTTGCTTTCTTCATAACGCAGTCAATAAAGCTAGGGTGCACAGAAGATATTGCAGTTCAGTCAGAAAAGGATGAGAAACACGCAAGAACTAGTGTAAAATACCTCAAAAGAACCCCATAATGTATTGGGCTTGTGTGGCCAGGTTTTTGCAGGAGGGGGGAACTACAGGAGTGACTTCTGTGAGAAGCCTCTGGGAACTTTCCCTGTGTCTGATGAAGCCAATGTCAAGAGCTCCAGGGCAGACCTGCAGTTCGCCAAGGCCAAGCCCTTCAGTGACAGTGTTAGCACCTCAGGGATTACAGAGCTAACAAGGGGAAAGCAGAAGCAAATTGCAGCCAGAGAAGAGGAGTAAGACTATGTGAAAGCAACAACTCTGCAGACACTAAGGTGAGTGAAGAAGGAGAGGCAGGAGGAGAGGCAGCCACCAGAGCTGAGATTCCCTGCAGCCTCTGGTGCAGACCATGGTGAGACAGGGTGTGCCCCTGCAGCCCAAGGGGGCTCATGATGGAACAGATATGCACCTGCAGCCCCTGAAGGAATGCACATCAGAGCAGGGGGACATACCCAAAGAAGGCTGTGATCCCATGGAGAGCCCATGCTGGAGCAGGCTCTGGGTAGGACCAGCAGCCCTGTGGAGAGAGGAGCCAATGCTGAAGGAAGTTTCCTGGGGGCCCATGCTCTAGCAGCCTGTTCCTTGAGGGCCGAACCACATGGAAAGGACCCACACTGGGGCAGTTTGCAAAGAACTGCAAGCAGATGGGAGGGACCTGCCTCAGGAGAAATTCACAGAAAACTGTCTCCCATAGGAGGGACCTGACAATGGAGCAAGGAAAGAATGTGAGAAGTCCTCCCCTTGAGGAGGAAGGAGTGGCAGGGACAACATGTAATAAACTGAATGAAGCTCTCCAATCCCCATCCCCCTGAATCACTGTGGGTGAGAATGTAAGGAACCAGGAAGTAAAGTCCTTCAAGGAGGAAGGGGATCGGAAGGTGCTTTAAAATTTGGGTTTATTTCTCATTTTCCTAATCTGATTTAATAGGTTATTCATTAATTATTTCCCCAAGCTGAGCCTGTTTTGCCTGTGACAGTAATTGGTGAGCGATCTCTCTGTGTTCTTAACTTGATCCATGACCCTTTCCTTATGTTTTCTCTCCCTATGTCCAGCTGAGGAGAGGAGTTGGCAGAGTGGCTTTGGTGGGCACCTGGCATCCAGCCAAGATCAAGCCATCACACACTGCACAAAAAAAAAAAGTCTTAAATTCACAATTACTTTGACTCCTATTCTCCATCAGCATATTACTGGTCAGGTCTCTAACAAATGGATAATTTACATTTTTTGATATTTACATACCATCTGCAAGGGCAAGTGCATCAGCACAGGGCCATGGTTTGGTTTGTTCATTCACTTGTTTAAAAGCTTTTATTGAGAAACCAAAGTGATCACATTTATTTCAAACTCAGTGATGCAGTAGGAGTTATCAAAGATATTATCTTACCAATAAACTCCTACTAATATACAACTATTATTTAATCTGTGGTTAGGTGAAGGGTTAATGTGACTCTTGCCACACTGACTTATCTGCTTAAAAACTGGTGTCTAATTTCCTTGTCTATTATGGGAAGCACCAGAGGAGGCTTGGGGTTGGTTGATCAGAGTGATACATAGAAAACAGCATATCCTTGTTATTTTTTTATGTTGCTTTGTAATGAGTTGAGAACTGCTTCTTATTCATAATGTCTACAAACAAATTTAGCCACTTCACCCTGGAGAATTATCCATTGGATTTTCCAGTGTCTGATTAACAAGTGTCTAGAGACCATTTTTCCCAGGGCTATCAATCTTTTGCTCTACCTTCCTTAATTTTTGACCAAGGCAAATTTAATGACAGCAGTTCTCTTCCCAGGAAGTTGTTCTTTTTTGGGAGACAACATACTGCAAAATAATTTAACTTTTTAGCAATTTAGGTAATACATTCACTCAATTTTCAGAAATCAAATGGACGAAAATGCAACCAAACAAAAAAGACACCTAACATGTAAACCTGAGGTGGAACATCTAATTCCCATGAGAAAATCTGTCCCCAGATGCTGTGACTGCATGCATGCACACTCTTTAAATATGAATTCTAGCTCAGGTTCATTTAATACTGATTTGACTTCAGAAGAAGGAAAAAGTATTTAATTCATTATCACCCATCCCTGAATTAGATACACGAACGTGAAAATCTCTGTTACTAATTTTAATTGCACTATTCCCTCTCCACAGGAGACTGTTAAATTGGTTTGGTGAAATAGTAGTGAATCACATCAAAGTAGTGGGGTATATTTTATAATATATCTAAATAACTATCCCATTTTCCCAGCATGTTGCTGTGTATTTTAAGTATTAATATTATGACTCCAGTTTAGAAGAATGTAGCTTTATTTTATTCAAATAAATTTTCCTAGTACTGTATATTAGCACTGCTAAAAATCAGGCTAAATTCTAAATGGCTATCAAGTAATAAAGGAGAAACATTTACTGCAGAAGCCAACATGAAAATGTGTTTGCCTAGTCATAAAACACTCATGAAAGGAGCTCGCAGATGCATCATTTTGATACAATAATGGTCTTTCCCATCTAATCCCAATTTTTTCTTCCTCCTTCAGCTGCAATGTTTATTACCTGAACCTAGAATGGGTTTGCTTGTTTGCTTGTTATGGTTTGTTGCAATTCTATCAGGTTAGACACTAACATTTCTCCATAGATTTGCAGCATTATTATTTCCACATATCACCAATTACCACCCAGGAGTGCAACACAGTGTCAGACATCAACACTACCTTAGGCACTGATTTGGTAAGAATGCAAAAGTCTAGATAACTTGAAGAGCTTGATAAATATTCAAAGGGCAAACTTTGAAGAAATAGCCATCATACTGCAAGAAGAGGTGTTTAGAAACAAGATTTTCAAAACACCCCAATATTAGGCAAACAGCCAAGTATTTCTGAACTTAAAGACATTGAGTGCTTGAATAAAAAGAATATCTCACTATAAATAGTCTCAATAGTAACTCTCTAGTGTGAGGAGAATGGAAGCCAATCATAGAATATGTTGAGTGGGAAGGGACCCTGAAGGTCATCTAGTTCCAAATCCACTCCCATAGGCATGGACGCCGCCCACTACACCAGATTGTCCTGGACCTCATCCAACCTGAACGTTTCCAGCTGCAGAGCATCCACGTTTTGTTTTGACAACCAGTGCCTTACCACCCTCACAGTAAAGGATTTCTTCCAAACATCTGATCTAAATCTCTCCTCTTTAAGTTTAGAACTTTCCCCCTTATTCTATCACTATCCGCCCATACAAGAAGTCCCTCCCCCTCTTTTTTTATGTTCCCTCTAAGTTCTGAGAGGCAGAATGGGATCTCCCCAGAGCCTTCTCTTCTCTAGGCTAAACAGCCCCAGTTCTCTCAGCCTGTCTTTGCAGGAGAGGTGCTGAAGCCCTCTGATCATCTCTGCGTTCCTCCTCTGGACCTGCTCTAATAGGTTCACATCTTTCTTGTGCTGGGGGCCCCAGACCTAGCTGCAGTACTTGAGCTAGGGTCTCATGAGGGCAGAGTAGTGGGGGAGAATCACCTCCCTTGATGTGCTGACCAGAACAGAGATTAAAATTCTGAAAGAAGTAGTATTTTTGGACCAATAATAAGAAATTTTAGATTGAGTTTGGCATCAAGATTCATTATCTTTGTCTTAACTTTCAATCTTGATGCAAAATTTCTCTTAAATGAACCATTTTGTGTGAAATACTGACATATTTGGTGTTTAAGGTGAGCAGCTATATTGCACCTCGGTGTCTACACAAATAGAAAAAATATGTTTTTCCCTGTTATCATCTTATTGCAAAAGTACCATGCCTTCTGTGTGATTTCTCATGGGCAACTCCTCACAGCACTGACTCCTTCACAGTACAACCAACAAACTCCAACTCTACCCACAGCACAACCAAAAAAAACCCAACTCTCTCCTCACCCAGCTAACCCACTCTTTTATATCACTCATCCTCATTGGACACAGCTGTGGCCTATTAAGGGCAGGCCTGTTCCTAATCTTTGGTGATTAGTACAGCTGCAACTCCTCAGAGGTGAGACTACCTTCTGCACTATCTATATTTTCTTACATTCTATCTCTCCACATTTCCCTAGAAAACTTTAGGCAGAGGAAAAAGGTAATGCAAAACTGAGTGCTGAAGAAGAAAGAAGATATTACCAGACAGAGCCAGAACTCCACTCTTTAACAAGTGTACTGATGTTACTCCTTCACCACTGCTTGCTCACTGCCTATGTTACTATCCATGTTTTGGCCGTCAAAGATGACAGATTATTGTTTCATGTGCTGTCAATGTCTTAAACACTAGGTAACGTGCTACTGTGAAAAATTTAACTTCACATAAACAATACCACAGATTTTTATGATAAATCTGAAGGGACGCAATCATGACAAATTCTTATTTAACAGGAACTTTCTGGAACAATCTATCAGGATATTTCATTCATTTTCATTCACTTTCATACATGGCTATGAAAACATATTCCAGCAGCTGCTAAGAGGTAAGTAATGTAGGTTCTAGAGAAACCCCAACTCTATTAAACCCCATAACCAGCAGATAGAATCTCCTTCCAGAAAATCTGTTCCTCATTTAAGCAAAAATAGATGGAACAAAAACTGCAGAAAGAACAGCAAGCTATATAAAAGAGCATGCAGTAAGATGATCCCAGTAAAGGAAAAACTATGAATACATCAAGTGTTTGGCAAGCTGCTATGCAGATCTGATTTTCTGCCAGCTTTCATAAACCCCAGATAATCACTGGTAGCACCTGGGTTTCCTCTTCTGGCTTCCATCCTCCATGCTGTAAGAAACAGTCCCTCTCTGCTTCCCCTGGCATTTTGGTGAACAGACTCCTTTACCCAAGAGCTCGGGCAGCTGAGGGCAGGCGTTGCAGATGGATGGAGCAGGAGACGGAAGAAGGGGGAATAAGGATGGAGCCACAGTGCATAGTATGGCAAAGAACGCACGTGGTCTAATTCCCATGTCAGAGTTTCATCCTGCCCTGGAAAAATCAGCACTTATGCTGGCTCAGCATTTGTCTGGTGCAGACATGCTCCCAGGTGAAGGTGTTGAACAGGAAGCTGAGGAGAATGAAATGAGACTGGAGAAGAATGGAATCAGAAGAAGCAGGAAAGCCAGAAAGAAATTATTTTAATGATGTGAACGAATGTATTACCTCACTTTTTGGAAATACCACATGGACTTATGAGAAATTTGACAGCTGGCTTCCAATGAAATATAGTGGTACAAAAATTAAATACCTGATTGCAAATGGGGTAGCCTGGGCCACATACCATTCAAACATGTATGCACTGACTACACATACAAAACTTTGTATACCTAAATAGCCTTAATGAGCTTTAAAACATGAAAGCTGCTCCTTGCCTTTGTGAGTTAAAGTCATTGAAAATACAGACACTGGACACCCAAGGATTCCTAAAAATGTAGGATTTGATTACTTAATGCATAATCTTCTTCAATTCTTGCTAAAAAATACATATGTGTGGGGTAAGAATTATTGTTTCCTTCAAGAGGCATTCTGTAGGAGAAGAGGTGATTGTTGCAAATCCTGGATCCAAAATGTGTGAAAAAGTAAATCAGTCATATTGTGTCAAAGTAATGGTAGAAATGTCCATTCTATTACCCTTCATACCCGCATTAGCCATCCTTACTGCAGTTTCAGAATTATTTTTTTTTATTATTATTTAAACTACATAGGGACAAGAGCTACAGGACTTAGTGCTGCCACTGCATAAACATCAGGCAAAATTCAAGAAGTGACAGGTACCAGAAGTGAATGCATACTTCTTTAAAATTATTTGCATTCTGCTCTAGTTGCCTGCTTTCTCAATACCATCGATATTTTTAAAGCTTGTAAAAGAATAGGTATATATACAATTTTAAGTGAAACACTACCATATTCCCAATTTAGAATTGAAGACAATACTTTGAGACAGAATTTTAACAAGAGACATAGAGACATGAGCTCAGTTCCATGATTTAACAATAAAATGTATTCTCAGTTAAAATTGTATAAATAAGCTGGAGTACATGGAAATGTAAGAGAGACTGGGAGAAAAAGAGTGTTAATTATGCTAATGGTACTCTTGTAAATGCAAAAACAGATGGCAGAATGAACAACAATGGATTATTTTTTTAATCAAGCAATTTCAAATAAATATCTTTGTTCAAAAGCAGTAAGCAACTATAGCATTGCTAGGAAGTGGTAAAAAACCAATACCTATGGTCTTATCAGCAACCTCACTTCTGATCTTCCTAGTGGATATTCCAAAAACAGAACTAATTTCCTGGTTACTGAAAAGTAGGCTGATCCCAATGTTGCTCTTAAGCAAAAAACGTGTGATGGTTGGCATTCATGACAGACTACACATGGTAATTTTAGAATATATATAATGGGTATAAACAACTGAGAATGTAAAATACCCAAAAGTTTATGCAGGAGACAAAGAATTCTTTGATTGCATAGGGCTAATATTTAAGCCAGCATTCCACACAATTAATTAAATGACCAAATTGAACTTCAGAATCGTGGTAGATGATCTCTGTTTGACCTGCTGCCACTTTATAAAAAGATAATAAAAACTTTCATTCTCTCATAAACTTTTTTGTAATGATTAGTCTTAATTAACAACTTTAAACTGTTGGATATTGCAGGCCATAAACTAAGGACATTTAAATAAGTTAAAATGCACAACCTGTTTTTCAGAAACCGTCGAGGTTAAAAAACAAGACCCTTATGTTGTAGCTCTTATCCTTTTATTTTGACAGAAATATAAAGAGAAACAATTGTATTTCATCAGCATCTCTCCAGGTACTACATGTCAAACATTGCATTTAAGTAAATTCTGGCATTTTATATGCACACAAAATTACGAATGTCACCAGCATACGTAAACTATTCATATATAGTAGTGTTTCACATTCATATACATGTAGCAAATGCAAATTAAGATACTTTTTTCTTTAACAAAGCTCCCCCAAAGTGCATACATTCAGAGATTCAAAAAAGGGTTTTATACCCATCTAATTTTCCCACCATATCAGCTAAGTCTAATACAGGATATTCATTGCAAATCTTGCTTTGTTTACATTTATGCAGATATTGCTCTAAGAGAAGGAAAATGAAGCATCCAGATGTGACCCACACTCCTGTATTACTGGACAGTGCTGTTTTATTTTGATGTGCACTGTCCAAGCTGCCAACTGGTCTTCTACAGGCACACATTTTACAAGTGCAGTTCATTTTACAACTGTGAGTTCAAACCACAATGAAGGCCAAGGGGCCATCACCTAGAATGTTTACACTCTTAGAAATGAAATTAGAAGGGATATCACACATGTTGTTGGTAAAAAAAACTAACATGAATTTCAGCAAAATGCTCTTTTTGAATGCCACGATATTTGTAGATAATTACTGAAAGATTGACTGATACAAATCTTGAAAGAAATAATTGTAATGAAATACAGCTATCATTTTTGTCTTTAAATTAATCTTCAAAGTATTTAATCTTTAATACTTACAAAATAAATGTATGATAGCAACTTGGGGAGAGCTTATGGCAATTCTGGATTATGAGCTCTTTACTCTGTTTATGTGGCAGAAAACGAAGTGACAGAGAAAGCACCATTTGTGAGGTGAAAAATTAGTTAAAGGCTTTGAAGTTAATATTTACCTGTATATTCTGTAATATAAAGATGAAATAATATAGATTAATGAGGACAAGTCTAAGAGAATATTTCATTAACAACTAAGTGGCACAGTTCTCTCAAGTTTTCAGCTTTGTTTCATAATTTTTAAATGTCTAAAAGCCATCTCAGTATGATGGTGGAAGGAGAATAGAACAATGTAGGAACACCTAACAGTCAGCAATATCTTCACATCATTGAAAGGCTGGAACATACCCAGCTGGCCCAACACAGATCATCTCTGATCACCTGGCATCCAGAGCTTTCAGATAGTTTCAAAAGAGGGTCTGCAGTCAAACTGCATGACAGCTGCAAGTGTACTAGATCTAGAATTTTTTGTAAATCTTGTCTTCCTATTAGAGTTTAAAGCAATGTGATAAAAAAGGTTTTATTTCTATTACTTATATCACATATATGTATATTTAATAATTTGATTTATTAAACAACATGTTAATAATATTAATTAAATACATAACATTGGGTTTTGACTGAAATCACTTAAGTTGTGTATTCAGAAAATTCCAAGGGAATCAGGTGAAAATATGACCTTTCAGATAATAGCATGCAACTCCATCAATCAGCTTTATCATTTACTGCACTTCAACCTATCTGCATGTGTAATGAATCAGAAGAAAATAAGAAAATGAGTGTAACTAATTGATCTCTTAGTTATATCTTTTACTTCTACTGAACTCTAGTTCAGACTTGTACAGAAATACAGGATCTAGAAGTGAAGCTGAGAAATTTTTTAAATGAAAGCCATGGAACTTCTTGACAAGTAAAATATATCTAGCTCTTATCTTTAAGTTATCTCAACATAAAAGAAAGTTTGAAGCAAGCAGGGAGGGTATATCAACAGAATCTTCTCTAGCAACACATAGCTATTAATTTGAACCCTACAGGAAACTTAGCAATTATTTTTAGTGTCAGACATTCTGAAGCGGAGTTATGGATCACTACCAAATTTAACTATTAAAACTTATTCTTACAGTCAGGCACTTCTCTACCAAAGAATTACTGCATTAAGCAAAAAGCAAAATTTAAAAACTAAGCCACTGTGGTTTTGTATAGCACATACATAACAACTACCTGTCTGGTGAGAAAACTGGAATAGTGAAATACTAAATACTCCTCACTGTAAGTTTGTTATCAGGTGATTATCTATTCCATCATTCTTTAAATATTTCTGAAATAGAAGTATTTCTACCACGTACATTATTCAGCAGCTGTGCAACAATCTACACAGGCAAGAAAAAGAAACAAGAAACTTCCAAAGCAGCATGCACCTCCTTAGTAAGATTTTCCAGCAAGTTCATGAATTGCTTTAGACCATGAGTCTTACTGGATATAGGCACCAGCTTTTACCTTCAGAACCACACACCACAGGTTTGTCCTCAGGTCTAAAGTGAAATGCATTTCACTGTCTCATTTCTGTCCTATGGAAATTATTAAACAATCTTACAAACCCACTGCAAATAACATTTCAGTTTAGCATGATTGGTAGGTCAATTAGGTGAGGCTCTGTACTGCTTTTTAAAACTATATTACTTTTGACACCGAGAAAGGACAGTTTTCATAGGTCAAGCTTCAGATCACTGGTGGCAAGCCTAAAAGCCTACATCAAAGTTATGTGCACTATACCTACCTGTAAGTAAATAAAGAAGAGTTCAGCTTCTAATGCCAGAGTGATAAAGGGAACAACAATATTGGTTTAAATCAATATTGGCTTGGCCTGTTTTCCCAACTAACTTTTATACTTTACAAATACATATCGACTTACATCTGAAGATTGACCCAAACCAATGTGACCTCCCTCCCTCCCCATACTCTTTTGCAACTCTCCATCAGTCTCTCCTTATTGCTAACACTTCTTGGCCATATTTTTCTACTTTCCTCTTCCAAACCCTCTGCTTTCCAAACTGGCCCTATCTCCTCCTGTGTATTTACGTATTACTTTCCTTACCCAGTTCTCACTCTGCTTGCTTCCCATGCTCAGTCCTGTGCTTTCCTACTGTTTTACAGTTTGTGACCTTCCCATTCTAGATCCAGAGTAGCATACTTCAGTCCCACTTGGCTCTCACCATCTCACAATATTATACTGAAGTTTCCACTTTTTGAGTCTTTAATCCCAACTTCTCCAAACATCTCTCTCTGTGCTCACTACTGACCTCCTCACAACATCAGAGTGCATGGGCCTCCACACCCATGGAGAACATAAAATATGATGTGACAGTGCCTTCTTACACTGAAATGTGGCTGCTTTAGCGAGGCTAGAGTCAAGAGTATGTTATCAATGGCTAATGGATATCATTGTATGCAGTGGCTCAGCAATCCTTGCTGTCTTTGAACATATTATCCATCTAGAAAATGGCCACTGAACCAGTGTCCTTAGAAATTAGCAGCACAAGCTCTAACAAAATTTGATTTAAAGAAAGATAAAGAAAAAAGGATCAGATTAATGAAGACAGAACACACACAAGACAGAAGGGATGATTCAGCTGCTGTTATTAATTTGTCTTCAGATATATATTTTTTTTTTTATTGTGACCAAGGGGCAAAATTAATCAGTTTCCTAGCCAATCAATGGTTGCAGGCAGCAATTAGGACTCTGAGAATAATCTTCAAATATGCAAATACCAGAAGTGTGAAGTACAGACACTTGTAGAAGAACAGCTCCATAGCTCTAAAATGTTGGAGAATAGACTGGAAATAATAAAAAACATTTAAATGTAAGAATTCAGGTACGGCTGTAGTAAGGTAGTGAATTTTTTCCTGATGTAAATCAAGAATTGCTAGCATTTATGATCTTTTAGCAGCAAATAAACCAAGTATTTCATAACAATATTAAACCTAAGAATCTTTGTCATCAACCTTTTGCCTCCTAAAAAAAAATAAACCTGTGAAGAGCAAATGCATTTTTTCATTAACTGCTGCTCTCACCAAGCATTACACTTTATTTTCACACTGTATTTTAAATATTAATCTACAAAATGATTCTATATATTAGGTAAATAACGTCTTCTAAAAAGAATTTTTCCATATAACTTTCCATTCAAAATAAAAATAAGCAACATCCAAAAGAGAAAAAACAGAGATTCTTATAAGCAAGTTGCTGGTAAATCAGGCAGGTGTAGGGGAGATATTAACTGTAGAATCAATAATTATGTAAATCTTCACTTACAATACCTTTTACTTAAAATTTGATAAATACCATCAAACCATTTGATCATTTGATAAACTTAAAAAGAAAATGGGATTTTTTTTTGCAGTAAGTTTTATCAGAAATTAATGGGAAGCAATTATTCACATGGTCTGCTTTTATTAGGAAATCAAAAGGTTCTTTCGTAAAAATAATGATTTTTCAATCTTGAATCATTTTGTGCAAGGAATACTTCTACTTTTCCACTTGTCGATTAGGTAAATGCATTTAATCAGTTGGAAAAATATTTGATTAAGCCTATTTTCTTTCGCATCCTTACAGAAGAGCTGAACAAAGTCAGAAATGAGGAAAAACTATCAATAAACAGAAATTCTGTACTCTAAACCGAAGAAAAGAAATGTTGGAGAAGCCTGTTAAATTTTTTAATGCTTGCTGAACAAAGTAGAAAAGGTGACAGCATAATCAAGGCATCTCACAAAAGACCCAGATATGCCAGTTTGAACCATGTTCCAGATTCATGCAACAAGTTGCTTCCATTTAATCCAAGTGTACCTGAAATAGTCAAAGATTTTTGGCTTTGACAATCACTACATCATTCCATCATATGTCAGTGACAAATAGAATTGGTGTGTTTTGATCAGTTTGTCAGTTTGTTGACCACTTTTGCTTAGGAAGAACCTTTGATTTTGTAGAGAGATTTTTATTGAAAGATAAAACAAAAATTATCTGCTGGTAACTGAACACATAACTTGCCTGTGATTTTTGATCAAATACTACCAAATAAGACTTCTCTCTCTTAACAGACATATGGAAAATAATTATTATTTAGAGTACAAAAGAAAAAAATTAGGATAGTGTGAACCCATTACTAAATGGAGGGGGACCCTGGTAACAGAGGGTACAGAGAAGGCAGAGTTACTGAACATTTCCTTTACATCACTCCTCAGTGACAAGATCAGCCCTCAGGAACCTCTGGCCCAGGAGACCAGGGTAATGACTGGGGATGACTTTCCCTTGGTTTCCCTTTGTTAGAGAACACCTAGGAAAACTTGACATCCACAAGTCCATGGGCCCTGACAGGAAGCATCCACAACGAAAAAAGAAAGAGCTGGGGGACACAATGGTGAGACTGCTAACAATCAATTTTGAAAGGTTGTGGTGATCAGCAGAGGCACCTGAGGACTGGAAGAAAGCAAATGTCACTCCAGTCTTCAAAAAGGGCAAGACAGAGGACCCAGGGGACTGCCATCAGCCAATTCAGCCCTCAGGAGGCCACGTCCATAGTGCTGTGTCCATTCTGGGCTCCTCAGGACAAGAGACATATGGAGCTCCTGGAGCAGGTCTACTGGAGACTACAAAGGGAATAAAGACAGTGGAGCATTTCTCTTACAAGGAAAGGCTGAGAGAGTTGGGCCTGTTCACTCTCAACAAGGGACAACTGAGATGGGACCTCATCAATGTCTGTGAGTATCTGAAGGGAAGGTGTCAAGAGGATGGATCCAGGCTCTTCTTGATGGTGCCAAGCAATAGGAGAAGAGGCAACAGGCAGAAACTGAAGCACTGGAAGTTTCAACAGAACATGAGGAAGAATTTTACTGTGCAAGTGATCATGCAGCGGGACAGATTGACCAGAGAGGTTGTGAAGTCTCCTCACTAGACTATATAAAAAACCCACTTGAAAGTTTTGTTTGATAGGGTGTGAGTACTGTACATATATCAACATATATGCAAGAATCAAATGGATTTCAAATTTCAACAGAGATCTGCCACAAATAACTGCAGAATATAAAACTAAACAAGGAGTAATCAAATGAGTCAGTAAACACCTCTTCATATGAGACACATTTTCCAGATTAAGGCCAATGTTCTTTGCCCAAGTGCCTACAATTCTAACATCCTTCATTTTTCTTGTGCAATAAAAGTTGCTTATCAGTATATATTCTTTATGCTTGTCTCCCCTTTAACCATTCTACTACTAACCCATTCAAAATATAGTTATAGCATATGAAATACCCAGGAAGTGTTAGAATGAGGAACCATAAGCTAGGAAGGCAGAAGCTACAGTAGCACAATTATTAGGAAGATTATTAGTTGCATAAAATATTATCAGCCATGTAATTTCTATTGCTCATGAAGTTGTTAGTCATACAGTAATTTGTACCACCAATGTTGTGGTAAGCTACTTTGTACCACAATCCTGGACATTTCCAGGCACAGTATGAGAAAGAATGGGAGTCTCCCACCTGCTGCTTGCCATCTAGTGCCATGGATTTGCCTACAATTCCCTCTGAGAGATGGAGTCATCCATCTTTCCATTTCTGACGAATCCATACTGATTCCCATGTCCAAGACTGAGTGCGTGTATCAGTTAAGGCACAGCACAGACACTATATAACCCCATTCTTCTGGAGTTCATTTCCCAAACTGATGATGCTATCACGACATCAAATGAACCCCAAAAAGGAAAGAGATAGCTCAAGTATGTAGAAATGTTTCAACATTTAACTGGCTGTAGGATGTATAAACATACTGGAAACGTCAATCAATTGTGGCCTAAGACAGAATCTATGTAAATTACGTTGTTTTTCTACCCCAATTAAACTGTGAGTCAGATATAAATCTTTTATCGCTAAGCTTCTTACATTTTCAACATCTTCTCTAATCACCTGCAATTTACTTCAGTTGCAGCTGTGCAGTAGAAAGGGTCAGAGGAAACAATGACAGGATATCACCTTATTTTTCTCTGTCTTCCACATTTAAAACCTGCAAATCTACACTTGAAACAACATTCAATAAGTCTTAAGTGGTAAAGATTATGCAACTCTCAATTTCTACTGAATATATCAAAGTAAGTGATAAGAAACTTTTTTATTTGCTGGGTTTGGCCGGGAGACTTAACTTTCTTCACAGTAGCTTGTATGGGGCTGTGCTCTGCATTTGTGCTGAAAACAGTGTGGACAATTCAGGGGTATTTTCATTATTGCTTATCAGTGCCCACACAGAGTCAAAGCCTTTTCTGTTTTCACACTGCCCCAACAGAAAGGAGGTTGGGGATGTGCAAGAATCTGGGAGGGGACACAGCTAGGACAGCTGACTCTGACTGACTAAAGGGATATTCCAGAGCATATGGAATCACGCTCAGCATATAAAGAAGCAGAAAGGTAAGAACATGTGGAGTGAGGGTGTTTGTCTTCCCAAGTCAGAGTCATACTTGATGGGGCCCTGCTCTGCTGGAAATGGCCAAACACCTGCCTGCCCATGGGAAGTGGTGAATGAATTCCTTGTTTGGCTTTGCTTGCATGTGTGGATTTTGCTTTCCCCATTAAACTGTCTTTATCTCAACCCATGAGTGTTCTCACTTGTAGTCTTTTGATTCTCTCCCTGTCCCACTGGGAAGTAGTGAGCAAGAGGCTGTGCAGCGTTCAGTTGCACACTGGGGTTAAACTATGACATAAGGTTTGCACTGATTTTCTGAAGAGTATATTTCTGGAGTTTCTGTTCTGCAGAAAATGGGAATATCAGATTATTTCTATTTCAGAGGAGGGAGCAGGGGCTAGAATAGGTAAGAGGTGCCTGTTTTTTCCCATTTGGAAGAAAAAAGGGAAAAAAACCCCAAAGTTCCTTAAGAGAAGAGTCCATTCTTCCAATATGAAATGATAACAAATGAAACAGAAGAAAATGGTCAGGTTGCATGAAATATTTATATGTACAGCAAATTATAATTCTCATTTTTCCTGTTTCTTCTGATCCTGCCATACTATTTATTTATAGAATATTGGTATATTCTGGAGAAGAGCAGACATTTCCCTCCATATCACTACTCCAGTTATGACTAATTACTTCCTTGAAAATACATAAAAATAGATAGAGTTAGATTTGATAGACAGCTAAAATAAGGACACGTGTGAAGTAAAGTTAAAAAAAAATATTGGGGTGAGGTTGGGAGGGGATATGATGACATGTATTCTTGCCAGGCATCTTGCCTGAATATTTTGAAACTCAAGCTGGCTACCATTTCAAACAAAAAATCCCATATCGACTGCACCTTATAAAAACCTAAACTTCAGGGGAAAGTAGAGAATTATATTCACCAGGAAAGGAAGCAATGCATGTAAGGAACAGCTGTAACATTTCACAGACAGCAGGTTTTTCTTCAGCATCCTACATATGTGGATTAAGCCTTAAGAGTGTGACAAAATGGTAGACAGTAATAACAATCCATGAGGATTCCAGCTACAAACATGTGATTGAGCTTCCTTATCCCAGAACTTCCCATTACCCACAACCCATTATTTTCCCAGGGCCTCAGTTCTTTCTAAAACATTTTCAGCTTCCTCAATGCATCTAGCAATGCCATTATTTTGTTTTCATGCTATCTTTTAAAATGTGTACTTAGCTAGCAGATAAACAACTCCAAACTTTTAAACACTTACATTTTGTTTTATATTAGTCTAGTTTTTTTGAGCCAAAGAATAAAATAAAGGTAAACATACTGAATGCTACTGATAAGAAAGATTGATTACTTCAGATTTCTCTTTGTGTTTACTGACAAAAGGCAGTGTGCAGTAGCATACCAGGTTTGTTCTGAGTGAAAAATGAAGCCTAGTTGGTAGATTAACCATCTACAAAATGATTCCTTGCAGAGTACAGTATGGCTCTTTGCACTCTAATATCTTATGCAGCAAATCTGACTAAATTACATCTTTAATAAATCATTTAGTACTTAGCACGTTTTGCTAATTATTTCAAAATACTGTAATCCTACATTATTTATATGTTAATTTTTTATCCTAGAAGAACAATACTGCACATAGTGGTACCTTCAGTAAACAAAACATCAATATGAAATATATATCTACCAAGAGAAGCAACTATAATTATGCAGCAAAGTGATCATTTAGGATTTGGAAAAGGCTAAACATACAATGCATTCTGCTGTGTGCCACTAGATATCCATATACTTCGTACAACTGTGGAAAAATCATAAGTCATAAAAATAAAGCTGCAAAATATGAGAAGACAGATTTGTAATCACAATCATGCATGAACAATTACATATTTCAAATGTAAAGATCATTCAAATAAATGTAACTGATGGATAATCCTCACAGGGTGCAAGTCAAAGTAAACAGACAGTCCACTTTAGAAAGTGTCTAGTGAATTGATTTAACAAGTTTAATGTGAGCATCAGTGTGGGGCTATTACTGATCGTAAGCTTTACTGATGTTATTTGTTCGCTTGGAAAAATACCGCTCTTTGGAATGAGCACATTAAGGCTAAAATTGCAGAGAAAACCCTATTACAACTTTATTGCTGGCAAATTGGAACCAAACCTTGTCTGTATATCAATTACTTAGAGTTACCACAGAGATAAATCCTTTTTTTTTGTATAGGCTCAATCTTGAAGACAGTGATGAGAAAACTCCTTATTATACCCTACCAACATCACTAGGTTTTCTTAGCAATTTCAAGAAATTGTCAATTAAGTTCTTTTTATTAGGTTCCAAAAGCTGTTAAGTCAAACACAAATCTATCATAAGGCTTGTAACAGCATGTTATTTAGGCACATTTCAATGTTACACTCTT
>NW_005054301.1:9164818-9183334 GCF_000277835.1 Geospiza fortis
ACTCTTTCATTATCCACCTACCCAAACCCTAATCAAAAGTTCCCATAAAGTGAAGGAGTTTTCAGTTCTCCCATCTCAAGGTTCAGATAAATTTAGAACTCTCATTTCTTGCAGCTGGTCATATGAGTAATACCCTTTTAAGTGAGAAGAAATATCATTATTTAGATGTTTTTAGACGCCAATACAATTGGCGTCTAAAACCATGATCTTGGATACAAGGTACAAGATCATTAAAGCAGAAGGACACACTACTGTGTCGTTGCACAAAGTAGTTAAAGCAATAATATTTATTAATTCTACCAAATATTAGTACAAATGCATCGGAATTTTATGGCCCTTGCTGCCTGGTAGGATTTCCTTTTAGAGAAACAGCTACCTCTAAAAATGATAGTTGATAAGGAAAGTTCTTGTTCAGATCCCAGAGCTGCAGCATTGAAATGGGCTGTACTCCTTGCTCCCTGAGTTAAGAGAAATTAAACTCTTTGTAGGACTGATGCTTTCAAGTCTCCAGAAAGAGTAAAGGGCCAGGTATTTTATAGAGTAACAGCACAATGAAGAAATAAACAGGTCTGCTATCAAGACAGCTACTTGTCAGATGTCCCAGCTAGAGATTGAGTACCTGAGAAAAAGCAGGGGGGAAGGAAAAGAAAAGAGACAATTTTGATGAAGATCTATGTCTAGTGACTTTACTTCAATATTTCTACAGTGTTCGCTTTTCAGACTACATGCTAAATGAGACATGTTCTGCACCTGGTGATGCATGATCCAGATTTATTAATAAAGGAATTGTATGGTTCTCCATGTGAGTGTCCCACCTTTCAAAAGAAACTGGAAATTATGTTGCAGTCATCTAGTTGGTCCTTACAAACTGATGAACAGGGCTACATTTGTTTGAACAGAAAGAGCAACATGACATGAGTATGAACATCTTAACATTAAAAATGCTACCTAGATGTGTTAGAGCTAAAGGGATAGCTAGAGAGGCTAAAGACACTTTAGATAAATTAACATGTAGCGAGAGAGGAAATGTAAGTAGTTGTGCATGCGAAACAAAGCGGCAGAAAGATTCAGAAGTTACAACGTAGTCTTTTGTGCTCAAATACTCCTTTTTTTTTTTTCTTTGCTGCAACAGCCATCCCAATTCATTCTATAGCATCCTGACTAGTTGGTCACAGGCTAACGACATCTGAAGAGGAAGAAGGTCAAAGCTATCATTACAGTGGTGACAACCAATCACAGTGAAAAAAAGTTTTATTTATTACACTTAATATAAGAAACCTTTACTGTGGAATATAATTGTACTGTCACTACACACCAGAGATTTTTAATCCCCAATCATTTCAACATATTTTACACTTCATTACCTTTTCAGTTAGATATTGCAAGAAAGACTCTCTTGAGTCTACACAATAGCCTTAAAAATTCTAGTATTTTTTACTCTCATATCTCACCCATAAGAAACAGTGGATGATGAATTTCAGTGAAGGAAAATACACATATTCTGTACAAGGTTGGTAAAGAATATGGAGGGGGAAAATCGTCATACTATTTTGTTAAAGTTCTAAAAATATCTAATATTTTGTTTCTGAGGCCATAAAATCATAAAATATCTCTAAGATGCTTATAAGAACTTGGGTATGATACTGTGGCACACGGCATAGCATTGTTTTAGCTAAACAAAATGGACTACATATCTCCCCAGTAATGCACAGTGCTCTAACAAATAAATACAAAGTTATATTGCCTCTAGGAAGAGATTACCTCCTGTGATTCTCATAAGTTCTAGTCAGTGTCACAGTGAAAAGGTAAGCTATTGTATCACTGTGGATTTTATTCTGTACAAATCTATCACATATGGTCATTTTTTCACATAATATATGTCCGATGCCTTATTCTGCACTGACTGAGTATAATCTAGACCTCATAACAAAAAATTTACACTCTTCTCATAATGGGGGTTGTCTACTTAATTATATCATGGCATAAAACCACATTTTTGTATTCATTCATTTGTTGCTAAACTGGTAAAATAGGCCCTGAAATACTAATTCTGGCAAGTTCTATACACAAGGAAAGAGATCTATTTTGCTCTGAATTTTATCTTATTTGGGTATTCATTACAATCTCCACTTCAACACAAATGGACCATGCAATAATTTTTTTTTTAAATTAAAACAACACAGCACTCTTACAGCAAGGAAACCTCTGACCTCCCTACACTAGATTTCACTAACACATCAGCAAGTCTAAAAACATCATTGGTTTTCACAGAATTTTTCAAGTACATATTATATCTTTTTAGAAACTGCCTGTTTGCATTCTCATGAAATAAAAGTACACTTCTTCAGTGTCAAAGAAGTAGAAGCACTGTTTGTGACATATCAAAACAGTACACTTGAAGAAAGGAAGTGAACAACCAAAATAGAATTTGCCTTTTTTCTTTTTTTTAAATTTTTTTCTTCTGAGCTGTGAAATTTGTAAAACAATTGTAAAATTAAAGTAATATAGTCTAAATCATGAGTTTGTCTGAACTGATCTTTATTCCAACAAACTATTTCCTTGACAAAAAAATACATGGGGAAAAAACCCTTACACTGTACTAGAAGTAAGAAGATAGTGCCTAGGAAACAAGGGACAGTAAAGAAAAAATTAGCAACTCTGAATCTGAAATAATTTAGAAAAACTTTAAAACAGAATCATGTAAATAGAAAAAATAGTAATAAAAAAAATCTCAAAAATTAGCTTCTGTCTATTTTCCACCACATTTTCTTCAAGGCTGATTAAAGCAACATGCTGGCATCAAGCAGATGCAACACAATACAAAAATATATCTTTCACTTTGAAGCATCATTCAGAAGCCACCAGTCACCACACTAAAAAGTATTCTGGAAAAATGCATCAGAGTTTGTCTTGCCAGACAACCTGGAGGTATCGGCATCAAAACAAATTAATTCCGCAGTGGAATCTTGACCTGTTGAAAATAACTTGCTATTTTCTTTGGCAATGGAAGGGCTGGCACTATTTTGACATTGAGTTTTGCCACCAGTATCACTGCACCTGGACTTAACTTGCTGACTGATCATTTACAGTGGAAATTCATTTTTGAGAGGCCATTCTTTAGACTGTTTTGAGCTAAAGATAAACTGAGAAAAATTTTGGCTATCGGAACACTCCACATTGATATGAGACACAGAATAACAATACAAGTTATGTCTATCAGCAGTTCAATTGAATAATACTTTTCAGTGAAGGTATTTCGTATTTATACTGATGTAAATATGACATAGCTAGAGGAATGTGAGCTCCCCAGCTGGAGTTTTACTAGGATTCATCAACTACAATGGAGGGCTTCTCCACTGGAATCTGGCTGGTGTGATATAAAACATCAATTACTAAACTGTCACTGCTGGTGAAATTCTGTTTAATCAGGAGACTGAGTCAGAAAGGAGCTTAAGGTGAGGAAGTTAAAAGATATTTAAGATTTTGCACTTAACTCTCAAAGTCTTTCTACAAGGCCCTCTCTAACATGAGAGAATAAAAGCATAAAGGTACAATATGCTGAGATGATAAGTGATTTGTCATGAATAGAAATTTAAGGCAGATTTCCCCCCACATTCAATTCTCAGTTCTTCTTTCAGGGGCAATGAGGCTTTTGGCAGTAAAAGAGACCAGATGGAGCCTTTGTTTACCTCTGGTTCACCTGGAGTTTGTTCATTTGGAAGCTGGAAATTTTCACCCACTTATCTGTGAACAGACTGGCATCTAGACAGCCAATTGGACATCTAGTTATGACACCTATCAAAGATACTGAAGTATTTTTTTCTGCAAAGGGCAAGATTAGCTGAGGCTGACAAGAGATATTCACCTTTTTTTTCCATAGAATATGTAACATCAGTTTTATGATCTTGAAGAGTTATGTTGGAAACCAGAGCATCTGGCACTGCAAGATGTCACACTTAGAGAGTACAGCCTTCTCACCTGGCCAAGCATATAACAAAAGTTGAATTCTACCATTCATTTCCACTTCTGTATCTGTGTATTTTCCTCTTGTGCTTCAGAGTTTAATCAATTTTAGAATCCTAGCATTGACATAGGAAGTACATCAGTAGATCATATTAACTTGAACAACATAAAAATCACCTGTCTAAAATTGCCAAAAGATGAGGTTAATTTAGAAAACTTTCTCATAGATAAACTTTTCTACTGATTTTTTTAATGGCCAGACTAGCTATATGTTCTCCTTCTGGAGAACATAGTATCATAGGGATGTGTAAATAACATACTATTATATACTAGAGGGATTTGTATAAGAACAAAAGAATGTTTAGAAATGTGCAAATACCTAGAGGTACTGTTATTTTTAGAGCCATGGAGATGTCTTCTCTTTATGCAATTAAGGAATATACACATTTTCTGAAATTCCTTTGACAAAGAGGTAAGTATATAAGAACCCAACAAAAAAATATTTGGTAGGATTGGGTTAATAGACATAATTTAATTTGGGTTAATATACATAAACTCTAAAATTGCTTGATTAAAATAAGAAACATTAAAAGAATCAGTTTAGTAATAGAAAACTATTTATTAGTTTGTCACATGTTTTATTTTTCCTTTTTTTGCATCTTTCTGTTGTTTTCATTCTTTTACACTTGCACCTATTTGCACCGATTTCAGCCATGTGGTGTTGTAACACCAGCTGAAAAATGGCAGCATTTATACACCAGTAAAAGGCTGGATCATACAGAAATGGTACAAAAGACAGATTTTTAAAATCAAGAGGACTGCACAATTATTTTAGTCTTTTACAGAAAATTGTGAGATCAGCAGATAAATGCTAAGAACAGACTTATTTAAAGCTCTAAGACTATTTTCATGTTGAATCAATATGCGTGTCTAGAACCTTGTTTAAGAAAACTATTCACCATGCAAAGTTTTAAATGCACAATATCAAAGAATAATTTTTGACATTTTGATTCATACATGCTTATAAAGCTCCAAGACAACATGGTTTAATTATAAAACATATTTCTACTGCCTTAGTCATGCCAATTAAATTTGATTGGATACTTTCTTTATTCAACAAGCCCCTTTCATGTCATTTTAATTTACTGTCAAAGCAGCCTGAATATTGGAAACTAAATTATTTACTACAGCCCATAAGCCAATAATGTTCCATTTGTCTCTTACAGAGGGAGACTAGACTAACAAGATTATTAAGGACATTACTTGTTATAGCGAATGTCCTTCACTTTATTTGAGCTTCATGCTGTGCTTTCAGAGATCATACTTCAAAAGAGCTCCATTTCATTCCATCACAGAACTTCTGATATAAATTATTCTTTACTAGCTTTGTAATACTCTGATCATAGAGAAAGTGGACCTGATCTTGTTGGGTAAAAACAGAAGCTTCTTTTCTAAGATAACTACAGAGTTTATTTGTGTTAAACATCTTTGATACACTCCCTTGTGCCAATAACACAGACCAGGCAGAAATCAGTTAAATTTATCACACAATGATAACATCTCAGAGATTTAACTCACAAAGGCTTTTGGTTGTCTGCACAATGATTTCAAACCAAATTCTGCAATCTAATGCATTTGGTTAAAATCAATAGTGTAAGTTCTTTAAAACACTATGCAGAGAATGCAATAAAGGTAATGCAGAACAGGCTTCAAGAAACCAACAGATCTAGCATTTCACAAAAAGAGACTTGAAAAATAGATTACAAATTGTCTAAGATATAAGCCTGTCATACAGACTGATAAATTGATAAAGGATTACAAACACAAAGAAAGACAAAAAAGAGAAAAAGCTGGGGAAGGTAATTCTTGTCCCAATGTTAGATCCACTCTGCCTTTTTGTTATGATTTAAGTTCAGCAAGACTCTGAAATAGATTATTAACTCAAAGCAAATGAATTATTTGTTTAAATCCATGGAACTGCTTACATGACTACACCCATTTAAATCTTTTTCTTAACTCAGATTTGAGATTTGTTACTTGTGATGCTGGAAAGTCTTTCAAAAATCAAAAAGGAGCAATGAAAAGCAGAAAGGTTTTTAAAAACTACCTAGAAAAAGTCTTCAACTTTAGAAAAAAAAATTCTTCAACACAGAAAGAAAGGTAGAATATAAGGTAATTCCTCTATCCTCACAGATATACACAAGAAAAACACTCCACCTTTTGCAATGCACTGCATGCTGAATTTCAGATACCAGTATTAATGAAGAAGAGACATTACTAGCCCCATTTCCTGTGCATAAAAGATTGACTATCCTGAGCTAAGGAAATAAATTTGAAATACTTGTGAAGAAAGAAACAGGAAAATAGTTCTGTAAGTTGTCCCTACTTACTAGCACTGTGAAAACTAGGATTATGTTGAGTTTGCTATTTTTGTCCATTTCAATTGCCTTCTGCTTTTATGAAAAGCTCACATGATACAACGTGAAATCTTTGAAAGAACAAGATGATCACAAAGATACACCTCGCTTCATATTTGTCAAAAAAAGATGGAATAGCCAGATAAATCAAATTCTTAAAAATCTGAAAGATCTTGGAAACATTCACAAAAATTGGGAACAAGTATAAATTTTTTTATTTAATCTACTAAGAATGTACTTTCATCATTATTTCTGCATGCTTGCTAGCTTACCCACTCAGGAAAATCATTAGTTAGAAGCTTTCACATAATGCTTGCTTTTTACAGAACAAAACAAAACAAAGTTCCTGAATATGCAGAAATAAAAAGTAGGAAAAGACAACAATAATGCTTTATTGACGAAAGCACTTTCTTATGATGGAGGAGGGCATAAGGTGATAATTTAGTGTTCCAGCACAGATTTACTGGATAATGGCCAAATATTTCAAAGCAAACACAGCTGTAATGTTTATGTTAAAAACAACAGGCTAGGGTGGCAGTCAATCAGACATTCTGTATCCTTCAAGTACTGACAATAAATTGTTTCTTTCCATACAACAGAAAGATTGCTAAAGTCTAACATGACAGAAACCTTTGAGAAACTGGTGTTGTCCCTATAGGAAGGATTTCTTACTTGCTTTTTCAAGCACCTCTTAAAGGCAATCATATTCACCAGTATCACAACGATTTTAACAGAACTGGAAACGAAACTGAGAAATGTTACTACAAATAATGCTGCTGCTGTTAATGCCCAAATCCATAAGAACTGAGAGAAATTTTAATTATTTATATCTTCAAAACCCATCTTGAATCTTTTTTACAAACCTATACTGGAACTGTGTATGTTATACATATAAACAGTGCATGGGAATAGTTAAAATATGTTCTGAACAGCTGAGCCAAAACTTGCCTTTAAATGGAGTGACTTTATCAAAGTGAGAATTGTGAAGTTCAATTTCACAAAATTGGATATACCAAATACTCTCTTTTTATTCTCTATGGTAAGCATGCAACGCATCTACTTCATCTGCTGTAAAAAAAATGTACTGGGATATATAAAGTCAAAAATTACTCAGTGGTCCACTTAAAAACCCAGAAAACCCTGACTGTAATGTTTATACATTGAAATGCACTTTACGACTCTATTGCACTTAAGATATGCTTTTCTATAAGTGTTTAAATAAAGAGAGTCCTAAGGCTTCCAGTTGAATATATCAAACCCCAGAAAATGGAATAGAATATATAATCTTGAAAATTCTACAGATTACAGAAATTATACAGAATTTATATTTTTGATGTTTAGATGTATCATCAAAAGTGTTAAATCTAAATGTATTTCAATAATTTGAAAGTTAAAAACACAGACTCTGTGTTTTTTATTCAATGCATACTGATGCAAGAGAATCCAATGAGTCTTTCTTTCAAGCCTTTGAGAAGTTGCTATCTATTAGTTACTCACACATGACAAGTATAAATATTTCCCAGATAAGAAAAAAAAGTGAAAGAAAAATCAAGAATTTTAAAAAACCAAAACAAATCCCAACCCTAAATTCAAACTATAAATCCCATAATGTCTATGTAATTTTCTATGAAACAAGCGCATAAGTCCTAATTGTTAAACTGAGTCTTGCAAGCTGCAAGCCTGATCAACATTTTAATCAATTTTTATAAAAATAAATTTTAAAAGAAATGTGCTTAGAATGCATAATATTCTCATATTCTGCAGGATTAAGCATAAATGCATCATTAAAAAAACTCAGCACACTGAAATATATTTTGCATTGCTATATAAGGAAAATTAAATTTGTCCACAATATACATGTGTGTTTCATTTAGGTATTTTATGCCTGCGTGTATGCATTAATCCACATGTAATATAGGCATGAACAAAAAGTATAAAAATATACTATATTCAAATGAGTCATTCTAGCAATTCTATCCCTGGGAAAGCACATGTAAGTGTAAGAAGTTAATATGGTCACCATACATACATATATATTTGTATGTACCCCCAGGATTCATATAATAGGAGCTGGAACTCATCTCAGGGTATTTTGAAATCCAGTCTCCTGTTTTTCATCCCAAACATTTATTTCATTTAGGCCTACGTGATAGGAAACCCTTCCTTTTTTATATTCATGCATGTTTTTGATAAACATAAAGCTAAAATAATTCACTGGTAAATCTGGCCTTGTAAAACTATATAGAAAGATGTCCAACAAGTAGTTTCATGTCATTTTTCTTGATTTATGTTATAGATGTGCTTGTATTAAAAGACAAAAAGGTTGAATTCTTTAACATTTTAGTATGAAAAAATATGTGCATAAACTAATGTGGGGGGTTTTTTTGTGATTGAACTTTATACACCATGTTCCATTTTGACTGAAACAGTGAAATAACTAGCATGTTGCCTCTCTGAAGCCGAAAGCAATTTCCTTTTCTAATTTTAGTTATGCAAAGCCTATGGGCATCATCAGCATTTAGTAATTAGTTTTATAATTACTGCTGTTTTGCTCACTGTCATTCAATTTTTCTTACAACATGGTCTGGGATTGAAACATCCCACATCCACAGCTGTGTAAATTGCCATCCATTTATAAGACAAAAAAAGTAACATTCAACATACATCATTATTCAGTCAAGAATGTGTTATTGGTACTTAGGTGATGCTTTGAGTACATAAGCTGCACAGTAAAATACAAAGAAAAATATATTTGAAACACTTAATAAATGCTATATAAGACAGGAAAGTCTGGAAAATCTAAAGGGGAAACAAAATAATTTCCACTAAATTATATTTCAGATTATTACCAATATCAAAATCTGTTCTAAACAAGGCGGAAAAAATATATTTTTTGTTAAAAGACATACACTGAGCTGAAAAACAGTCGAATTCAGAGTTCCTAATAGTGTAGTTTGATCATTATTGATAGAAGAATTGGTAGACTGGTAACTAAATGCAAAGTCAGCTAACCAAGAATTACCTATCAATACAGTGTCAATACATTTAGATATGATACTCCAAAATATTTAATATCATCAACCACTTAATTTTAAGAATACTAAAAATACAAATGGTATTCAGTATCTGCCTAAACCCAGCAATTTTTTTCTTAAAAAGATTATATCACAGAAAAATTGGACATTGACTAGAATTCTTATGTTACATATTATGTTCCAAATTTTATACTTTTAAAAATTTCTAATCTGAAATATTGTATCAATTATGATTTTTAAAGACAAGAAACGTAATAGTCGAACAAGAATGAAAAACCTATCTTTTCTCCTTAAAAAAAACCCGTAATTTCTTCAATGATCAAGAAGTACCTTATTCTCTAGAACATGTATGCTTCACAAAAGATTATCATGGAGAGAAGAAAGTCCCACAAAAGGTTCTGCCAGTGTCAGTCAGCTACCACAGATGCCAACTTGCTAGAGCACAGCTATGCTCTGAGAGGAAGAATCTTCCCTCAGCAAAGGTGACACCAGGGATCACCAGCACAAACAGCACATCAGCAAAGGGACCACCCATATTTGTCATTCCTTCCTTCCCACCAAAAAGCAGAGTAATAAAGTCTTTTTAATCTTTCCCCCATCCTTTGTCAAGCTTAGCTAGGAGAAAACAGCTGCTAATAAACATAAAGCTGTTACACACAAAGGGCTAGACTGTGCTCAGCCCAGTGAAGGGATAGAGCAGATATGCTGCTGCAGAGAAAAAATGTAGCCAGATTGCTTTCAAGGATTTTTGCAGAAGCGTCTGCTATTAAATGTTTTGTGACACAGCCAAAGTCTTACATTTTTTCCAGGGAGAAAATAATTCTAAACATTTTTTGCTACCAAAAAAAAAAAAAAAAAAAAAAAAAAAAAAAAAAAAAAAAAAATCTCAATTTAGAATACTTCTCAGTGAATATAAAGTGGTCAATGTGACTCAAGTCAAAAAAATTCATTGTTTTCCCAAAGAGCAAAATTTTTAGACTGGTAACAAATCCTGGAAAAAACCAACCAAATGCTTTGTTTCCAGTCACCTACAAAGTGTGAGATGAGATCCTCAGAGTCAAGACTCAAGCAACCACCACAGTGGATATTTAATGCTCCTGCAGAGCATACCAACTGCTCTTACCCTACAGATTAACAGTCACAGCCCACTTCACCCATCCCTCAGGTCATTCAGAGCCCACATATTGCCAGCAGGGGCCTCTCAACCTTGTTCCTGCTGCAGGCAGGGGTGGAATGTCCCTGTGCAGGGTCACCAGCTCAGCTGTTCCAGCAGCACAGCCCTGCTGTGCTCTCTGGGGGCTGCACACCCCAGCACAACCCAGCTCCAGCCTCTGCCTCATCAGCTGCAGTCTGGCAGAACCACAGGCCCCTGAAGGCCATGCAGCGGCAAGGGTGTTTGTCCCCAGAGATACAGGTCAGTCAGGAAATTTCTGACATGAAAGCACAAACATGAACTGTGCTTTTGAAAGACTGATGCCTACACATCATGTCAATAACTGGCTTTCATATTTTCAGAATCTTTTCTGTTCACTTTGGAGTCTTTGGGATTTTTTTGCCTTTTCTTTTGTGTATGGGCAAATATCATTACTACCTTTGTTTCCCTTTGTTCCTTAAAAAAACCCAGAATGCACATAATTTTTGAGTGGAAGAAATAATTTCTACTTTTGAACCTCTGCAAAACGCCAGTTGAGGGACTATCTGGCTATATGTAACTAGATCATTCTTTCAGGGAAAAACAAAAGAGAACAAAAAACCCCAACCCAGGAATCCAAACACAAATCTGTGAATTCAAAATTCATGTACTTGTGCCTCAGAGGTTTTGGCCTTCATTACCAAAACACATAGATCCACATACAAAGCTTTTTCATCTCTGAAATATGCAACAATGCTTTTATTGAAACTGCTGGAAACACATCTGAATAAAACCCAGTTATTTCTCACAGAACTGAAGTATTGTGTGCATTGATACACCATTCAAGCTGGATGAAAAGCATGTCCTACACTATGTCTTCCACTTATTTTAATGACATTCTACACGGTATCTAAAAAAAAAAAAAAGCTACAAAATATTCTCTTCAGGTGCTGCTCGGGACAATGACAACTATTATGAATGTATGGGAATATCATTACAGAAAAATATTTTAGAAGCTGGAGTTACTGATTGACTAGAGTCTATTTAGATGCCTGTTTACAAGTGGGGAGACAATTTTGTGGCAAAAAGCTGAGAGAGGAAATTGAGCTAACCCTCCTGCACTACAAACATGGAGAGCTGCTTTTGGAATTCTGCCTGAAAATCCCTGCTTTGCTTCAGATGGATCCAGTAAAACAGTGGAAAGGAGGAATAGAAGATTCAATAGTAAAGAAACACTGTCTGATGGATGGAGCAGATAACATAAGTTATTAGCTGTAGCACCCTTTTTTGCTAGCTTTTGAATACACTCTGCAATAACATGTGCAAAGTATTTGGGAGCTTCAAATTACAACTCTCGTATAAATGTGAAGAAGTAATATTGTACATTCCAGAAACCTCTTCATTCATAAAATATTCCTGACCATATGTCTGTAAACTAATAGCAATCACCAAAATGGCACGAAACATGGCACAAAAAAGTGTGAAAAATAACACATGACAGAGATCTGATACATCTTCAGGGAGAAGTTTCAGGGGAAAATACTCCAATGTCAGCAACATTCAGTGGCTATCAGAAATTTATTTCTTCTCATTTTGTCATTACCTATTAATCCCAACTATTCTGGCAGTAAATGGTTAAAAAGGAAATAAATTAAGATTATTGTAAATCATTACATACAGAAAAATAATTAACTCAGTATGTTTATTTATCTATTTTTTGCTAGTTGATTAAATGAATGATTGATGACAGGTTCCTTGTTTTCTTTTCCTTCATTTTGTCATTATAAATGATCAGTATTAAACTAAACGGAGACATCAAATTGAAATTGTTAGAAGCACAAAATATAAAGCAGATGGATCCAGATTATTTCAACTTTCTAGAGTAACTTAGTAAAATGCATTTATATATACACAAAGAACTCCATTGATAGCAGAAATAAACAGTAACCTGACTTACTTTCCTTTCAAATATTACATATTAATATTCAGGCTTCCCTTTTAAAAAAGAGTCTTTTGATAATTTTGTAGAGAAATTGTGCAAATGAATGCACTTATCCTATTTATTCTTGGATAAATATAAAATTTATCACTGGATAACTCATAGCAAACAGTTTTTGCAAAGATGCCAAAGCATTCTTAAATGCTGACTAGTGTTCTGAATAACACAACCCTAGTATATAGCTTTGGAGAAGATATAAGGGAAAATATGGGCACAGTCAATTGAAAAATTGTCCTTTGGGTAATGTGAGAAGAGGGAAGAAAGTGAGCTAGAGAGACAGCGGTCTCTCATCTGCCTATAAGCGAACACTCAGCATCCTCCCAGCAGAGAAATGATGAGTTAGCCCACTACATATGCAAGGATTTTCTTCTTACTCATTTCACATGCAAGAGAAGCAAGACCTAAGTTCTGAAATCACTCTAAATTTTTGAGGACAGATAAAATCCCAGGACTCTGAAGTGAGGACTGAGGCAGTTTCCCCTGAGCTGACCAAAAACTGCTGGCTGGGCTAGGAAAGTTAACTGGGTGCAACTGCATTTTTGAAAGTTAAAGGAATTGACCCAGAAGTCTCAGGAGACTGCTTTTATATGGGATTTAAAAGAAAGTAAAATATCTTTCTCCCAGAGCGATTCACAGTAGTAAATGGGCAAGAGCTTGAAACCTTTGTTACTTACAGAATTTACTATTGAGAACACAACTGAAGGAAGTCACTGGCAAAATCTGTGACTTTCCTTCCACTTCTCAAGAAACTACTTAACTCTGAAGCAGCCATTTTTTGGTTGAAGACATGTCTCATGTCTTTTCACTACTTGGAAATACTAGAGACAGCTGAGCTCAAATAATGCAGATAGTCTGAATTCACTTAACTCTGATTTTGAACGAGTGGAAGTCTGAATTCGGGAGGAATTCTTTTCCTCCTATTTCCATACAAATTCTGGCTTCAGCTAATATGCTCTCTTAGAAAGTCAGTTACTTTTCCTCAGAGATCCCTTATTTCTGTGCACCACAGTATTAGGATTGTAGAGGCGACTCTGAGGCAGGTTTGGGGTGAAGGGAACCATTTGTGTGTGCTTAGGAAGGATCTTCTAAGCTCACTCCGTTTGATGGAGTTTCCCTTGCCCAGATATGATATTGATACCCAACATGACAGTGCAAGTTAAGGCAGGTATCAGACTGAAAGGTGTCAGAAGGAACTTTTCAGACAACTCTGAACAGATTTTTTTTTCTGAGAAATCTTCCAAAGTCTGTGGGTAAGATAATATTGCACTTGTGCTATCCTGGCCCATTCAATATCCTAACTGTGAAATCCACTTGCCCCAGATTACTTCCCCAGTCTCACCTTGTGGTACCTGTTCTCTATGTTCAGTTCTATCACAAACTATTCCTACTGCAAGAATTATGCCATTGAAACAAAATATAAATTCAAGGGTAACCTTCAGTATTCACAATTATTCATGAGGATTCACCTCTTGACATTGTTCAATCCTTATCAGCAGAAGGAATCCAGAACCACTTCACAATGAGACAGACATTCAGGTTAATTCCCAAAGTAAAAAACCCACCAAAATGGCATGTCCATATTACATGAAAATGTATATCAAATACATGTCACTGGGTTAAACCAAAGAATATCACACTGGAATAAGTACTGCAAGTTTGACTTTAGGTTTTTATGACACTGTTACTAAAATATTCTCTTCAGCTAGCTCTGGTTTCCTCCATTCTCAAAACATGTTAGAAAATTGGATACGACTCAAGTAAGAGCTACAAGAATGATTAGACTTCCAAAAGTCGGTCCCTATAGTGAAAGACTAAGAAAGCTCAATTTATTTAGTTACTGAAAAGAAGGTTAAGAGGATCACAATACCTACATGTGGAAGAGATTTCTGACAGTAGGCAGCTCATTAATCTAGCAAAAAACGCATAACAAGATCCAGTGTTTGGACGCTGAAGCTGAAATAAGACTACAAATGAGGCACACTTTTTTCACAGTGACAGTAATTAACCATTGGAACAATCTGCCCAGGGATGTAGTTGATTCTTTATCATTTAAATGCTTTACATCACCATTAGATACTTTCCGAAGAGATAAGCCTATGTCTCAAACAGATGCAGAAAATACAGGATGAGGTTCTGTCTTGGGTGTGCAAGAAGTTCAGCCTGGATGCTTATCAGAACTGCTCAGCATTGTACCTCGACAGAACAGCGCCACAAGTGCTCTGTGCCTCCAGGACCAATCACCTCACGACCATCACATCCACCCTTTCCATGCAGTTCCATTCAGGCTGAACAAATGCTGCCTCCAAATTCACCTTCCTCTTTGACAGGTAAATGAAAACCCTCCCAAGGCAGATATGGACACCTTCACAGATATTCCATGCCACATTCACTGTCTGGCATAATCACTGCTGGAGACCAAAATACACCAAAACTGCCAGTAAGCACATGGTGTAAAGCTGTTTGAACACTGACTTTGCCAGATGCTTCCACCCAAGGAACATCTCTAGGGCTAACTCCAAGCTAGTGATGAGTGAATAGATACATAGCAAATGGCTTCTCAACATAGCTGCCTGCATGCAAAATACAATTCCTTTATGTCTAATGAGTTTGTTGGAGAATCAAGAAGTTCCATGAGGATGGAGAAACCAGCTAAGCCAAATGTATGATGAGGTTAGGTGAGCTACTAATTTTCCTCTCAGCTCCTCAATAACATTTGTAAAAAACTTGCCATTTAAATCTTCAGGATAGGATGTTAAAGCAAAAGAATAGCAGAGAAAAAAAAATAGATGACAACAAAAAATTATCTTCAGAAGAACAAAATTAAACACCCCCTTTATTCACCTCTAGGAAGGGATAGAAAGAACCATTTAAAATATAAATAAAAATAAAAACTATACACTCGGACTGTTTTAGGAAGGTGGAAGTGCACAGAAAATCACACTTGGACTTGCTATACAATATACACACTACAGACTTTTGTAGATTTTTTTAGAATACCTAGTTATTATATTTTTTTTCTTTTGACACTTAAAAGATTGGCAATGGACTACAAAATCTTTAAAAATTACTAAAGGGAGGGTTTCTTTATTATGAGATACACCTAATTAGGACAATATAACATGGAGATTCAATATAAAATGGATTAGCAATATTCCTCCTATTCAATTTCTTCATCACCTACCCTGAGTGCAAATCTTCATGTTATTCTGGAAAACATCTCCTCATAGACGTGGGTTAAATTTCTAAATGGGTTAAAATTCCTTTCATCAAATACAGCATCCTTGCAAAGGACATGACTATAGTGTTATTGGTTGAGAACTGGACTCTTGGACTTGTGACATGGGAAGAGGGCTCTATTTCCTGCTCTAACACACACTTCTCATGGGATATTGAAAAGTCACTCTTGGCTTTGCAAATGCGCTCAGCAGCTGCTTCTTATGATCAGATTACCAAAGCGCTGAAATCTTTTGAAAATCTGGCTATTTATTTTGTTGCTGAATAGGATCAGAGATCTTTTGAAATCTGGCTCCAGTTGGAGTGCTGTGCTCTTTTGAAAAGCTAGCCCTAAATCTGTATATGCCTCAGTTTCTCTATTAGCATTATCAGCACTGTTCTGCATCAAGAGGTTGAGACACAGCTCACATACACAGCAATTCAAATTTGAAAGGGGATATATAGATGTACAATTGCTCTTAAAATTGTAGAAATACTATACGTACCTATAAAAGAAAATAAAAAAGCAGTTCCTGATTTTTCCTAACTTTTGTACGAATGGTTTTCTGTAAGATCTACAGTTATATAGTCTTGACAATATTATTCTTGCTATGGGTAAAGTTTGGGAATTGTCTATATGTATTAAAATGTTAGCAAAGCTATTTCTCTGTCTTCCTTTTATGGTTATAAATATGTGTTTAACTGTTTTACAGATGATGAAATAAGACACAGAATTTTGTACTTGCATGTGGTATCATCCCATGCAAAGCAAAGTAAAAAGAATTTTTATAGGATACAAGTAGAATGCAAAGTGACAACACACACATTCTTGTGCAAATGCACTCAGCTAACTCTGTGTGTAAGGATTATAGGGAATGATGAGCTCAAGTACTGATATGAAGGTAAGAATTTTCCAACAGCTCCATTCAGGAACTGGTGTTTAAGTATTTTGTGAGGCACTTGCCTTTCTTTCCTTCCATAGTAACAGAAAGTGCAGGCTCTAAAACCTTTGAAATTTAAGATAAAAATATTCACTTTGGCTTAAAAGCAAGCAAATAAACAGAAAATTATCTTCCTTAAGGGAGTTCGATATTTTAAAACAACATAAGTTCCCCAGCTGTGTAGTGATTCTTATTTGGCTTGTGATCTCGGGTAGATATAGAGGCTTACATGTTCTCTAAATTGTAAGCTCTATATGAAGAGTGTTCTTTAATTACTGACAGCTAATGAAAACAGTTTTTACTGATCTCTCTAATGTCCTGGGAAAGTCTTTACTATGGATTCATTGTATTCTACTTTATATCCTTGATTGAAATGGGAGACCACAAGAGCATAGGGATTTGGTGGAAACTCGATTTCGTTCCTCTGGCTTCAAAGAGAACAGTTGCAGAAATTAAGCTGCGTTGATATTGTGGTCAAACTTTGGTCAGACTGTGGTTGCATTTATATAAATATAAAATCAGTGCACTTTGGTTTTTAAAACTGCTGGATCTACCGTCAGTATCTAAATCTTGCTCAGTTGATCAGAGGGATCTAATATAACTATTACATGAAAATAAATATTATTATTAAATCCATATGCTTCGCTTCCAGGTCTCTATTATTTGCTCCAAATGTTGAGACAGTCACTTTGGAAAATGCTAGTAAATTTACAACTGCAAGCATATGATATGGGAAACATAGGTTTTCTATTTCAAAAAAATATTTTGTGTTTTCTTTCATTTCAGACAAAATATTTTGCATCATAATCTTTTACTTGCAATATAGAGTGATGTAACTCTTGGTATGACAAGTATTGTAAAAGCCCATTCAGTTGCAGTGCTTTATTTCCACTAAGCACCCCAATCTAAAAGCAGGATTCATTCAACAAGAGATATATGGTAGAAGTTCAGATGACCCAGAAAACCAATAAGCTACAATAATAGAAGACTAAGCTCTGTTGAATGCTGCAGGGCTCTATGTATGTCCTTACATTCTCTGCCCAGCTGAGGAGACTAAGGTATGAATGCTATATTGAAACTATTAAATCCAAGAACAAGATCCTATCCCTCAACTGCTTTCATTTGCAAAATGTGTGCTACAATATTAAGTTTGACTGAGGCTTTGTCCAAAGCACTCTTCATAGCAAAGACACTTCTGCTCAGAAAAGGGTGAATAAAAAGACAAATAGAAGTTCCATCAGATATTGCAATTTGCAGATAGCAACAGCCTTTTTTCATTTTACATATCAAAACCTACAGCAGTGATTACTGTTCCTGATTACTACAAGCAAAAAGCAGAACAAGCGCTTTTGGCACACCGGATTCATTGCACATCTGTAATTGGCTAACCCCACCATGTACGTTATTTCAAAAAGTTATGTAGACTGCACATATAATTTAAGATATTCATGCTTCCAAAAAAGACCACCTGGAGCTAACCCATGCAACATAAAACATGAATGTAAAAATCATATGGAAGCATTTTATTAAGAACTTTGGAAAAGCGAATGTTGTGGCACTGACTTTTACACAGAAATTTCCACTGGATAAAGATCCATGTCATTATAGTGAAAAGAAATTAATTTTGTTTTAATTTGAAAGCTTTTCCTGGTTTATTTCAGTATCACTACTAAGGCTGGAGCTAAAGCAACCATCAATACTCTACTCCTCCTGATATATTTACCTCTGCAAGTCAGAAGCCCGTGCTTTTGCCAAAACCCACTCAGCCAACACTACCAATATTCTCAACCATGAATTGTAATGCCAACACCCACCA
>NW_005054301.1:9183380-9192914 GCF_000277835.1 Geospiza fortis
TTTATTGACATGCTAAGGACTACTCTACAGAAAGTCATCCACATTGAAGGAAGAAAGAATAAAGTGAAAAGTTAAAAACTTTGGACTTTCTTTTAAATATTAGTATTCTTCACCAGATTGTTTTCATTACAAAGGCTGCATTAAGGATGCATACATGTACAGAAAGATGCAGGACTACAAAAAGGAGAGAGTCAGCCCTGGAGACCGAATACAAGAAGAAGATATTTTGATATTTGGGGTTTTAGCCCTGGACTCAAAAAAAAAAAAAACCAAAACCCTCAAATAGCTAAGAAAAATAAACCATTAAAAGAAGATAAAAATATGCAATATTGACCAAATCATTGTAACTGCACAAGAAAGGAAGATGAATTGCATTGTGGTAGAATGGAAATACAGTAGTTGCTGTGAGAGAAAAGACACTAATGTCATCTTTTTATTTCCTCGCTCTTAAAACACTGACTGTTCGCTTGTTTTCCTATTTAATTGTTAAGTTTCAAGGTAAAGTTCTAGCAATAAACAACTCTTCTAGGGACTGACATTTGATTGACAACATTTTAGAACAAGTATTAATTTGTTATCAGCAGTAAATGCTTTGTGTCTCCACAGAAGTGATGGATAGAACTTTTTATTATACAAATAAAGCACCACGAGAAAGTAAATCATTCACTCATTTCTGCTAATAGAAGTGGAAGGATCTGGTAGGTTCTTTTTATGACTTTCTTCATGAAAATAAAAGCCCAAAAAAAAACCCCCACAAAAACTGAACTTTAAATGCTTTTCCCATGATTTCTGTTCTGCTTCACAAAAACCCAGAACTTTTCAAAGTCCTTTAACACCAGTAGCCTAGCATTTAGGACAGCAATGACTACAATAAAATAATAATAGTAGTAATAGTAGTAGTCATAGTAATAATAACAACTACAACAGCACTAAAAAACCAACATTCTTATACTGAAAAAAAATTAGGTTTAATTTACTAAGCTGAATAGATCATTGTCTATGATCCAAACATCATTGTAATTTGGGAATTTTAAATCAGCAATCAAGCCATGTTTAATCCCAGTTTCCTGATGATCATACCCTGAGCAGATTCTCTCTCAGATTTTTCTGTAGATTTTTCTGTAGAAAAACAGAAATTCCTTTCTTAATAGTGACTTTCACTTTAATTCGCTTTCCAAGAGCAATTAATTATACAGTTAATGTGCTTAACCTCATTCTGACAACATAATATTCTTACAATATTTCAAAACCGTAATTGTTATGAACTAGGACTCCAAACGCCTTACAAATACTTCAGTATACAATGCAAATCCTAGTTGACTGGACTTGCAATTTCAGACATTTAAGCTAGGTTTGTTTGATAAGAATTATTTTCCATTTATCCATGTTTGTTGAAAAATAAAATCTTGCTTTTATCCCTTTTGTGCAGGAAATTTCCCAAATAACCCCTGACTCAGAAGGCCTACAATGCTTTGAGGCTGAAACAGCTCAGTAGTATAAACTTCACAACACCAGCACCTGCAAAGTATGGATTGTCTTGAAAATTGTACTGTATTGTAACCAGAACTAGAGATACTTGTAGAATTGATTCTGTACAAGCAAGCACTTAAATAAACCTTATCAAACTCTTCTTCCTTTTCTGCATCATTAAAAGTTTATTATACCTTACTGCTAAAGAGTCTATACTGTTGCCAGAAATATTTAACATTTTTAATACACATAAAATTGTTCTTTCTTAAATTCTTCCAATCCCATTAGATTTTTTCTTAATGTCTCTACTTGTCTTTGCCAATATTCTGCACTTCAGATAGTCCGGTTTATCTTGCTATATGTATATATATATCTCCCTTTAATGCCTTAAGTTTTCTATAAATACATATACATATTTTTTCAAGTTAATTATTTTACTGTCATTCTGAAAAAGGACACAGTTTAAGAATTTTCAAGTGCATAGGAAATTATAACTTTTTTTTTTCTTTACGAGTTCTAGCCTTAGGGGTTCTAACTCTAACTTTTATTTTATTATTTTATTTATTTATTCTATTATTTTATTTTTTCCATCAAAATTTTTCCTCATGATCAGTTTCACCCATCAGTTTCCCCACTAGGCAAACAGTCCCTGAAATGCATTAAGCATATTTGTTGACACCCTCCCCCATTTGCCAAATTTGAAGTCAATCAGGTCATGATCACTTGTCACCAGGCAACAACCAACTCAGCTCCACATTCAATTCATCTTGTCTATGACAATGAGATTCAAACTGAGCTACCTCATTCTGGGTTCCATATCTTTCATACCAGAAAACCATCAATAATTCTCACAGGGAACATTCATGATTTACTACTGACTTCTGGAAATTTTCATCACTTGGTTCCTGTTACATTCCAAAAAAACTTAGTCATGTTTAACTCATGCAATAGGTTGAAGATTGAGACACCTCTGCCTATGGCTGCACTGCCACATAAACAGGTTTACAATGGATAAGCATGTTTACAATCAGTGGTTAGTACTGATACACAGTCAGAGCCAACAGTACCCTATATATAAACAGGGATCAGATTCTCATAAGAACAATGCCTGCAAGGCAGGGAGAAATAAATTACAGGGCTATCTGAATTCTCCAGCATGAGAGCAGAAATTCTGCACAAGGGATCTGGATTTGGAGACCCTTTCATCTCAAGGAAACACCATCAATTAATCTGCATTATCCTGTTTTCATCTGATTGAGTTTTCCATATCAAGCTTTGAAAAACATGATCTTAGGCCAAAAACACTATGGAAGAAAATAATTTTACTTTGCCCTTATAGACGGTTTCCCTGAGACAGAATTGTGTAGGGGTTCAGAACAGAAGGCTGGTCTTTCTGGAAGGCTTGTGGGTTTTAGCAGGGAAAGGCTTGCACTATCTTGAATTTCCTGCTTAGGAACTTTCCTTTTAAAATATTAAAGGCTAACAACAGGTAATGTTATTTAAAGTGTTTCCACAATGAGGTCATGCAGAAAAGAACAACTTATTCATCTCTTATAAATGCATACATATTTAGCACAAAATATATTAGAAAAAGATATTTAAATTAATGAAAGTAATTCCACTTGACATTTGGGATAACAATTACCATACTTTCCAATTATCATTATTGCTTGTTTTCTTTCCCAGAGAATTCAAAGTGCTGGACTTATTTCCTCAACCCCAAGCCCCACAGTATGATATGACATCAAGTTCATTTTCAGCCTAGACGTACATACTTTGTTTATCTTGAGAATGGAACCTTTGAAAAGCATGCTAGTTTAAAGGAAAAATGTGCAATTTTGTTTTAAAGTGTAATTTTTCTTCTTACGGTTATCAATTTTTTTTAATCTCTCTATCAATACAGACTTGAAGTAACATTGAGTGCTTTATGGCTTGGAACTTTTCAGAGTTGTACTTACTTACATTGAACAGGAACAATTTGGACAATAAATATTTCAATACACCACAAATACTTCTGAGAAAATCTGATTTCTTCTGCAACTGATATATATTAATTCCAGAATACAATTGTGTTAAACTACCTAATTGCAGAATATGGAACACCAAAAGTAGAGATAGCTAAACTAACAGTGACAGTTTTACACAACCTACCAGTCAGTCAGTACTATTTACTGAAATTCTTTTTTGCTCCTCAGCTACAATCTCTCACTCATCTCTTCTCTTACAGCAGAAGTAAGAGCTGTTTTACTTATTCAGCATAAAATGTAAAGATTTGGCATAGAAAAATAAAAACTATAAGCTCACTTTTAACTTGACATATCCAAAGTTGCCTTACATTTAACAAAAATAAGATTCGCCTTGCAAAAACATTTGTATCTCCAAAGACAGAAATTAACACCTCACTTCAATGAAAAAAAAAGAATTAAAAAATTATAACTATTTCAATGTCATCATGGCAAATTACCAGGACAAGGATTGCAAAATTAGGCACAGATTACCAGATAAAAGAAACAGAAATTTTAAAAGTCGGGAACTCTATTCAAGGCAAAGGGTCATGAGTTTATTTTTATAGTGGCAGTGGTCCTGAGTCAGAACCAATGTTCCAAAGATTGCCCAAAACCAAAATACGCAGCATGACTTTTCATCAGCCAAACACATTCAACACACTGAAGAACATCACCATGCTTCACACTCCTCCTGTCTCTTCCTCCTTTCACTACTAAAAAAAAAACAAAAAAAAAAAAAAAGGAAAAACATGTGGCTTAGCAAAAAGACCCACAATGTAGTGGAAAAAAATATGAAAATTTGCATGATCTTTAAATGCTTTTAGAAACAGTTTGTGCCAAAAGTGCAATGAAATTTAAAGTCAATATTTTGAAGACAATATTCCAAAACACAAAGGTCCTCACAAGAGTTTGATGTTGGAACAGGACTACAGGGCCTAGTACCAGAATGCACAAGATGATTTCAAGTTCCATGCAAAATAAGGCACTACTTTCTGCCTGAACACACAGTAAATAAAATTAAAATACTTCCATTTCTATACAACTTTCAGAAAACTCAGATTTTAGTTCTAAAAATTGGTAAGCAACTCATTTACTGTCATCCTCAGAATATATTCCAGAAATGGAAGACTTTTAGAAGGATGGAAACAGAGGAGAGTAGTACTGTTATTGATAACACATTGTATGTACTTTCAAAGACTAAAAATTTTATTCCTACTGACTATAAGTAACATCTTGATTATTTTCTTCCACATATATTTACACCCCAGTCTTTAAGAACTATCTTTAAACTTATCTGCTATAAGTTGTGTGTGCATTTGTTTATAAGGACTGAAATTTCCTATACACAGAAAGCCCTAGACAATGTAGTAAAAGAAAAATGACTGAAGTCTGCTGTATTAGAGGATGGAATTTCTTTTCCATTTTTAGCAAATTTCAAATCATTGGCTATTGCTTTTAAGATTAATAAAAGATATAATGGTTTTTAGATCGCCTCTAAATAAAGATTACTATGAATGGAGAAATGATTTACCAATAGTCACCACAATGAGATTTCCTTAAAGGTTACAATCATCAGTTATTTAGCTGAAACACTGCTGAGAATGCCTGGTCATTTCTTGAATAATGCATAATGTTCATTGCAGATTTGATCTGTATTATTACAATACAGATATTTATAAAATAATGGTGAAAACTATCTGTTACTTTCCAATTGCTCAAAATATTTCCATGAAGTAATTGACTCTGAAAGTATTAGATGGAGTTACCTGAGCCCTCATTTGCAAGCACAACTTGTAGTGATCACTACACAATAGGCATAAGAAAACAAACTCATCAGCCTTTACAGACTTCTAAGAAAAGCTGTGATAAATACAGGGCCGAGTAAAGGACCTTTCTGAAATACTGAATTAAAATTATTTAATTGCTGTACAGTATTGGGGGAAAAATTTAAAACTAAGCTTTCAAAATGAATTATTAACAGAAGCAGGTCAACACATTTGGGGGAAGAAAAAAATAGCAGTTACCTATACAATGTAAGTACCACTCAAATAATTTCCCAAATATCTTTAAGTCTATTCAGAAGATTGCTTGTGCACATACAAAGCATGACTAGTGTTTTATTGTAGGTTTATCACCCATACTTCACGTGAACCTGCAAGCTATTTATGTGAGCTTGTTTATACATATGAACTTCTTCAAGGGCAGCAAAAAGCATCCTTAATAAATGAAACTGAATTTCTTTTGACGTAATTTCATGAATGTTTCATCAGAATGTGTTAACAGGTTTCTATGTAAGGAGAACTGGTGAAATCATAAAATATACCTGTAGTACACAGTTAAACCTGCTTATGGGGAATTCTTATACAATGAAACACATTTTCATCAAGCATTGTTTCAATATACTGACACATAAATAATACAATCCTACTTAGCATTAAGCTAAGCACCCAAACAGGAGGAAAAAAATGTCAAAACCCCTTCCTGAGCCCCAATACCCCTTGTACCTGAAGGAATGAGAACCATAGCACTCCATGGCTGGAGGGGCAGGGTTATTATATCAGACAGGGTGAACAGACATTAAATGTTTACCCTGCTCTTTTTTAGGGAGAAACACTAATCTAGATCAGACTAGTGATGTTGTTGTCTAAGAATAAGATTTTGTTCTTCCTTAAAATTCTTTTCTTCATTAGAATCTTTGCACAAAAATGAAGATTTGGTATTCAGGTATATATTCCAGAAGAGGATAATGAAAAATAGATCCCAGATACTCTAAAACTATACAGAGATTGGCAAAGCTCAGAGTTTCAGTAACATAGGACAGCTTGTAGAAGCACAGACAGATCATAGATTGTACAGCAGAGTCCACTTTACATCTACCTTGAAAAAATGTTTAATTGCCTGAGAATAAACTCTCATCCTGTAAAAATGGGGAACATTTGCATATTATATCAGAAGCCTAATGAACCATGTTACACTCATGCCCTGGATGATGTAATTATTGCTTTTTTTCTTCCATGAGAATTATATATGATGTGGCAGATAATATAAATTAAATATATGAAATGATGGAACTATGTCCAGCTACTAAATCGTCAGTCTGAATCTGTGTTGGTTTTTGCCCCCCATACCTCTCTCCATCCTTTGAAAATTTTAACTTTCCTTAAATAATATAACTTCCTTTAAATGGAAGAGCAGGTAAATTCCTTTGCAGCATCAATACAAGTAACCCTTCATGGACAGCTGTGGGCTGATAAATAAGATTCTATTTCTACCTCCTCCCTCAACCCTTAAAGGTGGCTTCTTTGTTTGCCATATGCTGTATACATTCTATCTGGTTTAGTGTAGATTAAGAGTTTATAGTTCATGATTCATGGAAAAAACTGGAAGTGCTCAAATCTCATATGCCTCTTCCAAATATATGTTTCCTTCAAAACGTGAGAGCAGTAGCTAAAATAAGGGAGTATTCTGGGCTGCTAAAGCCAGGACACCCAGAAATCCCAAGTCTGGTAACCCTGATTTCTGTTACTGCAACTTAGTCCCTAATATAAAATACCTATCAGACAGAGATCACACTCATCCAGATGGGTAGTGTTAGTTAAAAAAATAATAGATTACCAAAAAAGTCCACTTTACACAGGTCATTGGAAAGACTGTTTAGGAGCAACATACACACAGCCTCTATTTTGTGCCAACTCACATCTAAAACACTGCTTTTGCTCCGCAACTGCTTGTTTGAGCATTAAAAGAGATCTTTTAATACTGAAAACAGTCTATTTTGTTGATCAATGTCTACTGGCTCAGAAGTCAAAATAATTTCTATAGACATTACAAGAGGATAAATAATATCCTAGTCTCTCAGCTGAAGATTTAAGTATTTGGATGTGATGCTTTCAAACTTCAGAAATATGTGATTCTACCTTTAAGGTATAGCCAGAAAATTAAGAGACTGAGTTGTCAAATCAAGGAATAATGCCATTTTCCTCTCAAACATATACTTATATAAAATACTAAAACAAAGCAACACAATAACACGTAAATAATTTGAAAGAATTTAGTCTACATCACCCAGAAGACTTACAGCTGTAACAGTTACATCATAGGTTTCTTGGTAAATAAAAAAAAATTAAAATAAGAGGTTTATTTCACCTTCACATGGTGTCTTTCTCATGCAGACCTCAGATTTCCACATTTGAATCCCTTTAAAGGATTTGATATGCAGGGAAAGAAGAAAGGATGAAGGTAAAAATTTCAATTTAGAGGCTACTAAAGGCTACCATATTCTATAGTACACAACAATATTTACTCCATACCTTTAACTGATGTATTAGGTGGAGGTCCTTCCATCCTCAAGTTCCATGGAGGATCACCTTGATTAGCAAAGTCCCTCATTTTCAGATAGCTAATTGTAAGTCGGATGATGGATGCCTTGTCAAGCTGGCTGGTAATGGCTGCAGGCAGTGGCAACAACTTTGCCAACTCATAGAACTCAAAATTCTCCTTTCCCCGGCGAGAGCGAGCAGCATCTCGGGACTTTTCCTTCCTCAAAGCTTGTAAACTGAAAGAAAATAAAGAAAGTAGGACATTCGTCAGTATTAGTGTTCTCTCACATTTAACCAATTTACTTTTTTCACTGCTGGTCTTCTCTTCAAATTACCACATTTGCGAAATGCTGTTGCATATGGATCTACAGAATTCAGGATATATTAAATGGTGCTTCATGCTCAAATGACTGAAAGTAACAATAATATTTGAGTTTAAGTGGTGGTCAACATATTATGTAACTACTTTTAAATCACTTTAGCCACTTCCTTTTTAGCCTGCCTTTCCTTTGTCAGCTGTCAGTCTCAAGAAAAAAATCCCAAGAATACTGTGCACATGTGGGGTTTATATGTCTAGGTGCCATTGCTTCTCACTGACTCACTCATTCACCCAATTTTGCCCTAATTTTTATCATATTCTGACTCTTGGGAGAAGGTTAAAAGCAGATGATTCTAGTGTTTGCCACCTCTGACAGGTGCCGCAGCGCAGCCAAGATTACCAAACAGGTTGTACACTAACTGCTGAGACACAGAAGTGTAAGTCTGGTGCAATAATGTGAAAATTCCTGTGTTTCATGAAGCTGCTCTTCAGGAGTTGTTCAACTGTCTTTGTAGTGGAAGCAGTAACCTTTGTCAGTGGGGTGAGAAAGCTGTTAATACAGTTCTGTGATTCACATTTCTGACTGTAATTCACTACCACATACATGGCAGACTGACAACCTTCTGATCAGAAAGGACCTTCTGCTCTACACTGAGCTGTTGGAAATGCAAAGACATTAATTTAGTCCTGTTTCATCAATGTATCATTTGCTACCACTAATACAGAATACACAAATTAATTCAGATTTTACTCCTGTACTATTTGTTTAATTGGTGTAAAACTCCTGAATGCAGTGGGATGACAATGGTCAACACCTGGGGGCTTTTTTCTTTTTTTTTACATAGAGCAAAGTGTTCAATTCAGGATATTATAAGCTTCACAATACATCCACCTTGATAGACTCAGGCTGGTGCTGGTGTCTGTCCATCACTGTGCAAGGTGAGTAGAAACTGTTCTTGTACCTCATTAAGGCTCTATCTTTCCTTTGCTTCATTTGTTTACTTACTAATTTGATGAAGTTAAAGCCACAACTCCATTAGCTACTAGTTGTGTTACCACAGAACTAGAATACAACCAGTATATAATGGAATAACAAATGCTTTCCTCCACCTTCCACAACCCTTTCTGAAACCTTGGATTTATCAACAAAAAAGTCATAATGACGAGATCTACAAAAGCACTCTGACATATGAAGTAAATCAGTAGAATTAAGGCATGCAGATAAAACACCATGGAGCTAAGAGCTCTATTTACCTGCTTTTCTAACTTGGGAATAAAATGAAGAGTTTCTCTTGCTTTAATATTCATAACTACCTGCATTTTTGTAGCCATCTCTGCCACTTCAGACTTGGTAGGGCATATCAGCTGGGCCCTTAACACACAAATGAAATCCCTCCATGACAGTTCCCTTAGTATGGTT
>NW_005054301.1:9192924-9199205 GCF_000277835.1 Geospiza fortis
TCTGGCTAAGAAATAGGAATGGTGAGATAAAGGTATGGGAGGAAACAGCACATCCTTACTCACAGCTAAAGATACAGAATCCTACTGAATGATATAGTAAAGCACATACTTGGTTTTATAAACTCTACATATAATGCTAGCACCTTGACTTGTAAACTATATTCTAGGAAAAAAAGTGCCTGAAAAATAAGATTTCACAATGTTCATTGTAGATGCATCTCTCTCAAATTTCAAATTTTAGATATCTACCATCATGGATATCCCTCAAAAGGTGCATTAAATACAACAGATAAAAGTATTTGATGTATACACAGACATATGGGAGCTACAACTCTGTGAGGTATGAACTGTCCCATTAATTCCAAAGTAGTATGCCCTCACAAGTTAAATATATACAACAGTGACACAAGGAAAAGGCAGGCAAATGTCTCTGCACAATTGCTTCCAAGTGAAAGCTCAATTTCATGGCATAAGACTTGGCCTTTTCTACCTGTCACCACCTTTTTTTTCCTGGAAGCCAAGCCTGAGAATTCAAGTCCCCAAATCAAGTTAGTAGAAGAACTGAGATTACAGACCTGCTCTGAAACTGCACCAAGGACCTTCTTCCCAAAGCACTTAATTATATCCCTATGTAAGATGGGAGATTGTTAAAGATCCCTAGTAAAACAAATCAGAAAAATTACAGATCTCAGCAACTTCTGAAACTGAAAAATGAGTGGTGGTTAGAAATTGAGTGGTGATAGAATATTCCTTAGAAACACCAATGTCTAAATCCACCGTTTACAAGTCCCATAGAGGCTTCAGGAGATTGCTGAAACTGAATAATATACTGGAATGTAAACTTATGTAAAACATTACTGGATCAGTAACAGCTTGCAATGGAAGTCAGTTGAGCTGAAAAGTGAGGCTCCCTGTGTCAGCAAACAAATATTTGAAAGCCACCTATGGTTATTCAAAGCTACACAACAAAAAAAGTAGAAGGGATGGGGAGCTGACACGATAAACAAAATAAACGCTTGAGAAACAGTATTGAGGATAACTCACTTTTTCTCCCAACCGTTTGTTATATTTTCATTTGTGGAAGCTTCATGGGGTTAATCAAGTCAAGGAATTTGTAACTTGAAGCACTTCTCTTGGCACCAGTGCCATCAAGCTAAATTAAGAAAGAGTGGCTGTGAATATGTGCACACAAGTCCTAATTTCTACTCTGTGTAATTCTACTAGGGAAATACACTGTACTGTTGGACACTGCAGTTATGCTGATAAAATGGGTCCTTAATTTGGGAGCAGTGATTTCCTCAGCAGGATGCAAGAATTCATTAGATACAACCTAAACATGGCTGTTAATCCTCTCTGGCACCTGTGATGCTGATAGGCAACATCAGCTTCCTTGCCAGATGCTCTTAATAAAGCAAAGTACTGGCACTAATAATCCCAAGAGGATGCTAGAAAAGAGGAATGTGAAGCTCCCAACAGAAAGCAGTGATGCTGACACACAACCAAAATTCATCTTGCTTCCTGTCATATGACACCTGGAACTAGAGGTGGTCCTTGGAACATGAATGAATTTGTTAAGTATCAGGCTGCAAAAACTTAGAAATACACAGGCTCTTTCGCTAATAAGAAAAATTAAAGTGTGGGGAACTACACACATGTTTACTAAGTGGCTTTCAAAAACAGAAAGCACCAACAAAGCAAGCACCACACGTTTAAGAGTTCTCAAATGACAGAGAAGATCCCCTAACAGTCAAGCAAATCTAAATAGAATATCTACAGTACCAACAAGAGAGTAAGAGTGGGAAATATACCCAAGGGATATAAATATTGCTCCCTCTTTGCCTCCTGTGGAGAAAGGATAGTATCTAAGACAATTGGATCAGGGTGCATCAGGGTACAACGCAAAAGGATGATGTTGTCATACAATAGTGAAATTTCATGCATTCCCTTAGGAAGACATTTCTCATAGAATTTCCACATAGAGAGTCCTCTAAAGAAGACTAAGAGGTTTCCAGCTGATAGCTCCTGATAATTCTGAGAAGCAGGACCATATAAACAGGATATTTCATGGCTTGAAGACTAATGCTATTTTAGATATGGTTTCTAAAATATATTTTATTTCTCCTTTTAGGGCCTTTCCAGATGGACTGATATACAGGTGGTCTGGCTTTTACAGATGAAAGGGTACAATAAATACTATCATATAATTCTAAAATGGTATACATGACATTTCTAAAGTAGATTTTCTATTGAAGACACATCAGATGCAGAAGACATGATAATATGGTGCTGCATAAAAGTTTTATTGGTACTCGTAACTCACTTGTGATTTCATTGTGCTTGTGGTCATTCCAAGCTTAACCTCCTCTATATTTTATTTCACATAATTTTATATACTTTACATTCATAAGTATATACAAGTATTCATGTCTGTGTGCACACCCACAACCTTCACATGTCTGACCAATTAACATCTGTCACTTTAAAGTTGGGACAATCACAGATCCTAATTTTTGCAGCATTTAATAGCAATCAAACATATTATAGCATATCAACAGATATACTGACCTAGACAAGGGGTTTTTTTCTATGTTCCCAGAATCACAGAACATTCTGAGATGGAAGTGACCCACAAGGATCATCAAGTCCAACACTTAAATGAGTGGCCTACATGGGGAAAGAGTCCATGACGTTGGTGTTTGGTGTTATTAGCACCACGCTGTAACCAACTGAGCTAATCTCAGGGTCATAACAATACCTCACTTCTGTGTCTCAGTTTTGGCAGGAAAAATCAGTGAAATAACTGAATTATGTGAATTTGCATTTTGAACAAAAACAGGGGAATGATTGCTGTTACAAATAACTTTTGCTTGCAGTTTCAAAATATAGCTTGGAAAGTAGCGGTTTGTAGACTTGCCCAGTTTTAGAAAGGCAGCTCACATTTACATTTCACCTACACTGTTCCCTTAAACCTGATGCAGGAGAGACCCCCCAGCAAAGCTTCTCAGAACATCTGTCTCCCTCTGCCCAGCCCCACATAACAGCACTGCTGGGATTTATGGTACCTTCATTGGACTTGTCACAAATAGAGATTGGATTGGAAGCAACAGCCATAAAACAAGGTTTGAGGGACAGATGGACTGCTGAACTCGAGATATAGTGGCTTGAGCCAATGGACAGCTTATCTGTGTTGTGCTTTCATAGTTACTGCTCATTTTCCATTCACTTCTCTGCTTGTGAACCAGAGAAATATGGCAAAGTCTCACAAAGGACGCACAGTATTTTTGAGAATGGCATTGAAATCCTCCCCAGTTTCAGCAGAAATTTTAGAAATGCAAAAGTCTACCAGAACAGGACAGTTTTTCTTATATACTAAACATTTTCATACTTCTTAACCCAGCTGTTACTGAGCAGTAGTCTTAAGCCCCTAACAACAATGTGGATTAGTAGCAGCAACTTCAGATATAGTATACAAATAACACTTAATATCTAATAATGTTTATAACAGGCTTTATAGAGAAAGAAGCACTATGTGTCTGTGTATATTTTTCTATTAGTCTAGTCTTTTAAAGTCAAGCAGTGAAAGGTCCACTATAAACAGGATCCAACTCTCTGAAGGAGAAAGTCAGATGAATGTTATAACCATTTCACAGAAAAGAAATCAGATATAAGGAAAGGCTCTGCAACATTAGAGTGCACAATGAATCTGCTACAAAAATATTTGGAGATAAGTGATCCAGCCCCTTCAGCCCTCCGAAAGAGACTTTAAATTGTACATGTCCCTTTGTGTATAGTCCTTCCCAATATAAAGAACACAAGCAGGCTTACTTGCTAGTGAGCATAGTTACAGTATTACATAAAGCAATAAATTTATGCTGCTCCTGAGTCCATATATGTGAATTTGTGCAATTCTGTATCAATATTACTAGAAAGATCCTCTTCTTTTCTTACTTTGTTCCACACTAATATGATGGGACATAATATTACCATACTTTGGACATTTTCGTATTTAAATCAACTTTAGGTCCTTTCCTCTGTTATTAATAACCTATTTACATAATTTATGTATTTATGTTATACAATGTAGTGGATTATTATCAAAATTTGACTAATAGAAATGTTTATACATTCTGATCTATTACAAAAATAATCCATTACCTGTTCCCTCAAAGCCACATCCTTCAGAATCTTTTCTGGGGCTTCAAGTTGACCAGTGAAAACAAGGAGGGCAGTTAAGTCCATTTAAAACAAGTACATTTAAAATCTGACTTTTAATGCCTGGGCAATTCATTAAGATAATGTCCTGCTCTACTGATAGGTGACCACCCATAAGCCATGTTCTATCATATAAAAATCTTCTTTCATTTCACTGATGTTGTTGAACAATTAAACTTCTAATGAAGTTCAAAGAATGGAATAGCATCAATATTTAAATGACCCAATTATTTGGAATATTTATTGATTTTACTTCTATATGACTCTTCATATTCCTGATGTTTTTTCAAAAGTTAATAGTAGCATCTCAGAAACACTGTTCAATCCAAGTGACTACAGCAGTGCACATTTTCAGACTCCAAAAAAATTATTTAGACTGTAGGAAAGATGAAGGAAGTAAAGGAAACCAACCTGCACTGCATAATTGCACATATTACAGTTAAAAAGACCAGTTTTGGAAGTCAAACATCACCATTGGTGGTAGCATGAGCCTGAGGCTTGCTATTATCAATTTCTTTTGTTCTGTTTTTCTAAAGGTTATGCCCTAGAGACTTCACAAATATGCATGAAACTGGATATTTTTTAGTATAGTAGATCCAAAATACAAAAGAATGAAGCAAGAGAGCTAATGCTCCTGTAGATGTAAATTAAAAGAAGAAAAAATCTGCACTCAACCTTCTAAGACTAATTCAATTATCTCTGAAAAATTGATAATGAAGGTATGTTAATATGTTTACCTCTAATTTCTACACTACATTTTGCTATCTTCGGGGATTTCTTTTCTTCTAAGACAACTTTTTGACTTGATATTTTTCCCTTTCTTTGCTTTTTCTTTCTGCTATCCCATTCGTAGATTTTCTTTTCACAAAGATTGTTTCTGAACTGAAAGTACAAGAACTTCAAGACTAATAATAACAGTTACCAATGTCTAAAAAAGGACACTACTTTTGTGAGGGGAAAACCTCCAAAATCAAAAGCCACATTAAATTTTACCTTCTTTCTTTTTAAGTAGATCTGAGAAGCCAGACAGCAGATTTTTATGGATTTTTCTACTTGTTTGCTTAGGAGATCCGAACATTGCTCAGTCTCACTATTTATCAATTAATCTAGCATGCAGCCTCAAAGGAGAAAGGTCGACTTGTGTTAAAAATTCATCCATCAAAAATTCATCAAAGACTTCATCATTTTAACTTGCGAACCTTTGAACACCTACATACTTGTCAGATCTGTGGTCATAGTTAACTGGGATCTATAGTTACCACAGTGTCTACACTTGCTCTGACATGAGCTGCATGAAGAGACTTTCAGGTGAAAGTGCACTACATAACCAAGGGAGGCAGACTGCCTCCTCAATCTGCTCTTTCTATCAGACAAAGGATATCTGACATCTGTCTAAGTTCCAAGTTGGTAAAATCAGACCCTTTCAATGACCAAACACTTTTCAGGGGAGTGTATTTTTGCCCCATCATAAAAATCACCATTCTTACAGACAAGAATTTGCAAAAAAAAAAGTGGTAAATTATCTGATACTATCATCAAGGGCCTAGTCCAGAAATTAAAGCTATTTAATGCTGTCTAAGAAAAAATAATGTTTTGAGACTTTCTTTAATGTGTGAAGAAAGCTGTATAGTATATGCTGGAAGTTAAAGCTGGAACCTTCAAGTTCAAGGTAAAAGCTCTGCTGCTTAACTAATGCACTGCTCATAGCTGTCATCATTAATTTATGTTAGCCTCTGTAAACATCAAGAGTATAATAGGCCAATTTCACAACTAAATATAGATGCACATTTTGCCCTTATATAAATGGCAGATTGCTGCTGTAGATCATCACTGCAGCAACACGTCAGTAAAGATGCACTGTTTGATGGTCTGATGCTCACACAATATATAAAACCAGTTGTAATGGTTGTTTGGAAGCAAAGTGTAACATAGCAGCAAAATTTCATTTGTTCCACAAACTCAGGATATATTAAGCTTGGCTGACAAAGACTGTTTGATGTGCTAAATCAGTTTGACCTTCATTTTTGCTTTATATTTCTCATTTAACACATGAAATGACCATTATTTTT
>NW_005054301.1:9199263-9234656 GCF_000277835.1 Geospiza fortis
AAAGAAAAAAAATATTTTGCCAAAAGTGCTTTAACAATTACTGCAAAACTTATAAAAAATAATACCTATATTAAGCCAAGCTTTTTATTGTATCAGTAAGACTTGAAGTTGGTTTTTAGGTGTTGTAGTTTCACAGAAGAGGATTCTTTTGTTTTAAATATACAAACATGGTTCAAGGAAATGGTTTGTGTATGCTTGAACTAATTGTTAAACTGAATGTTTTAACATCAGTAAGTACCTTTGTTGAACTGTTTAAATAACAGGATTTACTTCCAAAGTGAGTCACTAAAACATAATAATAGCAACATGTCAGGTTTTTGAAGCATTACAAACTTGCCATCCTGCACAATCTTTTAAAACTAATGTACATCTTGTTAGAGAAACCTTTAAGTGAGCTGTGATACACTAGTTCAAATCCAAATTCTACAACTAGAACGCTAGTGTTTTCGTCTTTTTTTTTCTTCCTATGTTGAACTAAGCAATTGCCAGCCTCCTGATAATAGAGAAACCTCAGTTTTATCAAGCAATTTTGCAGCACCCAATAAACAGCACTTTACCTTGGAGCAACTTGTACATTTCACACCTTAAATTTCTATTTACCAAATCAGCTAATCACTTCACAATTGAACTTCTCAGAACAAAAAATTATCAATTAAAGTGGTTGAAACTCCTGCAAATTATCATTTAGGAATGAAGTAATTGCTTTCATCAGGGCAGAAAAGCCCGCCAGAACAGAAATGTCACTTCAGATTAGTGTTCTCACTCCTGAAGCTATGGATGACACAGCTGATATAAGACTAAATGCCAAGACCAATCAATTGCTTTTGTGGCTCTGTTCTGAGCTGCTGTAAAAGGGGCCATTTTCTAGGATCTACTCTTCATTATAGTAAATGCTATCTCCTTGGTAACATAATTCCATTTCTCATAAATTCCGTCTGAGAGCATTGTCCTAACAATGGATGTTTGTGGAAAAGAATGCTGTTGGTTTAATGCAAAGAAATTAAGTGTGAACGGCTGTCAAAGTACTATAGTTTGCTTGTTCTTAAACATAAATTGAAGTCTTTACATTAAAAACAGAATACTTTGGCGGAAATGAATGTTCTGAACTAGTGTGATATATTGCATTTGGAAGTGATGTATTTCTGATTCAGAGTTTAGACTTTTTTTTTGAATACCTATGTTCTGTCTATAGTGGGCACACTCATCCCTAGCAGAGATTTGTCAGTTTAAGAGAGAGTAGCTAAACACTCCACTTATTTCACAGCAGTGCAGTTAGGAAATGTGAAACTGCACAAGAAAACATGGTCTCATTATCATATGACATGCTATTTGTTAGCAGACTCATCTGTGTATAAAAGCTTTCTTTGAACTGAGCCCTTACTGGAAATATCTGTATTTCAATTTGTACTGTTCAGCTTCCTAAAATACTTAGAATCTGAGTTATGGTCTCCAATTAAAAGGATATCTGAGAAGCTAATTTGGTGGAACAGCAGCAATTTCCTGCACTGCTCTCCTCATGACTGAAGTTTGGAAACAAATTCAAGATTACAGATTTTCTTTCAAAACAGGATGAAAAGTATTCCTCCCTCAATGAGCATAAGCAATTCCAATTAACAACAGCAAGACTTATGTGACAGGAGAATATATTGCCACATATGTAAAGAAGCAATTTATCCAGCATTAAGCGGAAAAGTGCAAATTTATTGTAGCATTTCTATCGGTAACCAAAGAGTGAGCACAGGTAACACTGTTGCCAGATTTTGACTGTAGCCCAGAATGACAGCAATCACATCAAGCTATTGCAAAAACCTGCACCCATTAAGTGACGTGGGGAAAACAAGAGGACAAGAGAGACACAGTGTCACTGGGTGTCACATCTGCCTGCCTGAAGTAAACATTGTACTTTCAACCACAAAGCCAGCTAGCTTCAGCCCAGGGTCTCCACATACGCTATCTCATATGCCACACTAGAAATGCTGTATAGCATCTTGCACTTTAAATATGAGCTTTACATTTTGGCTTAACTATAAGCTACTACATAAATGAATCTCTCTGAAGTGAACAAATTCTGATTATACTCCTTTAGTGAGTACTGTCTTTAAGAAAGAATACTGCGGGTTAGAGTTTATCTGCTTCTGAATCAATAGCTGTTATTTTCCTCACCTATGTTAGAGCCATGGCAGAAATTTTTGCTGGAACATTCATATCAGCTATAGCCATTATTTTCCATAGGATTATTTTACCAGCTCTGAAATAAACAGCAGCACAGGTGAAAACAATTTTGTTCGATATTTTTATAAAAGTTTTGTTTGCACCAGGTAGTTTATCTATACTGTTAAGTTTTACTACTGCCAAAAGGCCTAAGAGAACAACGTTGCCTTCAGGCAACTCAAGTTTGCTCTTTATAGATGACCAAAACAGGAATTTTGTTAGAGTTGGCTGTGCTCTCTGTAACTATGCACTTCAATTGAGCTCCCTGAGCCAGGAAAAACAGGCAAGAATTCCAGCCTCTCTCTTTCACTGCTGCCACATAAATTTCTTAGTGGTGTGTTCTCAATTACTACAATATCAAGATCCTTTTTGAAGAAAATAACGTTTTTTATCTCCTTATCTCCTTTATTTTTCTTACAATTATCATCCTCGTCATCTCCTTACTCTCTCCTTTCCATCTAAAAAGTATGTGTACACTGATAGGTCTATGCAGAACATACGCAGGCTGTAGTTTTGAACCCTCCTCATGGGAGTCTTTGCAAGGCTTTACATGAAGAAGGGTTGAAGGGATATGGGATACACTGGGACTGCAGTCCAAAGGAGCTATTCCAGTTCAGAGTCCCAGCTGAGCTATCTGAAAGCTGACAAAGCTTAACTCCAACGGGACAGTCAGTGAGCTACAGAACCACTGTCAGCCTTCATTCCCTGCATGTTTTCTGCTGCCTGTGATAAAAACTGTACTGACAGAGATCACATTGTCATCAATACTCAAGCTACCTAGTTTTAAAATATCTCCAAGTACATATTAAAAAAAAACCAAAAATACAAACACAAGCAACAGTCAGCCTGGGTGGTGGTATAGCTACCTTGGTTGACTGCTCAAAACCAAGTAGTGCATGCAAAATTTTTACTCTGCAGTCTTAGAAGACCCTGGTGTCTCCAAAAGCTGACTGGTGGATTTAGTCAAGCCTGTTTTCCCAGAAGCATGAGATTCACTCTCCAAGGTGCAGTGTTAGCTGCTGAACCATTGACTCAGTAGAGTATGAATGAGCTTCAAGGCCTTTCACTTTTACCCCCTTTGCTTGAACCCTGAACAGTTTAGTATAAATTAGTGTCAGTAGAGCACAAGACAGCAACATTTTCACGAGCAGGCATCTCTCTCGCCTACACTACCAATGAATTAGCTTTTCCTACTGCTTACATATTCCAGGACAGGCTACAGCCTTCACCAATGTCCCTTGCAGAGGAATTACATTTACTTTCCGTTTAATGCTCTGGGACAAGGAACAGCTCTAAGTGCCACATACACTGGTGAAGGGCAAATAGTCATACAAAAAAAGATATTGTTAGTTTTTCATCTGCTTCAATACATTGGGGTAAACATGAAACCCACACTGCTCTTCCTGTTTGTTCCCTTTACAGATACCAGTACTGGTCACACACATGATTGGGCTTAAGTGTTTCCTGAAGTGCCAAAAAGAGTCTGCTGTCAAGGGTTATGTACTCAACCCAGGGGGTGCCACATGCACTGGTAACTGCTGTGCTGGAGGTATGTCACCATGTATTTTAATTTTCAGGCACTTGCAGCATACCCAAGATTTAATTTCTAAACAAAGTTTTCAGATATGGTACAGCAAAACCCAATTCTCCTCAGAGACCACTTTAATTAGACAGAGTAGACCTGATGACACATGCATTTTTGACCAAAGTAGTGATACGCCAAAATCTTTCCTTAAAACACACTCATCATCAATTACAATCCTTGAACTTTAAAAAATAACACTTAGACAAAAGTCTCAGCATTTTAACAGTTGATATAAATCTCATGCCCTAAGTAATGCTTATCTTCTTTAACAATATTCAACTACCAGCAAGATTAACAATATCCTAAATCCATCAGATTGCATCAAAGGCATTAAAATTATCAGGGCTCTGAAATACTGTCCGGCAGCTGCCACAGTTACCCCTCAACCTAGTAGTAAAAGTCCTTGTTAAAACAACTCCCCCCCAACCAGTCACAGAGATGAGAAATGTGAGCAACACCAAACCACAAAACAAAGCACGATGCAGAGGCAAGGGCCCCTTCTGGAGAGCTCCTTGCCTTGAGTGACCTCTTAATTAGCCAGCAGATAAAATACTTTCCTGCAAAGTCTTACAGGTCTAGATCAGAGAGGAATATCATGATTATCTAGGAACTATCTTTAATGTGAGGAAGGTCATATAGCATTACCCTGTAATTCTGTTTTCTTTTGCAAAAGTATCAATCCTAATCTGAAAACTCCAAGATGTAAAGAATTTCTATTGCTAAGCAGCTGCACTGTTTAAATTAGCCTCACCATTAACATTTTGTGTCTTTATTTTCAATTTCAACTTTGCTGAGTTCAGCTTTCAGCTACTGAATCTTGCAATTCTTTTGTCCACTAAACAAAAGAAACTCCAAATATCTGCTATCTTCTTCCTGACTGGCTAATTACGGTCCACGATCAAGTCACCCTCTTAACCTTCCCTTTGACAAGACACGCGATTGATTAAACAAACTGAGTCATTGTATGTTTTCCAGTGTCCATTTTAGATCTCTTTTTATTCAACATAAAAAACCAAAGAGATTTCAGCACTGAATGCAGCAGCATCAATCATCATTTCCATGTTCAATACTTCAACTGATATATTTAAAGATTATTTTACTCCATATCTAAAAGAGCATTGCATTGGGCTACAGTGTTCTGCTACTACTCATAAAAAACTTAAATCTTTCAATTTGGGGTTCACAGAAGAAAGAGGCACTGAGAAACAGCTTTGAACTGCATTGTCAGTTATGTGCTTCTCCCTGTGTTATTCTTGGCGAGTCATGGTTTTTATGTTGCAGAAATGGAAACTGGTCTGATAAGTTCCATAAGCTATAGAGCATGTAAAATGGGAGAAAAATTCTAATTCATTAATGTGAGAAAACAACATATTTTCTCTGAGGCATGTAGAATTTTCTCAGATGGATCTAGGCTGAGCTTCTGTAGTAATTTCTGTATTTTATTTCTGAGGGATAAAGGAATCACAAGCAGGCAAGAATTTCTTTTATACCACCTCAGAATTTTTGGTGTAAAATGGCTAAATCAGGTTAAAATGGCTGAACTCAGAAACAAGAAGAAACATTCTGTAATATGATGAATTCTTGAGATAATCCTCAAAAGTCACTATTCACAGAGGTGCTCAAGACAATTAAGGCAAGATTTTCAGAACAACACAATTCTGGCAAACCCTGCTCCTAGAGAAAAGATGTACCAAATGTTGTGTTTGAAAATGCCACATTGCTGTATTCAAAACCTGTCCTCACAGGGATAGTGTCAGTCAGGTAAACTAGAAATACTTGGGAGTCGAGGAAATTTAGACCCCTAAACACTGAATGTTAATCTTGGATCTTACCTGTTGATAGATCTACAAGCTCATCAGAAGAGGAAAGAGGTGCAGAGACTGCTAGATTGCTAGTAATAGCTACTGAGTGATGCTTAAAACCAGCAATTGCTTAAGGTTTGTGGGTGAGGGTTTAGCTACAGAAAAGAAGAAAAGAAGCAACCATCACAAAGAGCTATTATACCTGACAGACTACACAAGACAGATGAAATGTGAGCTTCAGTATTCAAAAGAGAAAGGACACAATCATATGTCTGGTTAACTTACAGGAAATAGTTCCAGAGACAATTTTATACTAACTACAGTGATTTGAGCAATTTTTAAAAATAATACCAACCAATTTCTCTCCATTATACTCTGCTGGCAGAAAATAAAACATTTTTCTTTTAAATGATTGCCTCTGGTTTTGTTAAATCATGCAGCCTGTCAACATGTGGTCACCAGTTTTACATGATCTTTCTGCCTCTCTGGAAAAGAATGAATTTGCAGCCTGATCTGTGATATAAATACATAATCTGGCATCAGTTAAAGTTGTTGCTATTATGACCAAAAAAAAAAAAACCATAAGAAAGATAAGCAACCATAACACTGTAATATGAAAAAAAAAGTCAAAATTATTCATTTAAATTCAAACATGACAGGGTTTTTTTCTTAAATACTATGTCTGGCAATTCCTGCTATTGAAGAATTAAGAGGAAAAAAAAAAAAAAGAAGTAAAGTCTAATTCTGTCACCAGATGTGCTGCCCAACTTCATTGATTTCAAAGGACAACATAGACCCTTAGTGCTAAGCGATTTTGTAAGAGTAAATATTTGAAAAACAGAATTAGAAAAAAATGTAGAATCGTTCTTTTGGTACACAGTTGTTTCAGGAAGCTCACAGCAGCTGAACAAATTAAATCTCCAACCTTACGCTGTCAAGTGGGAATCATGTCCTAATAATCCTATAACTGTTTGATTGGGATATAGCCTCATCTCAACAATGTGACTAAATGGAAAAAGGAGAACTAAACACAGAAAGACAAAACATGTTCAGTTTTACTTTACTAACCTTATGTTGAATTAACCTTTATGAGACACTGTTTTCACTCAGACAATTTGACTATTTAGCTGTCCTTTCAAACCAGGGTTTTCAGGTTTGCCTTCTTTTCTAAACTCCTTTGTAAAATGATTATAGCATACTTCACAACATCCTTTCATCTCCTCTTAGGGATGAAGCGATACACAGAGTCAATCTTTATAATTAAATCATGACTATTGTCAACAGCAGTTGCTGTGATTTCAGCTTATACAGCTATTATTTGTATTCATAGGAATGCCCGCTTCAAAATCACACGACAGGAAAAATCATGCTCTTAAGAGCAAGGGAGGAAAAGCAGCTGAAGTGTTTCCCATAAGGCAGAAGGAGTCAAGGTATCTGTGTGATGTCTAATGCCTTCCAGGCACTTGAAGACTCCACTGAGCAACAGGGTCTACTGTAGCTTTAATAAGGTGCAAATGCTAATTCCCACACTGCTAGCCTGCTGACAGATACTAGTGACATGACAAAATGGGATCTTGACTATTGTGGTTATATGACCTGTGGCAAGGGCTGGTAAAGATACCCCCATGTGTACTGATCCTCCCAGCTGAGACTGTCCCCTGCAGAGAAATCAGAGAACAGGAGTCTCATAATTGCCTCCAGCATCCCTGAAAAGTGACAGCCACAAACAGACCAAAACCAGTGCCAGAAATCTGGCTGAATATAAGAAACTTTTTCTACCAAGTAGTTTTAACTGAAATGCCAAAACCACTAAACAATTCTAGAGTGTTCTATTAATGACAAGTATAAAAGAAGGTATTAGCCTAATATGCAAAAACAATAAACGTTAGGAGAACATTTAGGCAGTAAAAAGTGATGACTGTGTGACAGTAACAGAATGAGATAAACCCGGGTAGAAGTTTGATTTTCTGATTGCTTCAAGATTTGTTTAGACTTAAAGCCTTTGAAAACTAAGAATTCTTGTGCCAATTTTAAAAGTCTTATTTAAATTATTTTATGATTTCAGTTTACATTAAAATCTCAAACAAAATAGCATGGATGCTTTGTGTGGCCATCTGCTACTTTCATCAAGTGTCTGTAGTGACGAAAATGAGGATTCTAGTAGTTTTACTGCAGAGATAATTGAAGCCTTTCTAAGAATAATTTCTATTCAGTCCTTTAGAGCCAAATTTTGTCCTTGGATCTGCACTCTATCTTGTAATATTGGAACATGGTCCTTGTTTGAGCAGTTAATATCAGCCTCTGAGTATAAAATATGAGATATTAGTATTCTTTCATACTTTTGCATAGATGATATAGTCTGTATTACATATCTTGGCAGATGTTTTTGGGGCATGCTGAGCACAGTTTTATATTTAAATTATGCAAATAATGCCAATAGGAAAGGCTGTTTGTTGGTGATCCGAGCTTCTAATTTCAGTCCTACCACTTATTTCCAATATAATCAAGAGCCAAGCAATAACTGGCCTGGTAGACTCACAATATTAACATGCCAGAAAAACTTGTCACATTTAGTTTAAGTAATACATTTTCAAATCCTCACAGATACCAGACCAACCAAAAAAGTTTATTCATAAAAATAATCCATTAAATTCAATGAGATTATACATAGATCTCGTAAATAAATCTGAATTTATCATTCAGACTCAGGTAGGCAAGTCCAGCTTGTGTGTTAGGAGAAACTGAACTCTGGGTTTTTTAAATTGCAGTTCTGAAAAATATTTTTATATCTATAAAAATACTGTGTACTTGTTGAATTGATGTTGAATTGACGTTGAATTGAATATGTAGTCCCTATACCAAACACTTTTAAAAACCTAAGTATTACATTCAGCCTCATTGCTATGGGTTGCTGCCTCCCAGTGCTTTTACTGCAGCTGCCAGAGCAATGCTCATATGAGCTGGGAATGTTCCAAAAAGCTGCTTCCCTTTCTTTGCTGCAACTGCTTATCAGCTTTCTAACTGGCCCCATATCACAGCACCTCATACCCTACCATGACACAAAAAACAGTTGCTGTTCAGTTTGTCTCTCAGTAAATCTGAAGAAATCTGAGCTGACCTTGTCTTAGAGAGCACTTCCTCAGGGATGCTCTCATTCCCTCAACATGGTTAAAATAGCCAAGGAGAAGAGAGGAAAAACAAAAAGAGGAAAAAAGGGGGGAAAGAAAGAAGAAGGGAAATCTGAGAAAAAAAGTACATTTAGTTTTCCTGCTAGAGACTGAAAGACACATGAGGGGTTAGCCCTGCTACTGACATCACCATAAGCCAACTGGGAGTTGCTGGTGTAGTGAGCTCCCATCACTCTCAGAATCCAGTACACACAGAAACACATGCATTAGGGATGAGGTACAGAAACTGGCTCTACTCATACCAGCTAGTGAACTCTCCCTACAACACTTGGGAAGTGTGGATATAGATTTTTTTTTTTGCTCCTGAAAAAGAACAAAAGCAAATTGAACAGATGCAGGAACCTGTTTCAAAGAACAGACTGCACCCCCTTGACTTCTCTGAAACACATTTAGCCCTTCACCTGAAACAGCCAGACACCCGTTAATACAGATATTATTTCATATAGCTGCATACAGGAATAAATAAGAAGATCATACAAACACATTAAACTGGCACAGACTAGCATTATATCTGAAAGAAATCACTTCTCCCTCAACACTTGTACTGATATTCCCACTCTGCACAATCAGCTGCCCTGGGAATAGACAGGGTTAAAATTACTGCAAGATTTTGACTGGATTAGTTTACAGGTTTCTTAATCCAGTTTACCACATGGATGTGTAAGTGCCCATATAAGCAGGGTGGCACAGAATGACTGAGAGCACATCTCTGAGCACTACCAGCTTACCATATTCATGAAGGAAAGGCGATGATAGGAGCAAGACTACATACTCAGCTGAAGCTGTCAGAACAATAAGGGTTGCCAGAATGAAACTGCCCACTTGGAATCTGGCCATTCCTTTAGAAATGCTTACTTAGAAGTATGAAAAGTGCTAAACATTAATAAACACAGCCAGTCAATATCTTAAATTCTCTCCCGGTATCATCAGCAACCTAAGGCTGTGTGGGGGCAGTGGTTCGTTTTGGACTTTGGTGGAACTCAACCATATAATGAAACCACAGACACAGAAGAAAATAGATTTCAATATAATTGACAGCATATGTTTCTATATCTCTATTCAGTAGCTGATAGAAATAAATAATACACAGCGTGCCAGTGATAACCACGGCAAATACGTCAGCCAACTTCCTGAACTGCATTCTAATGGGATCTCACAAGAGATCTATGCCAGGTTCCTCAGGGCCTCTGTTCACTTGATTTCTTTCTCTTCACAGTGGTTTGTAAAAATTCAGCATAACTTAATAATTTATTCTGTTTTCCAGGTTCAAAAAACATTTTGTTGCTCTAAAAGCTTTTTTTATACCCTGCTAGTCTAGCTTTTCTAGCTTGAAACCCTTGCTTTTGTTTCTTAAAATACACAGCAAAGTCTTTGAATTAAACTAAAGTTTGACTAATACCAAATCCTGGTTACAAACAGCTAGATAGTACCCAAATTAACATTTTCATATGAGGCTGTTGAGATGTGTAGCCCAATGGGGTCTGCCTGGTCTTATAAACTGTTTACATATCCTTAAGCCACAAAAGGTCCTGATAGTAAAACCAGCTCTTTATCACACTTGGTGACACTGCAAACTACTAGTAGAATTGTGGAGGCTTAAATTAATGAAAGCATTATTTTAATCCATGCATTCAAGTGAATTTTTTATTTCGTGCTAGAATACAATACACTTCATTTTTAACATTAAACAATATTTAATAGTGAATGCTGTCTATTTTATAATACCAAGTGCATTTATGATTTCCTATACCTCTTCACAATTTAGTGACACTACTAATTTCAAACATACTACAACCCATGCTCTGGGTCTTGCCAGAGTTAAGTTGCATAGAGATGTATTCTAACATAGGTAAAACTGAAGCACAAATGATGAAAGTTCAGCATGAATTCCCCTGTGCAAGGCTTGTCTCATAGCATGTTCTGCCCTGCTCATACCGGGTGACTATTGCCATTAGATGCCAAAAACCCAGCTGGGGATTGTCACAACATCTGGTTCCCTGCAGTACTCAATTTCTTCTAAATGTGCACACCTCTGAGTGAAGCATATCCAGAAATACACAGCAATTTTCCCCTTAAAGCATGGAACACTATAACCAAGATTATTTCAAAAGCTTAGTTCACAAGAAAATATACAAATGGATTGTTCCTCACCCTTCTCCCATCTCTCCTCAAACTCTTCCTGAAATCAGAAATTTTTCTTTTTCTGTCTTGAATTGCATAGCTACTTCTGACTAAAAGTGATTTACCAGAGAACAATGTCAGCCTTTGTACCAGCTTCTTATCCTTTCTTTCCTTTTTTTTTTTTTTGGTCCTTGTGCAGGCGAGGGTGGGGAAGGCAAGTGTGTTTTGCATACAAACAAAATCAAACATCTTATTTTAACCACCCAACCCAGATATTGAAAATACAAGCAGAAAAAGCCACAGTTCTTTGGACTTGAGGAAAGAAAGGTGCAATTAACCTCTATCATTTATCTCTCTACTGACACATGTAGATCCCCTCCCTCTGTCAGACTTATGTATCAAAGTGCTGGCAAGTGTCTCTTCTAAATGTTCAGCAGCCCTCACACATAATAGGAGGATCCCTTCCTGTGGATCATCGAGTACTCCAACACTCAGGAGACACCAGTTCACTCACCAGACAAGGAATATTCTTCACTATCCTCCTTTCAGTGTCTTTCACTCCCTTTCCCTCAAAATAAATGCATTCTGTGCAAGACACATTCTTCATTACAAATGTTCATTTTCAGGGCAGCTGGCTGCAGTCAGAGTGTCTTTCCAAGAGCACTCGTTAACTCTCTTGGCTGATTTCAGCTCCCTGAAATGGATCCCACCCTCTCCATTCTCCTGCTCTTCTGCGAGCTCTGATGTTACCTGCAGCCTTCAGACCAGGTCGGAAGGTGTATTGCTCCCAGAGATACTGTGCTCATAGACAGCATCTACATTTTCTACAGACTGCAGAAAATATACACACCCTCAATCACATACACACATTTGGCTCTGCTTTCGTGTATTTTGCGTTCCCGTGAATTTTGAGTTACATATATTTCGGCGCTTTTGTGGATATATCCTGCTTTTCTGTCCTCAATTCCCCCCCTGGATATTGGATAATGAGGTGGGATATCTGGCCTCGTAAAACTTTCAAACAGGGTGAATGGAAAGAAATCTCATGAAAGGGACTTGACTATCTTTGGTAGCAAGAGGTGGAGATTAAAGTCAGGTGGGAGGGGCAGTAAGCTCAGGGATCTCAGAAAAGGTGCACCTCTGCCTCAAGAAGGGCATATTTGTCCTTCATGTCTTTGCTCCATTTGATTGTTGCCTTGAGCAGGCTGGTAGACTCCAGCCCTTTGTGCTCCTGGACAGCAGGGAAGGAACCTCAGAGGTAAAAGGGAGAAAAGAGGACAATGAACCCAAGTCATCTGAGTTTATAGGCACAGATCAGAGGACAAAGCAACATGCAGGACGTCATGGGAGGCATCCTCTGCAGACCAGCAGAACAAGAAAAGGAAGTAGGTGAAGCTTGTTTAAAGAGTTGGAGGAAGCTTCATAATCACATTCCTTCATAGTAATTGGTAAGGTCATGGAGTAAATCCTTCCCAAAGCCACTTACAAGCAGATGAAACAGTAGATGTGACAGGGTAAGTAAGCATGAATCAGCAAGGGAAAATAATGCCTAATCAACTCAGCTGCCTCTTATGAGATGGTTGCTTAAGATGGGCCCAGGTAGGTCAATGATATTGCTCACCTTGACTTTACAAAAATCAACAGTCCTTCCATTGGTCCTTCTAGCCAAACTAGAGATATAGGAGATATATACTTGAAGAGTGCACAGTAAGGTGGGTGGAAAGATGTACAAACTATCAGACTCAAAAGGTTGTGATCAGTGGTAGAAATTTAAATGGTGACTCATTTACTACTGGTGTCCTTCAGAGCCAATATCAATTAATGTCTTCTTTAAAGACCTGGATGATAGGATGAGGTGCATCCTCAGCAAGTTCCTAAAAAGAATCAGACTGGGAGAGCACCAGTAGAGGTATCCCCCATGTCCTTCCTTTCCTCCCCCTAAGGGTTTGACAGATGAATTGATTCTCGCACAATCCTGAGATATTGAACCCTTGCAGGTGGGCAGCTGCATAATCAGGCAGATACTTTTGCCCCTGTACTGTTATCCAGGGGGCTGGAATAGATGATCTTTCAACGTCCCTTCCAACCCAAAGCATACAGATGGTTTGCAATGCCACACAGAAGCAAAATTTAACCATGGCTCCCTATAATTTCTTTCTCAGTTTGAGAAAGGTAGCATTCAGGAAAAAAAGACAATATACATCCCTGCTCCACCTTGCCACTGCTTCCAAAGGCTCTGTGATTCACAGGACTCTCCCTTACCCTGCAAAGGGCTGTCTGCTGTAAGTCTACAGTGAAGGGAGAGGTGAAAATCTTGTGACCCCATTTAAATTAATCTTTCTCACCTCCTAACCTTAGATTAGGGGCATACCCTTCCCTCATTACTAGCACTTTAATTTAAGAAGAGATAAGGCAAGAGATAAAACATGTTAGAATATGCCACTGTCATAGAAAATGAATACAGTAACTATAAAATCAAGCGATAGTTAGTGATTCTGTGAATAGTATATTTTCCATTCCTTCACAATACATGATTAGTAGTGATAATTTCAGAGCTCCAATTCACCACTAATTCAAAAGCTACATTTTTACAACAGTAAAAAGCAGAGGCCATATGAGTAAGCTTTGCAGATGGTCCAAAAAAGTTATTTAATTCTTCATCAGCTAGTAATAAACAGCTGCATTCTTGTGTCTTTTCTGCTTTTGTTTTATGTGTCACAATGTATAAGCTTATTTCTTGAAAATCTGAGAACATACAGAATATTCAAAATACATTGTACTGAAAATGTTATTTAACTGGAGATAATGCAAAATGGGAAAAGATAATTGGAGATAATACAAAACATGTGAAAAACTATAGACCACATGAAAAAAAATCAAAATAATTTGCAGCCTTTTTTACTACTTTCTCACTACTGGAATAAAAAAAAAAAATAAGAATAGGTTTAAAAGAAAAAAAGAAAAAGGAAAAAGAAAAAAAAAGGCAAAAAGAAAGTTTCTGTATTCAGTCCAACCTGAATTCTAGCATGGTCACTTTAATAACATTTAACAGATGTTCTTTGATTTACTTTATAGACTTCCCCAAATCTGCAGTTTGCAAAACCAAGCCTTCCCCACCCGCTACCAAAACTACAGCATAAGAACCTAAGGGTGAATATACTTAAAGAGTTAAAATCATTTTATCATTATGGCTTTAATAGGGTTCTTTTCCTTCCCTGCCCCAATGCCCTGGGTAAGTGTAACTTAGCCTACACTGGTAAAAATTACATTACATTTGTTCCCAAAACAGAATAAGCTACTAGACCTTTGCTCTGGACCTCTTCCATTTTCTTTCCAGTTTTGCTGCCATAGAGGTATTAGCAAGGGCTGTGATTGGTTTGTTTGGGATTTTTTTCCACCCTTCTAGCACATACACTTATTTCAGCAGTGGATACACCAGCAAATTTTGGCTGCCTAAAGTGTGTCCAGCCAAATCCCTGACACCACTTCATTCCTCATGTTTCATTTCAAAGTAATTTTTTATTTCAAATACAAAAGTATAATTTAGTAAAATGGTCACAAAGTCAGTAGCAATGGTCATAAAGAAATATCAAACACTAATTTAGAATATTATGAGCTATGCACATCTCAAAAATATAAAGTGAGTTTCTAAAACTATTCACTTCTACAAATCTCCAAAGCATGCATTTGCAACTACTGCTCAATGAAATATGAGAAGTCCAGAAAAGATATATGCAAAATACTTAGCAGCATGACTTTTTAAAAAATATTTGTCAAGTTAAAATCTCAATTCTTTGCAGTGGAAACTAAAACGTGTAAGTATTTCTGTTCACCTGCAAATCCTCATATTTGGCTAGTTAACCAGCAGTTGAATCCACAGCTGGCATTTAGGCAAACAATTACCTAATCTGCATGAGAACTGCTGAAGTTTAAACATTTGGAACTAGAGAGTACATTTCACCATTGCTATACAGAATTACATGTTTGAATTCTTGACTATTCACATTTTTAATGCAACTGGGCTAGTTCTTTTCCCCCCTTAACTGAGACAGCACCTCTTTGATTCTGAATTATTTCAGTGAACTGGATTCTAACTAAACAGAAAATCTAATTGCATTGAATTATACCATACGCCTATTTCCATTTTCATAGGACTGGAAAATATAGGCTGCTAGTCAATCTTTGATTCTTAGCTATTATTTTGTAAAACAAGGCTCTTCAGAAAATAATTAAATCAAAATAACTCATTTGCAAAAAAACTGAAACTTCAATCTTTCATAGACTTTTTTATTTGGGTGGAAGAAAAACTGATTGATTATTCTCATCTTAATATGCATGGATGCAAAGTGTGTCCTTTTCCCTGGAGCATGCATTGGCACCTGAAGCAGAACATGTGGAGGCAACAGCTTTTCAGGCATCAGAAATGACAGAAGCAGGAGCACAGGTAGACTCTTTGGATACAGTTCTTTGACCCATATTCAATTAATCCACTCAGTTCCTGTGCTTTACTCAACATTAGAAGCTGAACAGAAACTACACTAAGAGTTCACAATACAGTCTTAAGCAGTTTCTTCCCTTTAGAACAGCGTTAGAAAAAGACCATTTTCACATTTACAGAAAATTGTAACATGACACTGCCTTCCAAATAATCCACCAGGGCTTTGTCTGTGCAGCAAGCAGAGGTGTGAATGTGTGAGTGCAGGCAGACCAAAGCTGGATGTGGTATGAAAGATGGTAAAGCTCTGTATTACTGGTCCCCAGGCACACTGCAGAGAGGCAGCCAGCAGGCTATTTGCATATTTGGGCACTTAGCATGCACTGAAATCCATGTTGCTACAGCCTGACTACTTTTGGTTGAAGCTACACAGGGTATGCCTATGGATGCTGCAGTCACACCTGTAACAGCAGAGTGCAAGCCACCTTTGACAAGTTGCTAGGAAATAGTTTTTTATTTAGGCAGCCATTTACTCCCAAAATATGCCCATGTGCCTGTGCATTCACATATGCACACACATATACATGTGCACATTCCTACATGCACACATATGTAACAGGTTTCTTTGATTTCAACTTAGAACAGAAAAAAAACCACACTGCATTACTTAGTTTTGGAGAAAAGTCTTAGGGACCACTTTTGGTCCTTGCTTGCTGTATGCCATTTGAAAAAATGACAATGCACACAGCATACATGAGTGTGATAAAGCAACTCAAATGGAGAAAGTGATGGTGACACCACCTGCCCACAGCCATTTCTATCATGACCAGATGCTCAGATTATAGGATCTTTAGGTGTCAAAATGTATTTACATCTTTCAGTGCTTGAATGATTTATGCCAAGAATTCAAAGACTACAGTCAATAGTTCTTCCACTTATCTCTCCCTAGGCTTTGAATAAAGTCCACAGTGGGGTTGAAAGGACATGATCTCTAGCAGTAGAAAAGACACTACTCAAACAACACGTACACGTAAGCACCAAAAACAAACACAGCTCCATAGCACCTGTGAGCGCCTATCCTGCCACCTCCCTTGCCAAATCACAACCAGTTGTTGAAAACAGTCAACACAGTCTCTGCAAATTCATCTCAAAATAAGTCTGATGGACTAATCTTTTGAATGCTACAGCTTGTGCACCTGTTTACTTTGGGAGACAATAAATCACAATGCTTTTTTTACTGTTTGCCTAGAAAAAGAAGAAAAAGTTCTCCCAAAGGGTTTTAAGAGCTCCAGAAAGTAAAAGTTCTGAGTCATAGAATGCTGTATAGATTAGATCTATATTAATGTTTCTTAAATAAAAAGAAGAAATAGGTCTTCTATAACACATTAGTAAATATCAAGCAGTAGTCTCTTTCCATTTACTAATAAATGTTAAAAATAATGGTGGGTTATAAGTAAAACTCTAAAGCAAAACAAAACAATTTGTGGGCTTCTACCCTCCATTGTGGCTCTCTTGAGTGTATGGTTTCCCTGTGGGCTTGATCCCATAGGAAGTTTAACTATAGAAATAAATATATAAATAATTATAAGATAATGAATCATGTCACCAAGGCCAGTGAAACTATTTATGTTCAACATTATGTACATGCCTAAAGTGCTTTTCTGGACCACAGCCCATATTAACTTCCGTTTTATACAAAAATACAGTGAATAGTTTAATAAAATAGATGACACCATCTTAAGGGATATTGTGAATCACATCAGTGTTCTGCTGGCTTTGATGGATAGCTCTTAATGAATAAATGTACTCTGAGACTCACTGAGATCCTGTGCAGGAGCATTACAATTCAGACACATAATGGGTTGTCAGTGTACAATAATCTGTATAGAATATAGAGGGGATGATGGAGAACCTGGAGCACCAGCTCAGTATTTCAGTGCCTCTAAGTATTACAAACAGCATAATTCAAGCTGTGAACATGCCTGTAGACCTCTTCAAGAGATGTAAACTCCTATTTTGTTGAGTATTTTTAAAAGAGATTAAGGAAAGAATAATCAGGTACAAATTCCCTAAAGAGAAGAGAAACCTAAGGTCTTAAAATGCTATGGAGAACGTCCAAGCAAATCTCTCAAAATTATTACAATGAGATTTGACAAGTTATGTATGATCAATCTAAACCACAACTATTTCAAGAGATAAAATCAAAAATAACTTCCAGATATATAACTACTAGCAACACTAAAATAAAACCTTTCTTCCATTTCTTTTAAAGAATATCTTGGGAGACATTCCATCTTTCAGAACTGCTGAACTTGTTCCTTTCATTTGAAATCTTGGATATTAAGAATCTGGCTTTTTCAAATCACAGTGTTGATTAAATAGGGCTATTTTGTTATTTTTTGTAAGCTGCAGAACCTGGCCTTTAGATATTAAAATTTAATCAGTAATAAAAAAAATTACTTTGAAAAGAGTTTTCCTTTTTCATAATATTTTTGCTTTTCTGAAAACTCTAAAATCTCTCTTTCTTTAATTTGTTGTGTGATAAACCATAAAGAAACAATTATTACTGTTTATATTTAGAATAATATACAATTGAAAGCCTAAGATTTATGTTAAATTAAAACCTATATATTTTTAGAACTCTGGGATCATTCTGTTATGTTTGTGGAATTTTCCTTTATGCCTTTTCTGTACTGAAGCAAAAGTTTCCTCCAGTTAAGTTTCATTTGAAAATAAAAATATTACCTCCAGATTATACTTTGGCAAAAGGAAAATACTTTCCCTTACACTTTATAGTACAGTAAATGCCAAGAAATAGAAAAATTCCTCCAAATTTCATTACTTTTTTCAAAAAACACGCTTAAAGAAAAAAAAGTAGAGAAAGAAATACTGTTAGAAAATAGCATATTTTAAACTCATAATCTTACAATATTTATTAAGTTTGCTTTTTCTTACATGTCTTATTATTCTGTTATTTTTCTAAGACTATATGAAAAATGGTAGCTGGGAATACATTTGTCTGTAAGAAATGAAGCATTTTCTGAAGACAACAGGAAGCAAAGGGGAGGAGCCTGTTTAGCTCTTCAGTACAGCAGATTTAATAGATGATATGCTGGAAACAAAATTTCCAGAGCTGAGCTGTCAGCAGGCGTAGAACTAAATCTTGCCAACCAATTGAAAGTAAAAATGGGACAGAAGAGAAAACAGGAAAAAGCATCAGTTCTGAGAGAAACATTTTAAGAAGTGAAAGAGCAAAGACAGCCTTGGCAGTGGACAAAAGGAAAAGAAGAAGCAGGCAAAATAAAAGACAAGCACAAAAAGTCCATGCTTTCAGGAAGAAAAAAAACTCAATTATTGTGTTAAATGTATTAAATACTGCTCAGTGCTCAATGCTCAGTGTTACTCCTCCCTGTACACAGTAACATTAGTTATTCAAAAATGATGATTGAAAGGTTTTAGCTTGCATGCCACCTTTAAATGTGTCCTAGAAAAGGAAAGCTTTGGTTTTGGGTTCCTGAAGCAAAGCAATGAGTGCATTCCTGAAGGCCCAGGCATGGGGAAAGACTTAAGTGGAAAAAACCAACAAAAAACAACAACAACCATAAAAAAATCCTGGAAGAGAGAAGAGAAAAAAGAAAGCTCAAGATAAGAATCAGTGTGCCACTGTGAAACAGGATAGGATAGATGTTTATGACTTGATCATCATGGGTCTAAGCTGACTGTGACGCTTTTGACCCATAGGCAGCTCCCTTGAAAAATCCTCCTCTCTCAGATGCACGTCTGAATTTTGCCCATAAATTATTTTTACTTCAGTACTGAGGGAAGAATTTTAAAATAAGTCCATCTGACTTAGTTGCAGAGAACCAATGTTTTTTTAGACAAGAAAGATTGGGAAAGCCCTTGGAATCTCTTGTGCTTAATCAGTTTGGCAAAGCGACATTTGAAAGAAATAAAATCTAAAACTATTACACAAGTTTTGAGAATTAGGGTACTATAATACAGTAAAGAATGAAAGACTGTGAAACATTTTCTTCAATTATCCATTTAGCACCATCAGAGATGATGTGCCATTCTGCCAAAATTAAAAATGAGGGTTGAAAAACACTGACTTCCATAAATTCATGACATGAAAAAGAACAAAATGATCAGATGACAAAACTACACTAAATACATAAAAACTCAATGGCCTCTGAGCATCATTGTTGGTAAAACCATATCCTGTAATTATTTCTCAGAAGTCAGTGTGACACAACAGAGTGCTAAATATTCATTCTTTGGAATAAATATGAATTTAGAACTATTCATCTTTTTTCAAACATCTGACATGCTGCATAAACAGAAAGTATATACGGCTTTTTTAAAGTAAACAATACAATAAGTAAAGTGATTTATTATGCAATTTATCTCTTTCCATCTCTGCGCTGTTCATAATTCAGATCCACACAGGGCAGTTCATATACCATTAATATATCCCAGATGTGTTTGACTTTAAGGCTATGATCATTTTAAATGTTTTAAAATGTGTGCCATCTATCATTAGTGTTATGGTGGTGTCATTCGCATTATTATAGTTAGGGTTGTGTCAGCAGTTCTCTAAGCCCCCATTTTCAGGGGTTCAGAACTTGGCAGTAAGAAGTGGCTACAGCCTGAAACCTGGCAAAAAGCATTCTGGCTTGGGAGCAATTAAATTTCTTTCTCAAAAAGCTAACAAAGGATTTATTCTTGAAATTCTGCAGAAGAGAAAGAGATGTGTTCATGGTTTAAGATATAAAGTTCTTCTGGCAGACCTTAGAACTTGTTTTGGGCTGAAATAAATAATGGCACAAGAGTGTCCTGTAAGAGATGAGAGCACTGGTGAGTTGGAGACTGTAGAGACTAACTGCTTATACTTCTGAGCAGATCTGCTATGTGTATTCCAAACAATATACCAAATACAGCAGAGCATCTCAGCAACATCTGCAGCACCTGGAAATTCAACCTGCATGCATTTTGCACGTAACTTCAAATATCAGAAAGGAGCATTTCCAAAGCTAACCTAAATAGCAGTCTTGCCACATGACAATAGCAGGATAAGCTTCCATTTTAGTAGTCCTGTTTTATTTGCAACTTCACTGACCTCCCAGTTCTGACTGGTTTATCTTAACTAAACTGGGATTGGAGTAATACAGAATTACTATGCCACACAGCTAATCTTCAAACAGAAATCCTGACAACAATTTCAAAATCTTTAGGCTGCTCAGAAACTCTTTTTGAGTAGATACATTCTGCAAGAAACATGTTAGGCTCTTTTCAAAACTGAGTTGGTAGTAAAGGAATGGAGACATGGTAGTGCTAGTAGAGCATCTTTCCAGTTTGAAGATACAGTTTGCTTCTCTTCCTGCCACAGCACAGAATTAGTTTCCATGTGTTACAAAAATAATTGATTTATGAGACAGGGAACACTGGTAAATATCCTATATGTCTGTAGAGTCATCATAAAAATTATTTTTGGCTGAGCACCAAAAATTATTAAAATTGTCAGATCCACATTGACAAGGGTTGGACTACTTAGAATTGTCATTTATTTATTTTCCTAGCCAGTGCAAACTCCCATGCTGTAGAATTGGAGATTCAGTGAGCTGTGACTGTTTAACCAGAGAAGAGGAGGCTCAGGGGAGACCTTATCACTTTCTACAAGTATCTGAAAGGCGGTTGTAGCCAGCTGAAGGTTGGTCTCTTCTCTCAGGAAACTAGTGACAAGATGAGAGAACACAGTCTTAAGCTGGTTCAGGGGAAGATTTAGGTTGGACATTAGGAAGAAGCTCTCCATAGAAAGGGTTATTTGGCATTCTAATGGGCTTGCTGGGGAGGTGATGATGGATTCACCATCCCTGGAGGTGTTAAAGAAAAGACTGGATGTGGCACTTAGTACCATGGTCTAGTTGACAAGATGGTATAAGTTCATAGGTTGGACTCTATGATCTCAAAGGTCTTTTTCTAAGCTAATTGATTCTGTGTCTCACTGCCCGCTCTTAGAAAATTCAGATTCACAAGCTATTAGTTTGGCAGTTTTTATTCTACCAGCTGGGCCACACAGCAAGGGTACAGCACTTTTCAGGTCCCACCTTTGGAATCTCCTTTCCCTAGGAAGCACACTTTTTTTTTCTTTTCCAAACACAGCTCTTGCTCACCACCCACCCCCAGAGGACTCCTGTGTTTCTTCCTACCAGAACTGACTACTTTGTCTTCCTTTCATTCTCTAACAGATATTCAGCAGCTCCCCCCATTCCCAAAACTCCAGATTTGATTCTTTCCTACTGTGATTTTGTTCTCTATTGCCTTTCCACTCACTCTGACATGACTGCCTCAATGTACATCAATAGGAGTCATGCCCCTGTGTCTTCACTAAAAATCAATTGCAATGAGGTTATGCCACCTGAAAAATAAGTTGATAACCCCTCAGCACTTCTTGCAGGACCACTGCTGTTGCTGTCTCCCTACCTCCAAGCCAAAAAAGCCTGCTGTGGCTGTGCTCCTCTTCTTTTACCTTCGCTACACTAAAGGAAACTGGTTTCCACTTCCTCTTATTAAGATTCTATGATTCCACACTATAATATCACTATTTATTCCTCTTCTGCTACCTCTGGAAGACACTGCTTTTCATTACCTATCTCAGCGAGAAAACTTCCTTGTGAGAACAAAGTAGCAGTTCCTGACCAAATCCAACAGCTGTTCTTCATAGAACCATCTTTTCAGGGACACACCCTGAGCACCTCTGATCAGAGATGAACATTTCTGGTCAAGACATGGAAAATTCTTGCTGCCCTCTCCCCAGCGAGACAAGCACCCCCCAAACACCCTCTCCCCAACCAGACAAGTTAAGACCTTTTATCTCTTTCATCCTGCACTGTTGCAAGTTGCACAACTTGAACAAAAATGAAGCTATTGGCTTTTCATGCAATTCTTGCATACTTAGGCTTTATGACGAATTGCACCACTTCTGTATAAACAGTAAAGGAAAGAATATATTACTCAGCTACCTGGTTAAACATGATTGAATAGTAAAGGATTATCAAATACTTCCCTTGTAGATTCTCCCTACATTCCACCAGAGGGCTACAGAACTCCCAAAATACTGAAAAACAAATTTTCCAACCTTTCCAAAGCAAACTATGTTCTTAATGTCATTTCCAAATTGCTATGAAGATAGTTTCTAATTGATTTTTAGGGATGGGTCCAAAAAATTCAGCAGAGCGTTTAAAGATTTTGCAGTTGGCAAACACTTTTTGAATAAAATTTGAGACAGTGGTTTCAATATGTCTGAAGCATTGTCCATGGGTCATGATTTCATGCCTGTCTTCATAAGAATGGAAAAAATATGCCTACTTTCTATTTTTCATCTACTTAGCACATTCACCACATCCAGCTACGCTATGCTCTTATCCATATAAAAATGTTTTCATTTTGTTTGTAATTCATTTGCTCTTGAATGAAAAGTTTTTATTTTTTACTCAAAAAGTGTAAGACCCTACTACTTCTAGAGACATATAATTCACTCTTCCCTTCTATCAAATACTCCTACTTGTGAGACCATGAGGTGGAATAGTAAGAATCCATGACATATACTAAAAGAATTTTAAATTTAAAGAAGAGTGGAAACAGGAAAAAATGTGCATATTAGCTAAAAAATGACATATAAAAAAGGTTCCTGATGAAAAAGAAAGGTTGTGAGTGATTTTTTCAATGAAGATTAATACACAGTACTGTTTTTCTTTTTGTAGCAGTGGACTTAACTTTCGTCAACTTGCATCAAATTAAATTGACAGCCAAATAAATTTATTGAGATCTTCAATTTGAGTTATGCCAAAACCTAATCCTAGGTAAGGAGAGTGACAGTTAGTAAAAGAAGAATTGATCCTTAATCTCCACCAAACAATATGTTCAGAGCAATGAATAGTAAACAGTTTAACCTCTTTTACTTTTATACAATGCACTGGCCATTTTATTTTTGTTTTACATGCTACATGGTATTAACTTTTTTCACCTACATTATAAATATGACAATCTACACCATTCATGCTGTCAGCTATGAAATAGCAAGATATATCTCTTCATTCCATACACAAAGGGAAGTTAAATTTATGAATCCAGCAGCAATGCTAGTCATTCTTTTATACTATTCTTCCCTTTCAAATTGGTAAAGAGCCTGAATGGCAACTTGAAGAAAGCATGCTTCCTCGATAAATCTGGTCTAAACAAAATACTTTTGCCCTTGTAATATCAACATTTACAACAAGTAAAAGCACAAAGATGCAAGGATTTTGTGCCTTTAAAATGGAAAGAGAAGAAACAGTTTTACAATTTGACTGGCATAAGAAAAAAACTTGAAGATATTGCATTTTTCCAGATTCTACTGCGATATTTGCCAATCTAGAAATGGTCTGTAGATTATAAAATCTAGTGCCTGTTGTATTTATTTTGCACTGATACAGTTCAAAAGCAAGCAGAACTGCTTAGCTCCAAGTATTAGTCCTACCACTACTGTAAGTTAGAGTTGGTTGCTCTGGAAGCAACCGAACAAATTCTCTGTAGTCACCATAGAAATCCTATGGAATGTTGCTTCCTGCTGTTTTAGAATAACTATAAGGTAGCCGCAGCCTTTCAACACTGTAAGTGGTGCATCAAAAATGTTCATCGTCTAATAGACTTTCAAATAGAAAATTTTCTCTTTCCTTGAAGAATTAAGATTCCTATATACTGCACATAAATGTAATGATATTTATGTATGTCATCATACATAAGCTAGGTTATATATAACATTCTGTCTTATGACTGAAGATTAGCAGACTGGTCTCCATTTCCACACACTCCTTTCCCAGTTTCCATTTTAGCCTATCTTCCAGTGGTACCCCAATTTTATAAACCACCAATCTCATGAGGTTAATGCACTCATATATGTACAAGTAATATGAGAGAGTATTTATTCTGGCAGCTTGTACCATGTCTTCTCTTCACAGATTGAACAAAATTTCACTAATAAGGTTAGCTGTCATGATTTCAAAACCCAAAAGGTTAATAAGTCTCTGGATTGATTTATAAGATGTATCTGATAGAGAAATCAACACTTGTTTCTATTTAGTTCTTATTCATCACAAGCCAACTTTATTTTTTGAAAATGTAGAAGAAAAATTCTTATGTCAACCCTGTTTTGTAATGTCAGAAAGAATTGGGCAATATTTACTTTATTTACATTCATGAAATTCCATGCCACCCACGCAAGGACAGGTTGGAGGCTTTTTAAAAGCCCTTTTTGTTATCCAGTCTTGAAGCCTATGTAGGGAGAAAATTCTGGTCACTGGTGGTATCAGCAAAGAGGTGCACACACCCTTAGCAGAACAGATGGTAAGACCCAAATTTCCCTAGGTGAAATCAGTGAATCAGTGGGATTATATGATCAAGAAAATATTTGTTCCATCAAACATGAATTTAAACCAAAAAAAAAAACCCAAAAACAAAGCATTGCTATCACAGGGCATTCACAGGGCATAGTTAAGTCTTTAAAATTAACAGGATAAATGGGCAATACTGAACAATTTAATTCATATCACTAAAAAAAAATTCAGACTATTTCTCTGATTTGTGTCTGGTCCCGTTTCATTGAATTTGAGTGGAAGAAGAATAATTTGATGGTGAGTAATGCATTTAAGACAATTCACTTAAGACATTCTTTATCCATGTATTTAACCATGTTGCAATACTACAAGTCACTGACTACACCTTCGTATACATTCTCCATGTGTCTTATATGGAGAACACAGCTTGTTTTCCAAATACAACACTGCTGTTGTCTTTGGAAGGTGACAGGTTGGGGAAGGGTTTTGGGTTTTTTGTTTGAGTTTTAGGGATTTTTTTTTAAATTAAACTCAAAGATAGCGCAGAAAAGTGGGATTCAGTATGGTGAATCACATATGTTGATTCACGTTGAATCACCTCTGGGTACTGAAAGAGGGCCAGTATAAAGTGAGAAAACTGCAGGATCAGTTTACAGGACACTAGCTTGAGAAGTCCTAAATTGAAGAACATGCAGATTTCTTAGGTGCTAGATTAAAACCTTTAACATAAAATTCTATCATCAGTTTGAACTATTTGACTGTGCGAAGTCAGAGAACCTCTTTCTAAAAGAATCCTGTCATTTCTTTCCTCCTTATAAGCACTGCCAGTTTCCCAATGCTCTTTTGACAGTATAATCAGTCAATTCAATCAGAGAAATTCTATAGTACAATGGTAATTTTCTCACACTTTTTTTTCTCCCTTTACACTGTCAATTCAAGCCACCTGCTGTAAGCATTGATGTGGAACGGCTTAGTATTAGCTCTGAAATTAGTACCAGTCCCCAGTTAAATACCTGGCACATTCAGTGTGGGACAGACACTGTTAATGGCACATAAACCCATCAGATGCAATCGCTGCATTCCTTGAGCAAGTCTCTTTCCAGGCTATTCAGAGAGCACCTTGCTGGTATCACTGCACTAGGCTTAAAAATCAGCCTGAGAGGGATGATTTGGGGAAGGAGAGGGAGAACAAACATAACCCCAGAATCTGCCTTAAAAAGGGAATTTGTATGAATATTCGATCGAATACATTATTCCAACACACCAGCAATGCCTTTAAAAGCTCATTTAAAGGTACAAATTGTGCGCTGTTTTCAAATAGCAGAAACAAATACAATTCATGACACTTTATAAAACCTCACTACTTAAATCCTAACACTGGCTTCAGCTATATGTACTAAGTTCCATCATTTAAGCCCATAAAAAAAAGGCTATTAAATCCAATATCTTACAAATGCATCAGTTCTACTGGCCTGTTTAGCTCAGCAGGTAGATCTGTGCACATGAGTCAGTCAGCAATGATGAAAGGCATTTACTATAAGCTCCTCACAGGGTCATCAATGGACAGCCTGTACAAGATTTATGCTTTAAATAATATATGAACTAAACACCTTGAAGTAATTGGCTGTGTGAAGCCTTACACTAGGCCAGATAGCTTGTCTGCACAAAGTAAAATAAGATTAAATAATAAATGAACAGTGCAGAGGTTTTCTAACCAAACTAATTCTACATGATTTTCTAAGTGCAAGTTGTTCATGAGTTAAGACGCTTTCATGATTTCATGCTGGTGTCATGGGGCCAGCCTGTCTTTGTCAACAGTATCTATCTTAGAGGACTGTATTCTTTTTGGTGATGATGTTAGCCACTCACTGCTCTCCTTCCTTGCAGAAGATAATTGAAGCAGTCTACATAACCATGTCAGGAGTTCACTGAATGGTCATTTTCCAGTTTCACAAAGAATGAATACATCAATACTTTGACCATATTACGTGTAGAAAAACTCTAGAAAACTGGCATCAATTCATTAACTCATTAACAAATACAACCTACAGACTTTTCACTGGTGGGATTATACTGAAAAAACGGTCAAAGGATTTTCCCACAGTAGTTATAATGTAGGGTTTCACATCCTTTAATGCCATCAAGAGTTTCCAAAATATCTTCCAAATGCAAACTAACATTCTAGCTGACAGCCTTGTGCAGATATTCTCTCTCTTAAATATGATGCTGCAGGCCATTTCACTCCCAGTTCACAATCACATGAATCCCTGTTAAAATTAAGCCTTATTATCCATATAAGTACTAGTGGAAAATATTTAAATTAGTTTGCAAAGCCCCTTTTAGTATTATCAAGGAGTTTAAAACTAGTTGGAGACAACAAGGAGACCAATGCGTCACAGACAGTCTACAGCAGGTTTGTTTTCTAATACAAAGGAAATTCATTTAATTAATGCTAGATTCAAAGCAAAAAATGCAGGTACTAGGCATTCCAGAGAGAAGAAACTGTTTGAAAGTAAGAAAGTGGGAATATATTTAGAGGGTTTATAGGCCAGTTCTTAGCTGGTGAAGCACTTTACCCCTAGAAAACTAAATAGGCTTTCCTAGATTTACAGAAAACAAAAGTCTTGCCCTTTATCTTTTTATCATTGCTCCTTATCTTTGGGGAGTTACCTTCACTAAAAGAGGTACAAGGCACAATTAATTAAAGCATTTCATATTCTGGTTGAAGTTCTTGCCATATCTCTGAATTGGCGGAACCTTTACACTTACTTAAGGCTTCTCTACTTTCAATGTATGATAGTGGATTCTTTTAACACTGAATTAAAAGAGGGCTCCAGCAGTTGGTTGCACCTTCCCCCACCACTCATGTTTTCTGTACAAGGCTAATTGAGTTATATCTCATGGAAAAACCTAAACACTGTAAAGCAGGATTTCCAAGGTTTCATTCACAACCCACCTTTGGGCTTGGCACCTCACATTTGGGAGCTGCTGCTCTAGAGTGAAACAGAACTAATCTAGAAGTAATTCTACCACATTTATATGAATTACAAAAAAGATGAGGTGGGAAAAAAAAAGGAAAGAAAAAACTATCAAATATTTTAATTGATAAAACAAAACTTAGTAAATAAATAAATGAAATTGCTTCAACTAAATTTAATGAAATGTTAAGACTATTCCTTTAAAACACACAAGGAGCATTTGTACAGCTGATAGTCCCTGTGACCTTGGCAGCCTTACAGGGGTAATCTTCACGTAAGATGAATTATTCTTGAACAATTGCTCTAATGTATTAGGCACAAGCATACTGTCCTTCAATATTAGGCATGCTTGTCTTTCCACATCCTTATTTCTATACAAACGTATTTATTAAGGACAAAGAGGAGGAGGAGGTGTTAGAAGGAAGGAGAAAAAGAGAAAGATTACGTTCTATGCAAATATGCACCACAATACAAGAGGAAACAAATTTATTATAGTCCATGGGGATGAAATTATTTGTCAGAATAGACTTAAAGATTTCAGAGCAGAGGATACCTCCCAGTGAGCCCTGCTCCTAGACAATTTAAAACCTTCTGAGCAAAAACTTTCAGGGATAGTAGTAGGTAAAGAATGAACAAACCATGTTTGTTAATGACTCAGATGTTTCCCACAAACCTGCTAACCAACACCACAGTGACTATAAAGGGAACACTCTCACATTTATCAAGAGGGCCAGCACTTTGCCATCCATCTTCCTTTCCTGTGTTGGTCTTTTCCTTCCAAGAGAGCAGCAATTTGGGCCAGAAATCAGTACAGACAGAGTCAAACAATGATCTGAAGAGGGAGCCAAACAAGTTTATAAGAAAGATTATGATTGCATCTGATAGCAAAGGTCTGTGCTCAGCACATACCCTTTGTCAATTGTTTCCCCTGCTATCCCCAGCTCCAACTTAAGTCCTTCCAATCCTATTTCTTAGATTCATATAGAGATGCAAACATTTTGAAGAAGATCCAAGTCTCTACAAAGAGGATTTAAACCAAGATAGAGAATGACTGGGACAAGTAGAACTACCTATATACCTGTTTAAACAAAATAACCAGAGGAATTTCCATAGGAAACTTTTCTGCAAGCATTATTGATTAAAAAATATGTGCCACTGAACCAAGGAATAAAAATCTGGAAATCTGGAGGGTGCCTAGGATCAGAACTGCATTTCTTCAGCCTAATGTAAATCACGAGAGTTTTTAAAAAACAGAGGTTGTTCAGTTCCCACAGGCTCCTCCAAGCTCTGTAATTCCACTTCTGTTCATGACATGAAACATCCTTGTTCTCACCCAAGCAAGGTGAGGGCACAATCCTTATGTACCTGTCCAACAACTATGTCCAATGACAGCCTGATCTGCTGTGTCCTCAGGTCCTGCCTAAATGATGTCCCAGTGGGCAGGTTTTGCACAAAACATCGCTGCAGTTATGACTTTACTCAAAACCAGAATCTAGGAGAGACTCACATGTGCTTCTATTTGCACAGTGGTTAGAACAAGCGTGAAAAACAGACAGCAGTTTCAATTTCCTCCGCTTCCTAAGGATCACACTCTAAGGGCTCACAGTGACTGTCAGCATCACTCCTGTCAGAGGGGTGGGCACTGTGGCTCGGGAGGGGGAGCTCTGATTTCACCCTAGTCAATGATTCTATTAGTAGCTGGCATTCAACAAAGGATACACTAAGAAAGCAATCTACATAGTGAATTTACAACCTCCTACTGAGATTTTTTTTTTCTCCCATTCATTTGGATTCTCTTGACTTTAAAAATTGTATCTAAAAATATTAATTTCTAGACAGAGACATCCAGTCTCTTCAGTGCCATGGGCTAGACAGCAGTATCGGGTTATTTGCCACCAAGTAGCACCCCTCTGTTGTGTAGGTCAGGTGAAACCTCACAGGCTTAATGCTTCTAATTGAAGTTCTGCACGCTTAACAGCTGTTGAACAGTATATACTGCCATTACCACTTTTTCTTCCTAGTCTCAGGGAAGAGTAGAAAAAGCTCAAAGCAGAATAGGATCTTCACACAGGCCAAAGACAGGAGAGTTTTTTTGTTGGCCTGCTCTCTCATTCATCACAAATTGATTATACCAAATGAGTTACTGGCTCTTAAATACTCAGGTCAATAAAAACTGGACACACACACCTGAGGTCAGAATTTTCCCCTTGGATTTTAAAGTGTTGCTGAATGTTTCCTATATAATATGAAGAGTTAGTCCATGTCACACTGGCCAGTGACATACAATGGCTCATCCCCATGGGAAACAATGATAATACACAGGAAGAATTTTACTTTACCTTAAAATTTACTTATTTTACTTCACCATTTTACTTTTTTCCAATAGCCAATTTTCTTGAGGTTGGTATATTTGACATATTAAAACACATTACACATATCAGACCAGTGTAAAAGGTCTGCACAAATAAATAGCCAAACCCTTTTGTCATTAATAAACAACATGGGATTTCTAGGAGCTCTGATATGTGTAAGACACACCATGTTTGCTGAAGTACCATGCATGCCATGTTATCCCTCAGTGGTTCACAGATCTCGTGGAACAGAGACAGGTTTTGCAAATCGCGCTATGGGAAAAGGGTAAGTGATGTATTCTATATTTATACTACTAAGGGGAAATTTGCAATCATGATGCAGCAATGCTAGAAGAAAGGGGTAATATGTGTGATATATTGGCCAGCCTTGACTGTGACTGTTCCTGCAGTGTAAGAATTTCTTTATCCAAGGACAACCACTTTCACCTTCCCATCTGTCCTGTGATTTTTTTAATGTCTGAGACAGGTGGCCTGTTGGAAACCTAAAACCCTGTGGGTACAAAATATGATTAAAATCTGATGTTAGGCTCTATGATAAAGAAGAGTTCTATGTTTAGTTGAGAATTTGTAACTAACCTGCAAAAATATGTCAAAGGTAATTTGAACTCTACATAACCAAAATCTTTTTAATTCAAGTTCAGCATATGCTATATCAAAACTTTGCTTGCAATCATTTCCCTATAGATCAAATATGTATCTTGATAAGTACACATACTGCTTTCTTTTAGAAAAAAAACCTTTAAAGGAGAATTTTAATCAATGCTTCCTTCCTCAATATAACACTGACAACAATAACATGAAAGATTAATATGTTGAACTTACTATTTAATAACTCACAGAGCACACAGTTAATGCATCATAATAAATTTTTAACAATTATTAAAACAAATATCTGAAAACTTCTCAAGGCATTTCAAGAATTCAAAGACTGCTGGGAATGTAATCTTGGCACTTTTTGGAGAAGAGGGTGGTGATTTAAATGGGTCTTTTATATATTCAATTATACCCCTGGAAGAAAAAAAAAAGTAAAAAGCAAGAAGCTTAATTGAAATCTATTTAGAGGAAATTTAGAATCTATGCAGAGTTTAAAACTTTGGCATAGAATACTAAATGCTGATTTCTGCTGATAATTAAAATTTAAAATGTTAAATGATTTATCTTGTAAATAATTAAGAGGATTTTTAAAAGGCTACCAAGAAAATGAAGTATGTGACTATATTGTATATTGCAAATCTGTATTTATCTGAAATGATACATACTACATATGATCTATGGTTTTCTGACTGTTTTTCATAATGATGTGGTATAAGAGGAAACTTTAAAAAATCCAAATAATTCCAACAGATCTAAATATATTCAGTGAAAATCAACTAAAAAGCTGATTTACATTCTAGTCTAATAAGTTATAAAACACATAAAAAAGACCCTGTGAGACAAATGTGATAGATGACTTTCCAGCAATATCAAAACCAAAGACATTGAATCTTAAGTATGAAATATCATTCCTGTGTACCCTTAGTTAAACCTACACACTTACAATAGAGTCTGTGATGTCCAGGTGATTCTTAGGCTAATGACATTTACTGGCTGTACAGCTGTGTACTCCTCTGACTTCTGTGAGCTATTGTTGATATACACAGGAGTAAAGATCAAAAGCAACAAGGTATTTCCACAGATGAGGGAAAATATTTGGGCTCTGGACTCAGAGCAAAGGCCTGGACTTCTATGTGGCTTTCTGCCTCAGATTTTAAACATTTTTTAGAATTAAATTCTCAAAAAGAATACTCTGGAAATTCATTACATGTTTGCAAAGAGTTTCAGGTTCTCAGTGCTCTGGAGGTTTGTTTAAATACTGATACAGTAGTTTTGCTGGTCTCAGCAATGGAAGAGCTAAGAACATTGCCCCATCTTCTCCACCTCTCACAGCACCTACTAGCACAGCTTGCAAAAGGCATTCTGTGTTTTCTGAGTTGTAACAATCACCTAGGGCTATATACTCCCCTGAGCTGCACAGAAGACTCTATTTGTTCATGATGTTTAACTTCATTACATTACCCTTTAAATTTAATATTTGTACCATTTCATACTTTTCCTTACAACATAATATACCTGTAGTTTCTTACATAATGATTTTTGAACCACAGATCATTTCAGATGTTGGAACTCATTCCTTGAGAAACATGTGCAAGATCATGAAATTCCTTTTTTAATGCTAATACATGTACCCTAAACCACTCCCCAGACCCCACATGCCCTGCTCCTGCTCTTGTATTAACATACGGTAGCCCTGCACTTACACTGTGTGGCTGGAATAGTATACTTCATACCCACATACAGGCAAAGGTTGCAGTGAAAGGCCAGAATTCTTAAATGGCAAAACTAGCTCATTTTCTCATGAAGCTGAAAAGGTTAGAAGAAATGTCTGTCTTAAGAGAATCTAAGAGGGAAATGGTTCCAGGAAAATATGAAGTTCTCAAACCTAAGCTACAACTCAGATTCAGAGACTATTAAGCAGAGTTCTTTTTACTCTCTATTTATTAAGAGGTATCACTATTCTCCAAGAACCAAAAGCAAATGTAACATCGATTCCTTGCATGTACAACACTATTTCCTCATTCTGAAAAAGATGCCAATTTTTCATGCAGACATCTAGAATCATGGAGAAGAGCAATAAGTGGTTTGATGATTGCAAATAGGCGACACAGAGAAGACAAAGCTGACAACTAGCAAATAATCATTCCCTTCAAAGAAGTTCCAGAACATCCCCATATAAGATCTTATCACATAAATAATTTTAAACCATCCCCAAACCACTGAAAATTAAAGAAATGAACATGTCATTGGGGGAAATAAACAGAGAATAGGCATAAACTGTTATATACTCAAAGTATATCCAGCTACCAAAAATCATCTTGAGACTGCTTGAACAGTAAGTCCTTCCAGATTTGCACTGCTACATGGGATAAGTCCTGGGAAATATAGAGCACCTGCAGTTGCCTTCATCTGGAATATACAGCACAACCCAAAGTGAGGGCTGCAGGTGTTCAATTCCACGTGGTATTAGTCTCTGAGCACAGAGTAAGCACTAAGAAAGGCAAGAAAAAATATAAAGGGATCAAAGTGTTTGGGACCTTATATTGCTATTCACATTTCACTTTGTTACAGGAAATGTAAGATTGGGAATGTATTATTTATTCAGAGACTAAAACCAAACAAGCTTATTTAAGTCACCATATTACATAACTTTTTTTTTAAACCACCTCACAACTGAAGTTTGAAGGAATCAAAGAATGCCTCCTAAAGTTTCAAAGGCCATAATACCTTCCTGCCAGGCTCAGCCAAAGACAGTCCTATTACAGGCCTCCTTCTTTCTCAAGTTTAATTCACTCAGGATATAAAGAGGACAGAATTAAATCCTTACTCTTCTGCAGCACTACACAAACTGTGTCTGCAAAAGTACTCCCTCTACCCTAGCTGAAAAAGCACAGTATGCTGTAAGGTCCATATCACTCCATGTCTACATAAGAATCATGACTATATCTTACTGAGAACCTACAAAGACAATATTTTTTGCCTGCATTACTTTCATCTATTAAAAAATAGTTTAAAAAAAGGTTTTACTTTACTTTTAAAAAAAGGTTTTACTTAAAAAAAAAAAGCTTTTACTTTCCATTCATCCAAAGAAAAAAGATGTTTACAAAATATTCTGGATATTACATGTTTAAAGTAGACCATACATTGGAACTCAAATTGAGTACTAATAGACTGGGCTTAGATGCATGCAGTTGTGATTAGAGATATGAGAAAACCACCATGCCTCTGCTACTTTCTGTAACATGAAAAAATTTTGCAGACCATTTAAATACAGGAACCCTTCTCAGCTATTGTTGACATACCAGAAGAGATTATATGAAGGCAAAGACCTCATAGCATCAGCCAATGAGAGCAGGTAGTAGCACTACATGAAGCATTTTATGATCTGTTTAAAAAAATCTAAATAATTTTAACCATCTGATTCACATCCTTACTCCCAGAAATAGTGAGTTGCTGTGCGTGCCAGCAGTTATCCAACTACAGTTTCAGCAGTGCATAGTCACATCCTTCACTGCTATGACCATACTCCAGTGACACACAAAACAGTGGAAAAACACATAAGAACTTGCTTATTTCCTTAGCATACACTCATAGTGCTTGGCTGTTCTCCATATACCCCAGAGCATGTCAGCATTAAATATCCAGAGATCACTCACTTGCTGAGTGGGTTTACAGCAGGTCACTTCTGGAATTTCAGGCTGCATTTGGCCTTAGTCAAGAGCTTTTTCTATTTCCTTCATTAGCTTCAAAAAGCAGCTACTTCAAACAGCTTTTAAGGTGTCTTGCTCTCTTTTTAGTACTTTTTGTCCTGCGCTCTGCTCAGCTTCCCTGGTCCTCTTTCTCATTCCTCCGCTCCTATAAACCAGGAAATTAAAAAGACTACACTATCAGGAAAGAGAAAGGTTTTAATTCCTGCTGAGTGCTTGGTGCCTGCAAGACTCTTCAGGTTTCCTGGATTTATGAATTATATTCAGACTCATTTTTGTAAGCCAAAAATAAGACTGAAGTCTGAAATGGAAGTTACATCCTGAAGGACAGAGAGGACTTCAGTGACTGCTGACAGAGCAAATGGCATTTGTGGGAGAAGCAAAGAGATTAACACCTCAAAAAGAAACATACTGGTTAAGCACAAGGCAGCCAAAATGCAACAGCAAAGGAAGAAACTCTTCCCCTGAAAGAAATGGCCCGGCAACCATCCATCCAACCGTAGGGTGGTCCAAGAGTTCAGATGATGGTCAGAGCTGCTTTAGACAATGTCCGCTACTGTTCTTGTTCTGGCAGCAATTTGTGGAGCAAAATATTGCCAAAAACACAACTGAGCACTTTCCAAGCTTCCTTTCTTTTTTCTGCTGCCCAGATCACGTATTACCAAAAAGCATGTACTGTTCTTCATTGCTGCCTACATGTGTGTAAGTCATTTGCTCACATTCGAGCAAAGTATTAGCATCTAAAAACTTGACTATTTTCCTTTAGTTTAAATAGACACGGGTTCTGATAGGCCTCATTTATTTGATTGCTGTCCAATGATACTGCAATGAATGAAAACCACGAAGTAAGTGGTTAAAGAAAAAATGAAGGCATGAAGGGTTGTGAAGATATTTTATCCAAGACATTATATGGGCTCTGTGTTCAGGTTGTTGTTTTGTTTGGCTGGTTTATAAACTGCATGGTAAATATGCTCCTGAAAATGTATCACATGGCTTAGGAAACAAAGGGGGAGCAGCAGATTGATGGAA
>NW_005054301.1:9234675-9253640 GCF_000277835.1 Geospiza fortis
CAACAATGTGTGTAAGGACAGTAAAGCTAGAGAAATCCACCACAAAAAGTCGTAGTTTCAGAAAAGATGATGAAACCTTCTGAACAAGCTGCAAAAGGTCAGTTCTCCAACATATCTCATACAACAGAAGTGACAATAAGATCAAACCCTTTCTTCACAACCATTCCTCTAAAATATCAGAATGCTTGTTTTCATTATGGTTGAACTTTGAACAGTCTAACAACAAAAGAATCAGCATCATCTTTTTTTGCTTAAAAAAAGTTTTAATACTACCTGGATTCCCCAAATGGCCACATATTGCAAAACTAAACTGAGAACAGCTTTATTTCATAGAATTAAACAAAGCTTTCTGTCAAATTTTAACATTTCAATTCTATCTCAAATACCTATAAATTGAAAGGAATGAGTCAATATGAACTATACATGTTGTTTTAATTGGCATAAATGTTGCATTTTTTTGGGTGACAAAAGACTACTAATACCTCCTACATTACAATATTTTCTTTCTAATCCACAAAGAAAAATAAATTAACCTGATTGAAGCTCAGGTGAAAGAAAAATACTATTTTGGTAAAACTTTTTACTTGAAGTCATATTTGTATGCACTAATAGTGCTTTTGTATACTGAAGTACAGTTAGTATTCAGTTAAGTTCTTTGAAGGTAATACATTCATCTATTTTGAAGAATCACAAATATTTCCACCTAACAATATCTAATTTCCTCTTATTTTACAAGGAGTTACTATTTATTTCACAAGGAGTAAAAAAAATCCTAGAAAAAAATCCTAACCAATGTCTACCATCCAGCATGAAACCTGGACACTAGCATATAAAACATCTATGGAAATTCAACGTAAATATCAACCAACCAAGTTTAACAGAAGCAGATACATCACTGAAAATTCCTCTCTTTTTTTCCCCCCATAGTCCTACACTCCTTCCTTCCTTTCCTGACACACTGGAAATAAGCATGTATTTTTCATATTAAAAAACTATATACATGTAAATATCCAAATATTATTTAATATAAAAAATAAACCCCTTAATAATAAGAATAATTTAACCCTTTTAGCCACCACACAAGCCCTGCCAAAAATTTTTAGATACTGGAAAAGCCTTCCTGTATATCTACTTAAACACGGAGCTGTGTGTTAGTCTGTGTCTTTGCATATAAACCTCCTCATTACTCACCTGGGCACTACACAAACTTTTAAACCCTTAGCTTTGGTAGAGGCCGCAGCTGTACAGAATCTGTTGCTGCTATGAAGCACACCTAAGGCTATTAATAAGCTGTTGAAACAAAAACGTTGTTGACAACAAACTGACCCAAATATTCCCATCCTGACAAGGCCTAGGCTGTAGACACCAGCAGGTACTGCTGTTGTAGTTAGCTCAGCACAAACCCAAGCAGCACCTGCTGGGGGGAGGCAGAAGGACTGTCATGTTCCATCTCTCCCACCAAAACTGACCAGTGACCCGCTCATTTCTGCTGAGCTCCCAGTTTGTCTATTATGTGACGAGTCAAACAGGCAAAGAAAGCACAGAAAGTGTAATGTAAAATAGCCATTAGGGTTTCTCTCCCATCTAGACAATCTCCATTTGACTGCCACAAATGCATTCACTATAGCTTTCCTCACCAGAATCTCTAATCCCTCCACAGGCAGCAGTCTATCTCCACACCCTACATTCTCTTCAACACAGGCCATATTTTTTTTCCATAGCTTTCTCTTCCTTTTCACCCTCTCACTTTTTCCATCACTGCATTATCCTAATTCTTCCCCTACCTCTCTAATGGCTGCTTCAGCACATCTTTTTACAAGCTGTCACATTTAGCTTATACCTAAATCTTGCCCATTCTTTCTGTATGAGATCTCTGAGATCCAAACAGCTAAAAGTCTCATCCAGCTTGTCATTATTTTCTGTCTGTATTTCTATATTATATATTACAGTCCATGTTTCTCTGTCTCTTAAGAAATATCATCTTACCCCCTTTCTAGCCATTTATTATAAGGTTTTTACAAAGGTAATTTGTTTTGACAATGACATTTATCCACTTTGGAGGAGTTAAACTATTTTAACAGTAACCATTTAATATCTAGTGTTTAATTTAAACATTAAAACAATACACTTTTTTTCAGAAGAACCATTGGCTAATAAAATTAAATCAGTCTCTTTATGTGAAAGTGAAGTAAACACCAATTTCAAGAAGCAATTTAAAATTTTTCTTCCTTCCATACTGAGATGAAAAGTAGAATATTTTCTCTTTTCTCTGCTGATATAACAAAACAAGGAGATAAAATACAGATATTTACCCTAGAACCGCATATGGTCTATAGCTAGATGTATCAGACCTAATTTCAGGCCTAAGCATCAATTTATCTTAGTTATATAAACAACATATTCGTCATAGAAGTGACTTAGAAATCTCACTCCAGAGTTGCCAACAGCTTGATAATTAAAATATTTCAGTAAAGGGAAGATAGCTAAATTTGCTCTGAGCTTTCCAAATCCAAATAAGTGACCAGTTATCGGATACTGGAGGGTGTGGTTATCTTGAGGCACTCGTCTTTGCTTTTTCTCCTAAATCTATGCATCTTTTTCTGTTAACTGCTTTGTCTTTTGACAAAAATTATTTATTTTTAAAAGTTGTTTTCCAAACAATGAAAAAATAAGTAGCTCTGCTTAACACTAAAATTACCACTTAATTCTGCATAGCAGCATAGAATATATTACAGTCCCCAAATTATTTGAGTTATGGTGTATAAACTGCTATTCAATAAAAAAGGAAAAAGACAGATGAGAAAATCTTCAGAAGAGGAGATTTAAGCAAAGAGCATGAGCTTCCTAAACTGAGAAAGGCAGCTTATTCCTTCACTTTTGGGCGTAATGGCAAAATCCTCCATCACGCAAGGTTTGTAGTTTCATAATTGGAACTTGCACTAGGAGGGCACTGAAGAGCACAGAGGCCTGGAAGCAATATATCTCAAAATTAAATCTGGAGATATATTCAGGACCTTGACGATGAAGGGGCTGACAGGTCAACTTCACAATCAATCCTTTGTTTCTGAGTAGCCAGTGCAGTGATACTAGGATTAGGGAGAAATTCTGTCTTTTTTTGCAAAATATACTTCTCTGGCAAAAGAATTTTGCTCAAACTTGGTAATGAGACCACTTGGCAGGCCAGTGAGCAAAGCATTACAGTTGTCTAGCTTGGAGGAGATAAAACCCTGAGCCAGCTTCTCATAAACAGACAAGGATAAATACGGACAAAGTATGGTTTCATCTTTCAAATGACAGTAGGAAGTCTTAATAATCTGCCCAATGTGATATTTAAAGGACACTTCACATTCCAACAGAAATATGGATGTTGAAGTGCTAATCCTGTGCTGAGAATAACATATAGACATAAAAGCTACATCAAAACTGAGGTGGCGTTAAGCTTATAGCTAGAGCCACAGAATGAAAAACCTTCATTTTACTTGAATTTAACTCCAAAAAATCAACATAACTTATATTTTAATATTTTTCAGGGAACTGATACAGACAATAAAAGTGCCATTTGGATTTACTGCTTTAACTAGCAAATAAATTAGCATGTCCTCAGAAGATAAATGAAACTTGATATCAACCCAAAGAATTATATCTGGCCCAAAGGCAGCATGTAAGTGTTAACTCCAACAAGCCAAAAATAGAACTCCCTAAAAACATCAGACACAACTATCATGGAATCATGGAATAGTTTGAATTGGAAGGGACCTTTAAAGACCATCTAGACCAATTCTTCCTGTAATAGTGAGTGACATATTCAACTAGATCAGGTTGCTCAAAGAGCCACTCAGCCTGACCTTGAATATTTCTAGGGATGGGGCATCCACCAACGCTCTGGGCAACTTGTTCTACTGCCTCACCACTCTCATTGTAAAAAACTTTCATCCTTCTATCTAACATAAATCTTCCCTCTTTCACTTTACCCCATTGCCCTCTCCCATCTTTCTTATGAGCCCCGTTTTAAGCATCAAAAGGCCAAATAAGGTCTCCTTTCCTTGTGGTGTTCCCTCCCTTGAGTCATCTTCATGCTCCTTCTCTGGACCTGCTCCAATGGGTCCTTATCTTTCCTGCGCTTAGGGCCCAAGAGCTACATGTCATTGTCTGTGTGGGGTTTCATCAGAGTCTGAGATGATGCCTGTCAAGAAGCCCAGTGTTCTTCTTGCATTCTGAATAACATGCAAGAAATAAAAGCCTGCAGAGAAGCATTTTGGCTATGTGAACTAAATATGAGCATTTAATCAAAACATCTGTCTATGTACCAATAAGTTTTACTCAGATTTACACAATGCATACTGTTAGAAAGTTGAAAATGCCTTTAAGTAACCTCAGAAGGACAGAGTTGACAGCATTGGAAGGTATACTAAAAAAATTCAATGAGAATTGAAACAATAAATGAATTTCAATGCTCCCCCTCTCCCTTGTCCCAGGATTTAAGTTTGCCTTCATGATGGTATCTCCTCAAGGCCTGAATTAAGCTGGTTATTTAAGTATTCAGTATAATATTGTACATTGGTCTGACTGAAATCCCTGACTGTGTGCACACATACAGTCTAAAATTTGTAACTGGATGTCAGTAAGTCAGTTCTTATAGCAATGAAAATATTTGCTGATGTTTAGTTAAATACGTCAGAAGAAACCAGGAAGGAGTAATGAGGAGACCCAAATGGTTTAATACTTTTCATTTCCATTTTGTATTTTTGTTTCCTGTTTTTAAGCACTCGAAGAAGAATACAGTTGATGATTTCATCATCCATTTTAAAACCAAGACAATTATAATAATTTGTTCCAACCTCCAGAACATACTATTTTTCAGACTGTACCAAGCAGCTTGAATACAATATCTGTAACTTGTGCTTGAGGTAAAGAATTTGGGGTTTAGGCTGGTAACAGATCTTGAAATACCAATGACACGTACAGGCTTGATTTTGTAAAAAATGTCTCCAACTTGGTTTAGTCACACAGGTGTCCAAAACTACTTATTTCCCCCTCCCATCTTTCTGTTGCAGACCTGTTATAGAATGTATCTGTTCTCAGATTAACATTTTAGGAATACATAAATGGAGCTTCCTCACCACTTCTGAAGTTCATATTTGGTCCATACTGAAATAATTTTAAGCAATTAATATTCAATGACACAACAGAGAACTCTGCTATCCTCAAGTATCCTGTTCTTACAGCTTATCAAACTTACCAAAAATTCCTCTGCACTTTACAGTCCTTATATGCCAGTCTAGGATACTGCCCATGATTTCATAAGGTACTTAATCTGAAGTAACCAGATGACAAGATTAAAAGCTTCAGAACAGCCTACTGAAGTTGGAATAATCAGCCTTGAATAACATAAAAAGTTGTTAAAAACCACACCTAAATGTAATTTTTAAGATAGACTTTGGCTGCATTGTCTCATATGACAGCAGTGATGGTAGATCCAGTTGTTATCCTAGAAAGCAGTTCTCTTCAAAATACAGAAAACATCACAATTATTTTTCTTTTGAACTGCTAAACACCTAAAGTTGTTTCAAAAATTGTTATTAAAATATTATTTTTAGTTGAAATTGATGTAACTAACTTCTATGGATTAAATCACTACCACTTGAGCTAGTTATGCAAATAGATACTAAACAGACAGGGTTATACCCTCTTGGCATTGTGTAACATCCACTCCAGTTTCAAATAAGACAGAAGTATTTCTGTTACCCATCACTACTATAAATGTATTAAGTTACTCTTTATAGTAGTTCAAATCAAATAAACACTGTATGTCTAAGGCTGTACAGACCCACACATATGTCTCTATATTGTCATTTCCTTCCCTTTACTTCCCTTTCTAAGAGCTAATGCTGAGCAAGAAAACTGTGAAACTGGAAAGCAGTAAGGATTTTCGAAAAGGAAACAATCATAAAAATGTTATTTTTAAAGTGAATTTTGATCATATAGGTTGAGGGTTTTCAAAAATATATTACATATATTTATTTTCTTATAGCATATCTATAATCTATAACTACAAAAGTTTGTACTTTTGAAGCTTAGCTCAGTCAAAAAACCCACAAATTCAAAACTTCACAACTGTAAGGTTGATTAACTCAGTACTAAACAAATTCTGAGCTAATTAAACTCAAAGTCAATTCAGCCCATGACAGAAGGTTATTACCTCATAAACAGGATGTACTTTAAAGTTATTAATAATACACTAACATTGCCTTTTCAAAACCTTTGATTAGCAAACAAGTGAAAATTAGCATCTGAAATTCTGTTTGTACAGACTGTAGATCAGATTATGTAAATTTTTAAATCTCCATTTTTCCACATGAAAAGGAAGCAGCTAGCAACAGCTGTACAAGTGAGAAAACAGTGCAGATATGGGCCCCTCAACTCTCAGCAACTTCAAACTCCACTGAGATCTACAAAGTGATAACAAGGCCACATATTGTTCCATATTCTATCCTGTTGTGCACCATCAACCACACAAACAACAGTAAAATATAAATATACAGGATGAAGCTCTTAGTAGGGAAGATCTTGAATGATATTTTAAGTGCTAATTTTAAAGACACCTAGATTCCTTCATAGTTAATTAGAAACACTCCCCTCATATCAAAATGTGAGATTTGGGGGATGAGTTAAACTGAAGAAAAGGAGGCCTTGGGCTTTCTCCAACAAGCTCACTTTATGGAAGAAATAAAAAGAAAAACTCAAGTCCTCTTCTAAAAATGGTTGATAATACTGTTGCATTTTCAGAATAAATTATAAACAATTCCTGCACAAATGACTCAGTAAGTTACTGCAGGCATCAATAACACAAGTCTACAGCCTCAAAACATTTTATGTACAACTAAGAAAGTAAAGGAACAAGGTAGATAAAAAAACACACTGAAGCCTTTTTTTGTTCTGTTGCTGATATATTGCTATTATTTCTCCTGATATCTGATAGCAGGACTGCCACCAGTAAGTGAAACATTCTAAACATTGTATGATTTATATAATAACTCAGCATAAATTTATAAAATGTACATGCTTGTCAATTAATATATGGAACAAAGGGAAGTTGCATGTCTGTTAGTCTCAGAAGCAGGCACAGAATCTCCCAGTGATTTCACCAGGAGGAACAGAGCACCTGTGGGAGTGGGCTCCTTGGTGTTTCAGGGTGCTCCCTGCAGAGTCTTACACATTTCTTCAGGTGCTCAACCTTCAAATAATGCAGAAGCTTCATGTCTTAGATGCCAAATTGTCTTATCAGTCAAAATCCTTGAGTGTACTGTCAAAAGCAAAGCATTCAAGAATACAAAACTAACCAAGAGAAAAAAAAAGGATGAAAAAATCCAAACCAACAAATTTGGCAACCATATATAAGAAACTTTATGAAAAGTAACTATTATTTTAAAAAAACCCCGATGACGACAGGTACAATTTTCAGTTAAACAGTATTTGACAGACCATAAGACACACATGACCAAAAAAAAACCTATAAAATTATACTAGTAAATCAAAAACTTAAAATGAAAAACATAAAAAAACATTCTGATGCACATACTCAGCATTTCTCTTCTACCTTACTGAAAGATACCAAAAGTCAGAAAATTTAGTGAAGTAGTACTTTTCCTTACTAAAAAATAAAATTTAGATATTTCCAAGATAAGACAACAGGCAAAATTGTATTATACTTGATTATTTTTTTAATATAAAAAGCATACTTGAGCCTTTCAAAGACAGTTTCAAGTGGTAAGAGTGGGTTTCAAAGTATTTGTCTTCTTGTCTATCACCAAAGTGGGACAAGTAAAACTGAAAGTAATTGTTGTCATTCTCTCTGGGTGACAAACTAGTGGGAAAAATGCCCTTCTACTTGGCAGAACACTACTTGGTTTTCTCAAACAATTTGTTGAAGAGAAAAATGAGAAGACTGATGTTCAGGTTCTGGAGAGCAAGGAAAGATGATTACTCAAAAAAGTAAAAATATGAAATACAGGGGGTGAAAACCCAGTTCTTAAGAGAGAGCAGCTGCACTTGAACAACCAACATCAAACACAATTCCAGGAACAACCAGCAGCTTCCAGTCAAGTAAGGACGTGCCTCAGAATTTTCACACAACCTAACCCTCAAGGAATCTTTCTACCTCTTCTGACTGAAGACCAGGTTATCAGCAGTGCCTTAAGTGATCAAGAGCCACAAGAAAAAAGTTTTGATCATCTCATTCTCATAGTCCCACAGGGAGACTAACTTTTGTCTTTGTAAAACATGCAGTTAAGTTTGACACAGAGGTCTAGCAAGGGAGAGAGAAAATGTGGAGCGGGGGGGATATACATGAAAATAAATGGAGTACACAGTTTTGAAGAAGAGGACTGGCACAGTTTTTTTGACAGTTACATCACATTCACTTGTATTCCCTTTCCTACTCCCCATGCATGCTGCTGACTTGCAGGTTTTTCCATATATTTTTCTTATTTCAAGCACTGGGATTATAAAACCCATTCATATAAAAACAAAAAATCCTTTGAAATTTGGTGTCTTCTGTCAGCTACTAGCACTAAAAAAGCAATAACTGGCATCTGGACCAGTACAGGAACCTGTACTGGAGACAGCATTCATGTGTAGTCAACACCAGAGATTGTTGCTGAGCTCAGGAAAGTCAGGAAGGGTGCAAGGCTGCTGATGTGACTTTGTTCACTTCTGTTTCAGGTTGGCTTACAGGATCTAGAATCCAAAGCTACCCTCTCCTCACAGTTTTTCCTCTTTGTATCTCCTTTATAAGTTTATGTGTAGAAGCAATTAATATTTCCAACCAGCATTACCCCCAGGTTTTTTCACTGGTTCTTTGGGTCTGCAAGAGCAGAATGGTGTGAAACCTTCTGTTGCTCTGGGCACCCTGATCCTAATTTTATATTCTCTCTGACTAATCTAGCATAGCATATCTGTACACCATCAACTACAAATACCTGAAGAGAAAATGGATGTGTCATTCCATAAGGAGCAAACATCATTTGAAATCCTTTTATTTTAGGTATGAAGCTGCACACTATGAGGAAAGCAAGTGTTAAGACAGGAGTGAGATGAAGCATAAATATCTTCACATAGAATCATATGAAGTCTCTGGGTTCAAAAGCTAAAAAAATCATCTAGGTCCACCCCCCACCATGGGCAGGGACACCTTCCACTAGGTTGCTCAGAGCTCAATACAACCTGGATTTGAACACTTCCAGGGATGGGGCAGCCACAGCCCCTCTGGGCAATCTGTTTCAGTGCCTCACCACTCCCAGGGCAAATAATTTTTTCCTAGAATCTAGTCCTAATCTACCATCTTTCAGTTTAAAACCATTCTCACTTGTCCTGCTTATGTGAGTAGTCCTTCATCTTTTGTGCAGGCTCCAGTCCAGTACTGGATATAGATATTTCAATTATTTTTCCTTTTTTGTCTCACCATCTCTTCTAAAAGCAATGCTAACACCACTAATCTAAAAAACTAAATGTACAAGTTCCTGCTTAATGCAGGGGGGTTGAAACATCTGACCTTTAAGTGCGTCTCTTTCAACCCAAACTATCTACTAATTCCATGATTAAAAACTCTAGATAGGAGGCACTAAGTTGTCTGAGAAATAACAGTATTCCATTATTATACATCTAAGTATTTCTGTACTCTAGGCAGTCTAATTAGGCATCTAATGACATGCAATTCCAGAATGTGAATTCTGTCAAAGAAATTTCCAAAAGTATCAGATAAAAAAATCTGTGTTATTTATGAAAAAACTGGTCCTTTTTCATGGAGAGAAAGCAATACATACACCTCTTGCTTTGGTTTGGAAATTTCATGGAAACACATATCAGAGATGAGAGTTCAGGGAATTCAGTACAGGAATTACTAGAAATTTAGTATGCTCCCTCTGCAGCATGTAAAGGAAGAAGTTTCCCCTCTTCTGTGTTCAGATCACATTTAATAGAAACTACAACCATGGAAGAAAAAAGAATATAGTTTATCCCTTAGAGGGTCATTGATAATGGAATTTCGAACAAGAAAGGCGTGTTATGTTATCTACTTTTGGCCTGTTACATAATCAATCACTGAGTTTCAGCTGATAGCTTCTGAACTTCTCTATTGAAACCACTGACTCTGTTGGTTAACGTGTATCCTCTTAAAAATTAGCTAATCTAAATCTGAAGACATCTACAGACATCAAGCCCACCATTTTCTCAACGTAATTCCCCACAAGTGCCAGGTTTCTCTGTTGAACACATCGGGTTTCAGCTACCAGACATGAGTTCCTGTTATCATTGCCTGCTCTTTAATAGCAACAGCAGCGGCCCAGATTTTTGCCCTATGAAGGCAGTCTTGCAATATGAATCCACTAATCTTTCAATCTACTTTGAATATGTCATATAAATGAGTTTTCACTGAGGTCAGAAATTTTTGTCAACCTCCATCATCTGAAAAAGAGGAAAGGCCTTTTTAGAGAAGTCTTAAAGGTATGCAAAGACGGGACCAACCAACATACCTCTTGTGCTTGAATGTTTTAAGTTTAGATCCTCTCTGCTTTTCATCTTCCAGTCCACTATAAATGCTGCTCCTGAGCAACATTCAGGCTTATTCTTGCATAGACAGATCCAAGAAACACCTTAGATGTGAGCAAGGTCACAGATGACTTCTCTGTCAATATTAAAGAAAGAAGAGCCTATCCTCATACTCCATATGATCTCATGTGTCACAGCAGAAAGTAAGATTCATGCTGTTCAGATAGTGTGGCTGTATGTGTTTGCATATCGACTTAGTGATCTCTTAAACAAGACAAAATTTTCTTAAAGACATTAAGTACAGTAAAACACTTCAAGAATGATATGAAAGATGCAGTTCCAGTCCTCTAGGACTGTGGACCTACTCCTCCATACCAGACCTCTAGCTATCAATAGTAAATCCTGGCCAGGAAAATTTTCTGACCAGGCTTTGTTCACACAGTGTCCGTCAGTCAGTCGGACAATAAACTCTTTCTCACAGGCAATGAGTAACACTGCTAGCAAATATATGCATTTTTTCTTCTCATCTATGTTTCAGCGTTTACTGGTAAAGAAGGAAGAGAAGCGTTTTGTTATGTTAGAGGTGTTTGCCACTCAGCCTGGCTTGACAGAGAATAAGTTTCAAGAGAAATTTGGGTAGGTAGAGGTATTTTTTCTCCTGTATAATAATTAAGAGCAAAAGAAAAAAAAATAAAGAAAAATAAAAGAAGAAAAATAAAATTCCACTAGAAGAGCAAACTCATAATGTCCAGACAGCTGCTGTTTAAAGTACTTATTCATCTTCCTGAAATTTATTTTCTGAATATTCAGTCAGTTTATAGTGAAAGAGCAAACACCTGAAAGTTGTGTGCACATAGCAGGAATCTTGTTTAATAACTATTATTGCAGGAACATAGTTTGACATTAAACCAGTATGATTTGTGCCAAAAAAATCTTCATAAAAATCTAACAAAATTTTGTCTTGAAGCCTTAATTTTGTGATTTTATCACAATTCCGTTTATGTAAAATAATACTTCAGAATACTTTGTCCACAATTCTTTGGCAAGAGTAAATATGCCATTTATATAAAGCAGACAGTTTCCAATTTATACCAAGATACTGCTAAATTTCAGCACTAGAACTTTAATTCCATAAGGTAATATACTCTGCAATCTGCAGGTTACAGAGAATGGGTCAAGATACACACTGTGTTGGATAATCCATTCATTCCTAAAAAAGCAAAAATTCTCTTTTTCATAAACCCATGCTGTTTATGCACAAAAACTTTGGTGATTTACATGTTGTTGCACAAATCAGGATTAAAACAAAATTGTTTCTAACAATCAGACCAGAGCCAATGAACCCAAAACTCTTCACATCTCTGCTGAGCAAAGCAGAACTACGAATAAACAAAAAACATCTAAAATAAAATATACATTTATATTTTATTACATACAGGCTGAAAGTAAGCGGAAAACTGTATATGCACTTTGTACTTATATGAAGTTCTGTCCTGCAATTTACCAAATTTCACTGTCTGTAATATACTTTTCAGGTAAATCCAGCATTTTGTTTTCTAAATAAATAAATAAATATTAGAAAGAGCTGTACAGGAAGTATACTTTAAATCAAGTTATGAAGCTTTTGGGGAAACATGATTCTAGTGTAATCAAAATGGTATTTTCATAACATAACAAAATCAATAATAGAAGGCATGTTCTTTCTGTGCAAAGGTGCTGTGTTTTGAAAATATTGCCATGTAGTATTTACGGTAACAGCTGTACAGTTAAACTTTAGGCACAAACTGAACTGCAGAGGATCTGCTGCATAAATATAATTCCCATGGCAACTAAGTGTGCTACTAGATAACAGAGAAAAAAGGATTTATGTGTTTGCTGAGCTGTCTTGCCCTAGAGGAATTCTCCAGGCAAATGCAGGCCACCTGCCACATGTTATATTAAGCTCAGCCTTCTGGACTTATTTCCAAATCTACAACAAAAAGGTCCACCAAGTTTCATTTGAAGTTTCACTGTCATGGTCCCAGTCACTCCAAAATACATAGTTCACTGTTCAATATGCTTCCTATATTGCAACAGAGATGTTTAACAAAGAGTAAGTATGTTTCTGGTTGTAATTTTTTTAATCTAAATCCTCCACACAAAGTGGGCAAGCAACCTGATCTTCAAATTCATTTAAAATTTTGTCCACTTGCACTAAGGCTCACTCTAAAGTGTGTGTAGTTTTTAAAATCTACCAAAAATATTCCTGTTTTACTATTATGAGGAAAAATATTTGGGTCAGATCATTCAAATAGTATCTTTCTATATAAAAATGTATTAATGGTCCAAGAGACTTGCCTTCATATGCAGGGAAAAAAAAAAAAACAAAAACAAAAAACAAACAAACAAACAAAAAAAAAAACAAACAAAAAAAAAACAACAACAACAAAAAAAAAAAAAACCAAAAAAAACCCCACCAAATATCTTTGCTAGAATACATTACTAATAGAGATGCACTGCCTTGGGAATGCTTGAAGTTGGAATACTATACTGGAATGATGAAAGACCACTAAAATAGTATAAAAAAATACAATCACTTGGCAAGCAATAGGCAAACTTAATGCAAATAATGCCACCAAGTTATCAAAGGACCAGAGTATGTGTGAAAGTGCACAATGTTTACAGTGTTTTCCTCGTCAATTTTGCCTCTTGGAGATTGACTTCAAAAAACCCAACTTTATTTAACAATCAAGACTATCCCTCGGCACAAGCACCAGAAAAGAAACAGCTTTCCTCAATTGTCCTCCCTGGGAAAACCCTGTGACACTTTAAAGAGGCAGCAGAGCTTGCCTGAAACAACATGAATTTTAGCATGGGAACACACGCCCCATATACACACTTTTAGGTGGCTTGAAAATCTATTGCCTTGCTAAGTCTATGGTCAGCAGCAACAGTGCCAAGAATTGGGGTGTCTACACTTATGAAACACCTTCATGTTATCCTTCCAAAGCCTCCATGCAGGAGATGCACAAGTCATGAGCATGGGCTTCCTGCTGTCCTGCTGCTTGCGCTCGTCTCTCCAGAGCTGTTTATTTACACCCCAGCCCAGCCCCACCATCTTGCTGCAGCTCCACGTGAACCATGAGCCAGAACCAAAGTCCACGAAAGTTAAATCAAGCCTTGTGTTAGCATAAAGACCTTTTGGTAAGCAATAGTTCCCATTGTCTATGATTCTCCTTGCTCTTGTTTGAGCAGGTAATCTATAAGTCCAGTGTTTTAACAAAGAGAAAAAAAATTTCATAAACTTATGTTGCAGTGGTCACAAATTAATATCTCTTCAGTATAGTCATAAAGTATTTGCATTAAAATGACAAACTGCTTGCGCAAGGACAGGAAAAGAGGAACAATTTACAGAGTACTTGTTCATTCCTGCAAAATAAGATGTGTTATATAAAACCACTAAAAAAACAGTGCACAACAGAAATGAGTTAAGGATCAATATGACATTACCAGATAAGAATATGCATTTTTATCATTTTTATTATTAATAATAGTTTTTATGCCCTAAGGATTTTTTGTTCTTTTTTTTTAAGGGTAAAATAGAAGACTAACATTAAGTATTACTCTGACTTGGATTTTCTTAGAAGCAATCACACAAAATACTTCACCAATAGATATGACAAATGCACTTTATATTTCAATGTGTCAAACCATTTCAATACTCAGAAACTATGTTGAAGCTGGCAGGCAAACAGGCTATATTAAATTTTTCTCTGGAATCGACTTCCATTCTGTACTGAATTACTGGAATTTTAGTGACCCTAAAAAAGGTTGTCAAAAATAATATTCAACACAGAGTTTCCAAATCTAATGGTCTATTACACCTACTTCACATAAAATAATATTGTTTCAATAGAAGCAAACGTCAAGAACAACACTCTATTTGTACTTGTAATTTTGCATACAGTTTTATATTGATTTGTCACAGCATTTTTTAAATGTACCTTCTCCTGAAAAAAAGAGTCAGAGGTTACACTTGGTGATTCACTTTGTTGCAGATTTGATACAGTTGGGAAGTCTTTTTAAACAAATAAATGAAAATCTACCAACATGGGACTGTAAACATGTTAATAGCTATTTCAAAACCCTGATTTTTCAAGACTCCTACAGACTTGCGTATCACAAAATTCTCATAAAAAATTTTTAGTGCCAGAAAAACAGTTGTATTTACAAAACACTTTACTTTTCCTTCCATTTAACTCAGTGCTCTCTCTGCACAATGAAATTCAACTGCAGCATTTATTTTCTTCTTTATTTTTTCCCTTGTTTTCCCCATAATCAACATTTTACTATCTTACTTTTAAGACATCTTCAGTTCTGGTGTTTTACTATCCATACTAATAATGCAAAAAAATTCAAGAGTAAGGCCATTTTCCTGCTCACCATTAATTCCAACCATTTCCTTCTGTTTAATCCCTACTGTTACAAAATGCTGTAAGTAAAGTGAGCACAGAATTACAGAACCACAGAATATTCTGAATTGGAGGGGACCCACCAGGATCATCATGTCCACCTCTTAAATGCCACTAAGCATAGCAGTATCTTTTTTCCTGTATCCACTGATGTGATAGATGCACAGAAGTCACAAGATCTCAGTGTGCTCCACTTACAGAAGGGAATTCAATCATATATCACAGCTCAGGAGGAGGCATGGGTAAATCCACAGCAGCTTGGTAAGCAGCACAGAAAGCCCATCAGCAGCTTAACTCTATGACAGACCCAGAGGCAACTTGAGAGCTGTCAGCACAACTGCCTCTGAAGCTCACAAGGGAAGCAATAGCCAATTATGCCCCATGACCTGCTACTGGAAAACACTGTGAGAAAGATAACAAATCAAGGTCTTGAAAAACTTTTCAGAGAAACAATGTAGTTTACTTCCTACCAAACATGCATCGCACTTCGAGCTTTTATTAAAGGGGTAGCATTCAGCAACCATGCTCTGCCTGACTCTTATGAAAAGGGACCACACCTTCAACATTCCCTACCTGGATAAAAGCATACATGCCATTCATCTGGAAGCTAAGCTTGAGTAATGGCTGCAGAGAATTAACACTCAGATTTCTGTTTTGGTTACTTGGCATCAGTGTGTATGATCAGCACCAAACCCAAACTAGACTCCATTAGGGAGGAATCAAGTCTACTTGTAAATTTTCTTTCCATCCAGCCCTTCTGATGGGTGGGTCTGAGTAGTTATAAAAATTAATTGGGAAAAATACTTTTTTTGCTCACAGCAGCGAATAAAGTTAAATAGAAAGATGTCGTCCTGATCCTCATTACCTGATCTACCTCTTTCCTCTGGCCAGCACTGTTTCCATACCTTCCCTGTCACATGGGGTTTCCCTGGTGCATCAGTCTAAAACCTAGCTTAAGTGCAGGCTCAGTGAACTACACTGAAGTTGTGCACATAACACCAACATCAACAGTGACCTGCAAGTCGAGCCCAGAAACATTTCTAATTACTCTGTGTCTAGCAAGAGTCATTCATGGATTGAATCTGATCTACAGAAGCTAATAAAAATTTCAGCCTCCGGCTTCCATGAGGATAGCATCAAGCCAGTATATGTCTAGGTTAAAATAATCATGTTGAGAGATGTAGTACATAGTTTATGCCTGTGTTTTACTAAAAAACATCCTTACAGTTTATTTGCAGGCTTAAGCAGAGTTTTGAAGTTATGCAAGCCTTTGGAACCAGTATGCAGGATGAATTTCCCTCTTTCACCGATACTTGATTTGCAGGCAACATGCAAAGTAGTTTTTGTTATAAGCCATAAGCACATGCAAGGTACCTGAAGCACACTGGTTGTGCATTATATAAACAAACACTAACAAAGGGCAAAAAATTAAAGCGCTTCAGTTAACTAAAGATGTAGATTAAATAGTTGTCTCACACACACAGATAAATCTAACACTTCATCAACCCCCAAAAGGAACAGAAGTAACTGACATGCTGGTTTAAACTGTCATAATTTCAAAACACAAGTGGACAAAATGTGTGGGAGGCTATGGAATATGCACACATAGCATTTAAGGATGATGACCAGGGTTATTTTACAGTTCTATGACCATTTTGGTGTCTGGTGTGGCAGGAGCCCTCTCTGGGGTAGTGATCCAAAACACTTCATTCTACAGGAAGGGTTTTCTGAGCAAGAAGCAAAATTGTGGCCTTTTAAAATGACTGAATCTCTGGAGGTCATGGTATCACATCTCAAACAAAATAAAATTAAATCCCTGATTTTAAATAATAATTCCTGTTAAACCATAATCATACAGCTAATTTTCTCTAGTCAATGCATTATTAAGCCAACTAGAAAAGGAGTCAAATTTACCAGATTATCCACTTAAATGTTTTGGTCGCCAAACTCTACTGAAAGATCAAGTTTTCTAAACTGTGAACCAAACTATGCAGTTGTCACAAAAACATAAATAAAAAGCACATCACTTTGAAAATACCAGATATATTTCCCTTCTAATATCTGTGTTTACCTGAAGTTCATGTGACTGAATTCTGAACAAATGACCAGCACTGTGTTTTCTAAAAAACCAATTAAGCATATCTCTGTTAAATAGTCACATCCTTGGGCATTTCCTGCGGATGCACAAAGTACACACACCTTTTCCTCTTCACCTAAACAGCCCGAGAGAAATGCTGATTGAACCTGTAGCACTGCACAGCCAGTGACACACTGCCAGCCTGGCCTTCCACAGCCTTCGCTGCCACGGAATTTGAGAATGTATCAGTCATCTAAGAAGCAGAATGAGCGCTACAAATCTCTGTCAACAAGAAGCGAGGCTTGGGTGGATAAGGTGAAGAAAAGGGGGGAATGATTTGAAGGATTCCTAGTACAAACTGCAAAAAATCTCAAAGATTCTTTAGGAAGGTTCTTACCCTGATCAAGGATTTCTAAACAAAAGAACAATCTGACCCTTTATTAAAATATTTTTAAGGTTTTAATGAATATAAATTAGATTAGGTAATCAATACTTATTACTATGTTATATTTTTATCAAATTATATTCAAAAGCAGCTTCTCTCATCCAGTTTGTAATTTCCAGAGTGGGTTCTGATTGACATTCCTCTAAACAAAGGATGCCTGATATATGACTACATTATTGGCATTTTGTCAATGGTAGCAACTTACAACTTGTCTAATAACTGAAAGCTAATGATAATTAGCTCTTGCCAAGTCTGGTAATGTACCCAGTTACTATTTAGCACTCAGACTGTAAAAGCAACAGCTCTGGTTCATGGTATTGTAGTAGTTTTAGAAAAGAAACAAAAGATTATTTGTGTGATTTCTGTTCAAGTCAAAAGGAAATTAAATATATCACACTCTTTTGAAATCCTTGCTGACTTGGTCTCAAAATTAGCACAAATATAACATAGCTGGGAGACAATATGGTTACTTCTTATTTTTATGGCTTAGCTAAGACAGTTTTTTAACTATATAAGACTTTCAGTTTTGGTTTTTTCAGAATACATTTCTGTCAGATCGATGATTTAGGATCTCATTCAGCAAACACCCAAACCAATGCTTCCTGCCCAGAAACAGAAGAGACAGCTTAAGATGAAATAAATGTTGGTCTAAAAAACCCAAAACCAACAAACCTCAAAGAAACAATGCAACACATTCCCTATATCGCATAAAACAATTTTTGCTGCTAGAAGTCTCAAAAAGATGAAATAAGAAAACATGGAAAACAACAAAGAATATTTTTGCAATATGGTACATTCTTTTCTCCATCCATTTGCTGAATATATATCCCAACATCAGTGACAAGAGAGAAATCAAATTTTTTTGCAAGAGCAAATGTGGTCTGTTAAAGGTGAAGCAAGTATTTTTGAAGACCAGCTGGAAGATAATCCATTGTGGTAAAATTGGAAGGATGCATGCTAAAACATGACTGGGCAGATGAGATCCTTCAGGTCCCTCCCTGTACTTGGAGTTAAGCTATGTTTGGATGCCACCTGGGAGCACTTTGCTTTTACAACATTCTAGAACCAAAATGAAGTTGCTTTCCAGAAGCTGGCACAAAGTTAAATATACCCTTCAGATGAGCTGCCTGCAGGACAGCACTTGTTACTCTAAGAGAACCAAAAGACAGGCTGTTTAGCAAGGAATCTAAGCACTGGGATGTTTAAAATCTGAGTGCCTCCAAGGCCAGCTTGAGAATGTGGAGGTGTCTGGTTGGCAGGGTGGGACCTGCATGCCTGAATCATGGTCTTTGCTCTGACCAGCCTGGGGAGGGAATACACACTGCATGCTCACAAAAGACTCCTCCTGATCGAAGTCTTGTAACTTTAATTTTGAACATCTTAACACAGTAATGAGAATGTAAGTCAATGGGAAAAAGCTATTTCTCTACATGGAGGTTTCACCTTT